>NC_134584.1:38057986-38357986 GCF_037038515.1 Microtus pennsylvanicus | reverse complement strand
GGATGGTGGTAGAGTCTGCTTGGTTTCTGGTGAAGGCGTCATGGTGGAAGGGAAGAAGCGAGAGGCAAGCCTGCTTTGTAACACCTCTACCCCCTCTTGGGCCACCAGTCCATTTCCCTGAGAGACCTCACAGTGCATTAACCCCTCTTTACAAACTAATCACTTCTTTGAGGCCTCAGCAGCTCTCAGCACTGCTGAGCTGGGGATTTAGGTCTCACCACGAGTTTTAGTGGGGTGGATCCATAGCAGCCCCATGCCTCCAATATAACTCTGTGAGAGGAACAGCGTGGTGAGGTTCATTAATTATGGCTCTTGTCTCTCTTAGGTGAAAATAAACTTGGGTACGGGTGAACAGCTTCTCCTTTCTGAGCAAAGAGTTCGTGTGGACAATTTGGCGTGGCATTCGGTGGAACTGTACTATGGCAAGGATAAGGTTCTCTTGGTTATTGACAAGCAGTACGAGACGACTGGCCAGCGGGATGGAGGGATGCAGAACTTCACATTTCACCATGGAGTCTATGTAGGAGGCCGTGGGGGACTCAGCGTCCCTTACCTGGACAGAGAGACCCCCAACTTCCGAGGATGCATAGAGGGCGTGGTGTTTAACCGGAGGGAGGTCCTTACTTCCCTTAGGTCTTTCCCTGGCTTCAAGAAGGTTCATGAGGTGTCGCTGGGATGTAACGATGAGTTTTTTGCTGAGAAGAATGAAGCTATTAGCTTTTTCAGTTCTAGGTCCTATGTCGCCTTTCCAGAATGGAGGGTACAGGGGGAAGGGACACTGAGATTTGCTGTGCGAACTGGAACCCAACAAGCCTTGCTTTTATTTCAGTCAGGTAGAGGAAGAGATTTTGTTGCCTTGGCAATACACGAGGGCCTCCTGAAGGCTCGTGTGGGAAAGGGAGAAACAAAAACTCAGGTTTCATTACCCCGCTTCGTTAGTGACAACAAGTGGCACGTTGTTCAACTCAGAGTCACGAGGAGGCGTCTGGACCTCACGGTAGACGAGCAAGGGGTAAGGGCCATGCTGCCTCTGCAAAACCAAGCATTTGTATCTGAAGGGCCCCTGTTCGTGGGAGGCCTGAATCACCGGATGTGGGAAGCAGTGCGGGGGTTAGAACTTGTGTCTGTGCCTGGGAAATCTGTTCGGGGCATCGCCCTGAAAGGATGCCTGAGAGCCTTGGAAGCAAACTTGGAAGTGAGAGCTTTAAGGGACGCAGTGGTTTCCAAAGACGTTTCTGCTGGGTGCACAAGTGAGGGCGTCCACGATCCAGATCCTCCTGGGACAGCAGAGCAAGACCTGCCTCAGCTGGAGCCAGCCCCTTCCACTGCGCTTCCCAGTGCCAGCTCTCTTCGGGAAAACGGAAGTGGCGGTTTTTTGGTTTTGAATAAGTTGGAAGTCCAAGAAGGTGGACAGGCCGTACTGGGACAAAAGCATATAAAAGTGAATGTGGACTTTCTGGATCTGGGTATCAACCATTCTCAGATACTATTTAAAATACAGGAAATGCCAGCTCATGGTTTCCTTAAAATAGATGTTCGGCATGCACCAGAAATGGAGAGGACTTTTACTACGTTAGATCTGACTCATGGGAAAGTGTGGTATGTCCACGATGGCTCGGACGAGCCTGCAGATTTCTTTACATTTTCTGTTTTTTCTAGTAGCGAGAAGGCGATGCCGTTCCAGCTGCAGGATCCCATTTCGCATGTTCTTAATATTGTAGTCATTCCAGTGAACGATCCCCCACTCCTTAAGCTCCCAGAAGGACACTTGCTCCTCTTCGAGAACTCTAGGAAACAGCTGACCCCCAATGTGGTACAGGTATCAGACCCTGACACCGATTTGCGGCATCTCAGGCTTTCCGTACTTAGCGACTTCAACGTGGATGCTGGGTTTTTAGAGCATGCCAGCGACCCTGGCAGAGCCATCAATAGTTTTACACAGATGGATTTACAAGCTGGCAACATTTTCTACGTGCACAAGGGTCATCGAAACTCTCGGATTGTCCTGAGAGCGACTGACGGTGAGCTGGTTAGCAATACTGTGGTGTTACGGGTCATGGCTGTTCCTTGGGATTTTGAGGTGGTAGTTAGGACTGGTGTGGTGGTACCACAGGGTGGTATGGTTCTGATCACGCAGAGTGACTTGTCAGTGAAGGTGAATGGCGAACCACATGAGATGGACACCCGCTATGATGTCACTCGTCCACCTCAGTTTGGCCAAATTCAGCATCAGGAATCCAATGGGGAATGGAAACAAGTCAGTACCTTTTCTCAACGTTCCATTGACCAGAGTCGGATCCGATACTATAGTTCATTCAAAGAACTGCAGCGAGAAAGCGTGCCGGATCACTTTAAATTTAAAGCTAACGTAGAAGGAAGAGTAAGCGAGGAGCTCCTGTTTCCTGTGACTGTTCAGTGGCTGAAATTGACACTTCTGAAAAATGTTCCTCTAGAAATTAGCAATGCAAGCAAGAAAGTATTGGACTCTGACCATCTGCAGGCTGGAACAGAGAGTATGGAAGTAGCTGAGAGGGAACTCTATTTCAAGTTACTGATCCCACCCAAGAAAGGAAGCTTGCTACTTGGCAATGAAGTTCTTCAAAGAAGTTCAATTTTCAGTCAGAAAAATATTACAGACTCTAAGGTAAGCTATGAACCTCAGGGGAGGTCCAGGGAAGACTCACAAGACATGTTTACTTTCTCAGTTATTGTAAAACACATAGAAACAAAAAATTATACTTTCAGGATAAACCTTAAAGCAGATAAGACACATATTATTTTAACAAACACTGGACTATTTGTAAAAGAAGGAGAATGGACATTAATATCAAAATCAGAACTCTTGGTTCAAACATTGGACAATCATGTCTTCCAATATGAAGTCACCAAGAGTCCTCAGCATGGGGAACTGAAATTGGCCAGCTCTTCTGCTTCTCTGGGAAGTGACAGTGGCATCAGTGGGTTCACAGAGGAAGACATAGTGGGTGGAAGGCTGATGTATGTTCATGATGACTCTGAGACCCAGTGTGATGAATTCGTTGTGCTGGCCTCTGCCACAGATCTGGGCCCACAGGGAGGAGTCAGAAATCTTGACTCGGAACACATGTCTACA
The DNA here is from genome assembly GCF_037038515.1 of Microtus pennsylvanicus. Lineage (NCBI taxonomy): Eukaryota > Metazoa > Chordata > Mammalia > Rodentia > Cricetidae > Microtus > Microtus pennsylvanicus. The sequence goes on along the minus strand of NC_134584.1, from coordinate 38,354,874 downwards.
GAAATCAAAGTCAGCGTTTCTGTTGAGTTAAAGAATGATGAGAAGCCGGTGCGTGTGGTGGATAAGGTCTTTCACGTTGTGCGGGATAGCCAGCGCCTGCTGACATTAGCAGACCTCTGCTTCCGTGACCCTGACGTAGATTTTGATGATGGGCAGTTACTCTACACTCGGCGTGGCATACCAAATGGAGATTTGGTGAAAGCCGATGACCCGTCTCAAAAGCTGTACCAGTTCAGGCAAGAGGACCTCCAGGAAGGGCGTGTGCTCTTCAGGCACCACGGTCCAGACTCTGCCCGATTCCTGTTGTTCGTGACAGATGGTGTCCACTACACGTCATCCCTTTTCGAGGTCAGTGTGTCAGAGGCCTATGTCCACATAGTCAACAACACAGGGCTGCTTGTGTCCAGAGGGAGAGACAGCTGCATCACAACAGCCAACCTGAGCGTCACCACGAACCAAGATGTCAGAACAGACCGTGAGTTTGAATTCCACATTTCGCAACCCCCCAAACATGGCAGAATCCTGGTCAATGATTCTGAGTTGCACTCATTTTCCCAACATAACCTGAAGCAGGGACATGTGATTTATAGGCACAATGGCGATGGGAACTTCGATATGTTTAACTTGACAGCGAAAGTTAAAGATGCCTACTTAGATGTGAGCATTTGTGTCCAAGTGTCCTTGGAGAGTCACCAACATTACACTCAGTTTCTGCACGGCAGCAGCTTTACGGTTGAAGAAGGAAAAGCAGTAAAACTGAGCAGTGGAAAGCTCCAGGTAGGTGCCACCCAAAACACTGGGTGTTTTTATTGGCTTAGACTCGAGGGGACTAATAATCTATTTGTTTGCTTCTGAAAATACCCCCTCCCTCTGTGTGTGTGTGTGTATGTGTGCATGTGTGTGTTTTACGGTATTGGGAGTAGCTCTAATATATGTGTATACACATTTTTTTTTCCGAGACAGGGTTTCTCTGTAGCTTTGGAGCCTGTCCTGGAACTAGCTCTTGTAGACCAGGCTGGCCTCAAACTCCCAGAGATCCGCCTGCCTCTGCCTCCCGAGTGCTGGGATTAAAGGCGTGTGCCACCACCACCGGGTGGGTGTATGCACACTTAATATACATACTGTGTGCCACTGAGATGAAAAGTTAGGAGGTTTGGAATTTGATTCTACCAATTTTCCCTCGCTTGAAAATAAAATCTGCACAATGTTCAGTCTTATTTTAAAGCCGTGTTTATATACACGCTCATGTATGTGCCCATGCTTACTGCAGTGTGAACCTAGGACTAAGGGAGGGAAGTATGTCTTATGACACAGGAGGAGCTTTTCATTTTTGTTTGTTGTTAACAGCTGTACTAGCATCGTTTCATTTGATATGGGCTAGTGTGTGATGGGAGGAAGAAGTAATTTAACAGACATAAAAGGGATTCCCCAATCAGCTTAGGGCACCATTGCACAGTCTCTTTCTTTATTTCTGGATGTGGCCCTGTGTAGTTTCCCTAAACTGGTGGATAAAACTGATCTAGACCAGTGGAGCTGTACCAGGGTGAGAGCAGAGCCACGAAGTTCCTAGTGGGCACAGCCCTACCTATGGATCAGTTTGGCCTGGATGATGTTTTTGGGGTCATCTCCTATAGGGTGTAGGCTGGGAAAGCTGTGTTTGTAACAGTTGGCCAGACATGCAGGCTGTTCCGACTCTGCCTTCAGGATGCAGGCCAGCTTCCTAAGAGTAACCCGTAATATCAGAGATGAGCGGGAGCTAGAATCAGGTTGGTAAATAATGAAACTTGACTAAGGGAAGAGAAGGCACTAACTAGCGGTTCACATTTTTTTTTTTCAAACTTAGAGAGTTAATACGTCTCACCACGAGGGGGCATGCTTCCTCTTGTGACTTAATTTGCTGCAAAGACAGTTTCTAAATGGACTTTGCTGAATCAATAAAATGAAAATGCACAGGAAATGCTGAGCTAGAGAAAGTAGAACTAAACAGGGAAAAGGCTTTTTTCCCCTCTACAGTCGTGCAATTTTAGTGATGCAACTCTTCTTCCTGAAACCATCCTTGCTTTCTTCTCCTCATAATTCCCCCACCACGGTGCTGGGGATCAAATCCATGGCTTTACACATGCTGGATGCTAGGCAAGCCTCCAGCCCTCCCCTTATTTAATTTAATTAAAACATTTAATTCTTTTGCCTTAACTTTTAGAATATTCAGGGTGTTTTTCTGCTGTGTTCAAATGCTTTATAGCTACACACGTGCTGTTGACCATTTATTCATTTGTTTGTGACCAGGGCTGAGATTCCAAATATTGGCATGATCAGCATGGCCCCAGGTCAGACCTGTTCTTAAGCTGTGTAATAACACTGATTGTAACTTAGGCCACTTGTCAAAGTGAAACCATTGACAGCTTTGGCACTTATTCTTGTGTTGTGTTTGTGAACAAGGCTGAAACTGAAGATGAGATCCCTCCGGAGACACAATTCGTAGTCAGGACTCCACCAATGCATGGACACCTCCAAAAATCTACCGCAGAAGATGGCAGCGTGGGTACAAACGGAAAGTCCAGTCTGAGCTTCACCAGGCAGGATATGGATGACGGCAACGTCCTTTATGTACAGACAGCTCCCGGCCAACAAAAGGATCAGTTCACCCTAGATGTGAGCCGGGACTCCCACTTTGTAAGGAGTGTAGAGATGCGTTTGGATATCATCCCTAAGTGGATCCCCCTGGAGGTACAGAATCTCACAGTTCAGGAAGGGGGTTCCAAAGCACTTCTACCAGACCACCTCAGAATTCCAAGCAAGTATTTTGAGAATCTTGACTGCGAATTCGTTCTCCTCGAGCCACCAAAGCACGGTTATGTTCAAAGTTCCAGTTTTCCAAGAGTAAAGCTAATGAAATTTTCCAGGAAACAGGTAACAAATCACAGTTAATATATTTGAGTATGTTGTTCCGGCACGGGGGGAGGGGTTGGAATTGACTCTTTATCATTTAGACTCACAGACTTCAGGGTGATGGGACCTTGGGGTCCAGCTTCCCACAGGATGCTAGAAGCCTGTCTGTAGCTTCCCCATAGGGACGGGGTTAACACTGCCTGAACATCTTCAGTGATGGCGTATTTACTACTTCCTGAGATGGGTCTTGTAGTTTAAAAACATTCAACATTTCTTTTCACTGCCACGAATTTGGAAGCGTCTCTTAGATCCTGTTTCTGCTGAAAATGTGGGGTGAGAGGACTTATTCCCACAAGGAGACATCACTGTGCCCCTCACACACTCTAAACATCATCGCGCCCCTCACACACTCTAAACATTTGAGAGAAAGATGGTCAGAGGTCCTCGATTTTATTTTTTTACTTTCTCCCAATCTTCTGACTTTTGACTGTACACCAGGAACTGACTCTGCCGTCCTTACTAATGTCCACTTCTACAAGAGTACTCTGTTCCTCTATTGATATCAGGAACACTCAGCTACTTCATCTTTGGTGAACGTTTTTCATTCATGTATCCCTTCACCCATTCACCAGATGTTTTACAAAGAACATACTACATGCCAAACATGGGGCCACAGGTGTCTAGGGTGGCTCAGTGCTGGCAGTCAGCAAGCTGGATACAACAGCTCGTCTGGCATCCAGATTTTGAAGGCAGATGAAATAACCAAAGTCAACTGGAGGTTGCTATCTGGTTTCTTTTCTTTGGTTATTATTATTATTATTAGATTGTGTTTTCTTACAGGAGTAAATTAATGACTTCTACCAATGTTTATTATTTTTTCAATTTTGAAAATTGCCCTGCAGCTCTTCCTTAGAAACCCCGAGCAATACAAACTCTTTAGATTGGAAACCACAAACAACCCCCTACCTACCACCACATTTGCCTGGCTTTGCCTCTCCAGCTAAAAACACATGTATGTTGCTTCATTTTGCTTCTAAGAATGCCAAGTTGGAGACTGAAGAGTTGGCTTAGCAGTTAAAAGCAGTGATTGCTCTGGCAGAGGACCCAGGTTGAGTTCCCAGCAGCCACATGGTGGCTCACAACTTCTGTAAACGTGGTTGTAAGGGATCTGGCATGGCTAAAAGGCATGCAAGTTATGCCCAGACATACACACACGCAAAACACCAAACAAAAGTAAATAAAAATGTGAAAATCTAAGTTATGGGATTCCTAATGGATTTAAATCCACTTACTAAAGGCGTGCTCTGTTTTAGTTGCTATGTGTTGCTGTGGTAACCGAAATGTAGTCCTTGCCTCAGGAAGTGCCATGGAGGAGCCAGATGCTTCATCTTTAATTGGGATGCTCTCTTATCTCTCATATTCTGTTTCCACGGTCGTGTTGTAGGAGTATAGAGCTGGCATATTCAATTCTAACTGAAGAGCAGAGGAAAGACTGTAACTCTTTGTGAAGGGACCATGGTCAATCTAGACTTTGAGGAGTTAGATAAAGAGCACAGAAGTAAGAGATTAGGAACCCCAAAAAAGGCAGTGTAAATTAAAGGAGCAGCATAGCCAAGAGTGTGGGGGCCTGAGAGATGAGGGACCATCTGGGGAGGTGTACCCACAGGCTGAGAAGGGGCAAAGGGTATTTGGGGCTACATTTGGAGGGTTCCAGCCTCTGCCTATAGGAGGCGTGGTCTGCATCCACTGTCAAGGAGGCTAGAGTACCTAGGTATCATTAGGAAGCCATGAAGAGACAGAATGCAGAGGCTAGGAGAGCACTTTCTCCTTCTGACCCAGGGAAGAGGACTATTCTCATCTCTCAATCATGGCATCCAGGAAACCTATCAATGGTGACTGCTTTGCTGTAAGCTGAATCAAATACTTTTACCTCATGTATTCTGAGTTGCCTGTTGAAATCTGTGTGGAGACATACTTGTCTCCTGGGGCATTTGTGTTTCCATGCAGCCTGTTCATAGACATATGACATATGTTCATAGACATAGACATATGACAAAGTCACATGTCCCTATTTGTCAGGTAATTCCTTATACTGTCTCTTTATATGTAACCCCTGTGGTCTCTAGGTTTTGAGATATTGTCATTTTCACTTAAAGTAACCCTGATCCTATGTGTCTGTGGTCTTCAGTGTCTTAGTGGAGAGACCCTGGCTTCATTTGCTCAGTAAGAAGTTTGTGAATGTCTTAGATCAGGGCTTCTGGAGCTAGGTGATGAGGTCAACCTGACAAATTAACCAGGCAGTAACCCTGTCCTTGTGGAGTTTCTCCCCGGGTGGGGGAACAGGGAGACAGAGAGGCAGGAAAATTGTGAAAGGCAGCATGTTGAATGAATATTATTAGTAATATAGAAAAAAATAAATAAACCAGAAAAGAGAGCTAGAAAAGGCTGGGTCCTTCATCTGATTGGCAGATTTTTTTTTTTTTTTGGCTTTCAAAGGATAGGAAGAGGCAGCGTTCAGTCAAATATTATTAAATGGTATGCAATTTTGGGACCTTTCTCAGCTTCCAGCTAAATATTATGAAGTGTTATGCAATTTTGGGACAAATTGCTCATTAAAGGGTGTATGATTTGGGGGAAGTGATATATTTCTTCGGGAAAAGTGTCCTGGCCGTGAGCACTATCACTAGAGTGCTTTCATTTTTGAGATCTCTCATCTTGTGATGAGTCCTGCTCACTGGTTGTGCCTGAGCAGCCTAACAGTGTATTCTAGGGATCCAAGGTTAGGCCCTGTTGTCTGGAATCTTCTACCCACAGAACTCCAGAATCTCTCATAGCACCTGTGGCCATGATTTTCCCTTGAGGGGACTGAACTTTCCACCCCTGTCAGGAACACCACTGTAAGATCAAAAGGCTTTGCTCAAAGGAAGTGCGCTACAGGAATGGGCTCAGTTGAACCACTCAAATTTTTGGCTAAATTTTGTCAAAACAAACACAGCCCCAGAGACTTGTTCGGAATTCCAACAACTCCTTTGGGTCATTGGAAGTTCTTACCGTTGTGTTTTGGTAGCAGACTCAGTGAAGCTAAATTCCCCTCTAGCTTGAATGCAATCTGGTGCAGACTGTAATCTTCCGTGCTTCCAGCAGTCAAGTCTGAGAGAGGGGAAAGGACTCTGGTAAGATTTTTGGTTTCTACAAATCAAAGAGGAATAACCTAACTATCCAGTGACAACTTCAGAACTGAAATTAAAAAGATAGAGTCTAACAGGTAATAAAAGTAAATATTACATTTGCTTTATTACTGTGAAAGAGATCTTCTGTGGTAGAATGATTTGATTGTAATGTATTCTGCCATAGTCTGCCTACAGGAGATGTATATTAACACGAGATAAGAGATACATGATTTATTATGAAAGTGAGGGCTCAAGATTAGAAGGTAGCAGATTGTTCTAGTTACATTTCTGTTGCTATGATAAAATACCCCCCCAAATACCCCAAAAAAGTGATTTAGGGAGAAGAGGCTGATTTCTGCCTACAGTTCCAGGGGAGTCACAGTGGCAGGAACTTGCATCCCATCTGTAATCAAGAGCAGAGAAACAAATACATACATACTGCTTGCTCGCTTGCCTTTGTTTAGCTCTATTTCTTGACTCTTAAATAGGTCAGGACCCCTTGCTTAGGGAATGGCGCCACCCACAGCAGGCTGGGTCTTCCTACATCAATGCCTTAATTGAGTCACTCCCCCCAATGGAGACAGTCCTTATTTGGGCTGTTCTTTTTGGAGAGTCTGGATTGTCTCAAGTTGACAATTAAAACTCACCATCACACATAACCTCAGACACAGAAAACGGTTAAGGAACCAGCGCCTCCTTAGCTCAGAAAATATGCGTGAAGAACTTTATAGTTTCCCTGATCCATGTATTTCCAAGGAAGAGAAACGAAACCCCGGGGGAGCCTAACTCTGATGGTTTGGATTGTCAAATAAAACAACCAAAACCTTCCAAATGTAGGCACCTGAAATAAGCAAGTTGAACTTGAACTTCACCGTGGTGTCCCATTGGTAGAAGAGACTGGGTTATGTGCACCCAGCAGCACACATTACTGTCAGAAGTGGCATTTAAACTCATCTTCTGCTACTAATTCAGCATTCTCGTTCCTGCATCACCTTGCATTTCTCTACCTTTCTTTAAACCTATCCTTAGGACAAAGTGGCATTTCGCTTACTTTTAGGATGAAGTGGGATGCCATCCTCACAATTCCCACTCCGTCATGGGATGAAGACATGCTTCTGTGCCTTAGGGAGAGTTTTGCACTTGGATTTCTTTTTGAGCACTTCTGTCATGGTTTGGGACTGAGTGCTTCTGTTGGTTTGGTTTCAGGTGGAGCAGGGGTTGATTCACTATGTTCATAACGGCAGTCAGGAGCTAACGGACAGTCTCACCATCTTGGCCAGCAGCTCGGAGCTTGGGAAACAGAGTCTGCCTCAGACTCTTTTTGTGACTGTTGAGCCTGTAAATGACAAGGCTCCGGTAATAACAGCCAATAAAATCCTCCAGGTAAGTGCTGTGTGCTTTTGATTTACATAAGAACCTCAGGGCAACCAAATAGGTTTGGATTTATATCATTGCTATTGTAAAATAATAAGGCATATATATGACCATCCTTGTATGCTAACATGTCTCCACTGTTTCAAAGAATTATTAGCTATTACTTGTCAATATCTTGTTGGATACTGTTGGAAGATAATAATTTATGTTTCCTTTGGATATATATTACTATGTACATTTTAATACATTTTTCTCATTTAAAAAATAGTATCAAATTATCTCCCTCTTTCAGTTAGGTAACTAAAACTTGGGAAATGAGGTTCTGTTGGGGTTGGCTATGAGTTCTGACTTCTACTCTGACAATCTCCACTTGCTTTCTTCAGTGTGCTCTTTGGAGGAGGGATTTTAAACATCAACTATTTTTTAACTTATAGGGTGTTGTAGTTTGGTATCTAAATGGTGTTGGGGTTCCCAGGGCTCTGCTCATGCCAGCCAAGTACTTTCTCTTGTTTTCGAAGTAGCAAGTGTCTATCCCACCATGCCACAGGATGGCACAGCACATCACCATGTATGAGTAACCGTTGGTGCAAGCAGCAAAGGGCCTTTGTTGACAGTGGTGCCAGCTAGGTGCCAGAGGAGCAGGAAGGGATACAAGTGAAATCAGAAGCAGAAAACCTTGGCCTCAATTTATGAAGCATTTCAGGATCTGTTAGTCCACTGTGTAGCCAACACAGGGGCTAGTCTAGGTAGCAGGCCTTGCACTGTTAGAAAAGGGCTCGAGTTTCAGTATTCATTATTGTTCGCTCCAGGCAATGGGACCCAGGAATACTCCCGTTAGTGCTTCAGGCGTCTTACAGCGTGGCAAGTTCTCAGCCTCTGCCTTTCACGAGAAAGCACTTGTGCCGTTGGAATGTGTTAGTTTGGGTTTTCTTTCAGGTCTCACCCTGTTCTCGAATGCTATGTACTGGCCAAGCATCTAAACCTCCTATTTTCAGTTACTTCTGTCCCTCTCCCCCACACGAGCTCTTCCGAGAAGAGTCATCTGAGAAGTGACCCGTTAGCTACCGAGAGAAACTGTAGCTGTCAGTGGTGGTTAAACACTCCATAAATGTTTACATTTATTGAATGTTCACATAGTCCTGGTCCCTTCTATAACTGGTGTTGTTTTTATGGTCCGCCCAAGGAACTGCTGGGAACATTAAAGTATAGTGTAGTCAGAAAGGAGGAGCGGCCTTGGAGTCTCCCCAGTTGGGTTCGTGGGCCACCATTCAGGACGATTCTGCTCAGAGAACACTGACTTTGTAGAGAGGGAAGATCTCTCAAGGACAGGACCTTTTTAAGGCAGCATGTGAGTTAGGGGAACGGAGGCCTCCCTAGGTGGGATTGGCGGAGACGTTCAGAACTTGGCGTGCTGTGGCTAAGATTTTTTTTCAGGGAAACAAATAAAGCAAAATCAGCAGAGGGAAGCGGCACCCGGGGTGGAGTCCAGAGGAAACTAGGTCAGCTGGCGAGAGCTTTCCCAGTGAAGTCACGCAGGACACAGTCGATTGGCCCAGTGACTGTGACAGCTCCTGTGAAGTGGCTTCCACTACGAAGCTCAGTTAGTTGCCGAGTCGCCAAGATGTTTTCTGAGACCTGGCAGGTAGGCACTCACCTTCCGCCTGGGAAGAACCCAAATCCCAGACCCCCCAGGAGAAAGGAGGGCTCCACCACAGACCACACTGCACAAACAATTTAGACAGGGGACCCCTGCTATCATTTGTGGGGCGTTTTAAGCCAGTGTACAAAACTAGCTACCAGTCTCAGGTACAAGCCTAGGGCCAGGCCCCAAGTGGACTTCTCTGAGAAGAAGAATCTGCCATTCACTCCTATGAACTCTTCTGGACAGGGTTATTAGATGATTCGTGTGTATGCATATTAGTGAGAGGAGCCTTATTAGTCAAGGAGTATTCCATAACAGAGGTGATCAGTCTGAAGTAAGCTTGCTGTGAAAAACTTAGGGGAGTGTGGGAATAACTGGGGTGGGGAGGTATAGAAAGAGAATGATATCAAATATCAGCTCCACGTTGAGGTTGATTTTTGAGCATAAGAACCCCTCAGCATGATGCAATTTTGTTCTTTTGGTTTCCAGAGATAATACTGGGAAGTAGCGAGTATTTGCAAGCCCTGCTTATGAAACAGGCTCAACTATAAATATATAAATGTATCACTTAACTGATTAGATAATTCCTCATTTAATTCTTTCAATCATTCTTGAAATCAAAGGAGGGTTACAATAAATATTTAAGGCAATGAAAGGGTAAGTCACTTGACAAATACCATACAGTTAGTAAAAGTGGGTTTGAGCCTGGGTAGTCTGAGCTCAGAGTCACACGTTACACCTGCCATCCATAGTAGGAATTATCTGGAGGTTGCAGGTCCTATGGTTCCAAATCAATATTTTAAAAATATGTTAAACAAAATATAATATACAGAACCAAAATACCTGGTGTCTAATACACCACACACACACACACACACACACACACACACACACACACACACACACACAGAGTTGATGTGTAAAATGTACTAATGCTTTGGGTAATTGAAAGGCATTAATCTATGAAACTAGCAAAGACAGATATTTTTATATAAATGAGCAATGCCCCTCCATTTCTCTGTTTTTGGGAAAATGATCTTTGCGCATGTATGTATGTATATGTGTGTTTGGTGGATGTGCACATGTCTGTGGAGAATAATGTCAAGTCAGCATTGAGTGTCTTTTCCATCTCGTTTGTTTGTTTGTTTATTTGAGATAGCGTCTTTCACTGGACTGACGCTCATCTGGACTAGCCTGGCTGGCTGACCTATAAGCACTAGGGATCCTCCCATCTTCACCCTCAGTATTGGGATTATAGACACATGGCAGATAGACCTGACTTTCTACATGGGTGTTGGGGATTGTCCAACTCTTCATGCTTGTGTGGCATGCACTTTACCGACTGAGTCATTGTCTAGTCCTGAAACTTTATCTTTTATGGGCTGAGTCAAGTTCTAGGGGCTCATCTCTTGCAATTGCTAAATTCTCAACTCCTAGAAACTGATACCATAGGGCTATGACAAAGTTGTTCCCACCTATAACGACCTACACCCTATTTTCCAAATACTGTCAGGATTTTTTACTACGTTAAGAGTCCTCTGTCTTCCAAGCAGGGAAGCCTGCCTCCTGTCCTCAGCTTTGAAGTCTCCTTCATCATTCCAGCCCTGTTATCGAAGGCAGTCCCACCTGCTCATTGCCCCTGCACATGGCCTTGCCCTTCCCGGCTAGAAAGTAGGCTTGGATAATGAGCAGTAGATATCTTCTTTCAAACCAGCTCACTTTATGAACTGCTATGGTCATCCAAAGTCATGGTCACAAGGGAAGAAAATTAACAAATGACAAGTATTTAAATATCCCAAGGATAAGGGTAGAGTTTTGGGTACACACAGACACACAGACACACACACATACACAGTGAATAAAGTTGCCTAAAGGTTTCAGAACAATGTAGTTTTGTGCATTGAGGTTTTAAAGCATAATAATAATGTCTACTATCAATCTTGATTTAATTTCAACTAGAAAAGGAGCCAAAAAACAGCCAGGATTGGATTTATTAACTTAGAAACCCTATCTAGGCAGTTCATAGAATCTAAGATTTGCTATTATTTTCGGCCCCCCCAATTATTTTTGTTTTCAAAATATTTCTGTCTTTCCCACTAGACTGTCTAGTAACGATGGCAGATTAGCATGGAAAGGTCTCGGTCATATTGCAGGGAGTTCCCTGACTCAATCGCCAATAATATTTAAGAATTGTTGGGTCTGTCAACACATTGGGAAGTGAATATGGAAAGCACATGCACTAAATTAAAATAACAGCAACGAGAGCACATTTTCCAGGAGCAGATATGTAACTAGTTCTTCCCAAATTTAGGGGGTCATTTCTGACAGTGTCATTTCTTCTCTGTAACGCAGAGCAATTTGTTGGTGAAGATAATGACCACTTCCCAGTCACAGTGGTAGCTAGTAAAGACGAAGAATCTGTTACAGGGCAAGACTCTTGGCAGAGAGAGAGAGAGAGAGACAGAGAGAGACAGAGACAGAGAGAGAGAGACAGAGAGAGAGAGAGACAGAGAGAGACAGAGAGACAGAGAGAGAGAGACAGAGAGACAGAGAGAGAGACAGGGAGACAGAGAGACAGAGAGAGACAAAGAGACAGAGAGAGAGAGAGACAGAGAGACAGAGAGAGACAGAGAGACAGAGAGAGAGAGAGACAGAGAGAGAGAGACAGAGACACACAGAGAGAGAGAGAGAGAGAGCGCAAGTAGCAGACTTCGGTTAAGAGCCTGAGATCACAATGGCCAAGCATTCTTCTTTCTTCACAGTTACAGTGAAGGAACCCAAGGACCTGGAGGAAACAGGAAAAGGACACAACTTCCCAGAAATGTGGGATTAAATGTAAGAGAGGAAGTGATGGGTTTAGGAGTGGGTTAGGAGGAGGCTACTCCTATAATGTGTGCATAGGCCTAGGTTGCAGTAGGGTGGGGTAGGGGCGGTAGAGAGACAGGACTTGACCAAGTAATAAAGTTAGTCAGAGACAGAATCTGGGACAGAGGCAAAATGTGATTCCCACAAGTCATCAGATTTATATTTTGTCTTGTTTTAAATCACATTTATTTATTTTTATTTGGGGCATGGGAGGGGGCATGCATGTTCACCAAACACAAGTATGGAGGCCGGAGGATAACCTCAGGAAGCTGAGATTTTTCTTCCACTGTATAGGTCCCAGGAATCACACTCAGGACCTCGGGGTTGACATCAGGTGCCTTTACCTGCTGAGCCATCTCCCTGGCCCAGACTTTATGTCATCTCTGACCTCCAACCCACATTTTATTAAAACCTTCAGGTGATCTTATGTTGTCTTTCTCTTCTTACTCTTATCAGGGCCTGTAGATAAAAAGAATGTCCACTGGAGTCTGCTTTGGAGAAGGCCATGGGGGTGGTGGGAAGAGTCCGATGGCATCCTGGACTCTGGATGGGAGTTCAGAGCCAAAGTCCAAGCATTACCTCTCTAGCTCAGCATTTGGGGGCGTGCATTTCTCCTACAGAAACAAGACACAGCCTTAAATCTCCGGCCATTCGGGTGTGTTGCACGGCCGTTGGTGGCATGGTGGGATCATTTGTATTTCTACAAACCAGGCTCAGAGTTAGGCCATCCCGAGTGACTCCTTTGTATTCTGATCTAAAATCCATTCTTAAGCGTGCTTTTGTATTTAAGCATAAACAGTGATTTTTTTTTTTTTTTAAAAATACAGGCCACATAAAATTCTGGCCACAAGGGGGCTTCATTTCCCCATTTTCCAAGTTTCTGTAATAGAATACTATAATGTGTTGCCTTGTTTTTAACCCTAAAAATTGAACCATTTAGTTATTTTCCTATTTGGCTTGGACTGGCTTTAGACGGTCCTAGGAATTGAATGAAGGACCCGTATGTGCTAGCCAAGAATTCTCCCCCTGAGCTACACCCTGGCAAGTACTTATCACCCTGAACTGTACTTATCACTCAAAGGAGCTTTACAACCAGCTGCAGCGGGAGAAGGAAGATGCCATGTCAGTTGCGGTCCTGGAGCGCCACCCAGAAGGGCAGCGAGTTCAGAACGCTTTGCACAACTCTCCTGAGATCTGAAACAAAGGGCGGGGTCTTCAAATGTTACTATCACAACTTAGATGGCACTGGGTCATAGATAGACCCAGTATACCCCAGTAGGTTTGACCATGGGTCAGCTGCACTTTCGTTTATGAGCAAAGGTGAGTTTGGATGGATTGCCACAGGTTCCAGTGTTGTTGTCTTTAGATACTTATTTTTTGAGCCTTGGATCATTTTCTAATCTGAATTCAAGCATGAGGTCATTGCTGTGCTCTTCCCACCTATGTGGAGTTATTATGATCCAAAGCTGGGCACTGAACCAAGCTGACCTTAAGCAATGGGTTGCTAATTGGACTAAACTGGATGTGAAGAGGAAGGAAGATCGGAGGGTGTTTTGTGTTGAGCGACAGGTTTTCCAGTTGTTTTGGAAGACGGTGTGTTCCCGTGGTGAAAGGGGAAGCCCTGTTCAGCCGTAAAGGGACTGCAGTGGAAAATGGGCTTGGGCAGCTTTTCTGTGCTCCTGATTGGAAAAAAAACACAAGTGTTTACAGGTTATAGGAAAAGAAATGGTATCACATTCCCGAATCAATTTTCATTTCTGAAGAAATAAAAATAAGCCACATGGAATGATTTAAAAATGTAAAATCTGAAACTGGAATGACTGGGCATGGTATTTTGTTAAACACACCGACTTACATATTTTATAGGAACTGTGACCTTTCCACAAGTTAAATGAATCTTGTGATTTGAACATTCCATTAATTTTGTGTTTCCGGTAGACATTAAAAAGTTGATGTCCTTAGGGTTTGAGGTCTTTCTTGGAAGCAGGTGTTGCCTTAGGGTAAACTGAGACCTGGGCCTACTTTCCAGTGGGTGTCTATAGAGCTAGTCTTGGCAGGTCTGTGCCAAGCTGCCTCACACTGGCAAGGCCCCATATGTGCCTTCAGTCCCTCACCTTTCTTTTTCCTGTAACTCTCATGGACACCTGCAGTAGACTCCCAGAACCAAACCACTTCCCATCTTGCGGTGCCTTCAAGCCTCCCTTCTACCATTCTTTCTGGGGCCCTTGTGCCACCCACTGGCAGGTGTCCCTGCCTCTATAGACCATCATGGCTTTAGCCGGAAATTTTGTATGCCAGGTCAGGACTCTACTTGAATTCTCTTCCTGCCCTCAAGGGCAAGCTGACATTTTGACAGCGCATTTGACCATCTCTTATGTTTTGGAACCTCTGTCTTCTTTACCTTGCTTCTTTTCTTCCTGCCCTAATGGCCTCTTCACTACTCCTACCCCTGAGCTAACTCCAGTGTTTCCCATGCCATCTTCTTTTCCCACTCCTGAATATGCACATGTGTGCATGGCGTGGCTTCTCTTTCGCCCCATTCGGTCATCCTCCAACAAGCCTCCTGTTTTAACATCCGCAGCCCAGAATCCCCTTACTACTTTGTTTTGTCTTTTTCATGGTGCAGTGACTTTGTAACTCACCATGTTGCCCATTTCTTACTGTGCCTGTTGCCTCTTCTCTGTGTCCTCCTGTGCCCTCTGCTAAAGTAGGGGTTCCACAAGGACACCACTCCTTTGTTTCATCCACTGGCACACAGTGCAAGTGTCTAAACTAGTTACCGGCTCATTGTAGATGAATAATCAGTTCGGTTAACGGTTGAGTTAAGTTGTTTAAGTAAAGTGCTTGCCATGCCAGTATGAGGACCTGACTTTGGTCCCCAGAATCCGTATTAAAACACCAGACAGCTATGCCCCTGCATTTATAACCCCAGTGCTGGGGAAGTGAAGATGGGAAGATCCCTGGAGCTCTCTGGACAGTTAGCCCAAGGCTAATTTCTGAGCCCCGTGTCAGTGAGAGACCACTGAAAAGCAAACAAAGTACCTGACCCTGAAGAAAGACACCTGAGGTTTTTCTCTGGCCTCCCAGGCATGTGCATAACACACTGTACCTGCATGCACACAAATATGCATACACATGGGCACATCGTGCGCGCGCACACACACACACCTGAACACACACACACCGTGGAAGAGATGGGCATGAGGAGAGAGCAAGAGACACAGAGAGATGTGTAGACAATGTGTAAGGTTTTAACATAAGAGGAAGCCGCCATGTTTCTCAGCTAGGGTTACAGCTGTGAACTATTACTACAGCAAACAGCACAAGAACAAAGAAACCAGACCCTTGTTTTCATGTAAGACAGAATAAAGGGCGTAGCAAATGTGCAATGTGCATTTTTCCTCCTCAACCATTAAAAGCTGGTGACACCATTAGCTACTGAAAGCAATGCGTAGGTATCCTCAAAGCAACCTAACGAAGTCACCACTGCATGGTCTGAGATTCCGTTAGCTACTGAAAGCAATGCGTAGGTATCCTCAAAGCAACCTAACGAAGTCAACACTGCATGGTCTGAGATTCTGTTAGCTACTGAAAGCAATGCGTAGGTATCCTCAAAGCAACCTAACGAAGTCAACACTGCATGGTCTGAGATTCTGTATGGTGAATTTGGCATGTTCAGCACACAGGGTGCTTTGTAACCATTGGCTCTATCGTTAGATATACATCAGTTCATATGCATTGTTGGGTAATTAATGTTGAGTAAATAGTGAATATTTTACTCTAGATTGTTGGTCCCAGACATGTACGTGGCACATAGACATACATGCAGGTAAAACACCTATATGCATAAAATTAAAAATTTAAAAAGCAAATCCATTCTTTAAAAACTCCAGTGGACTGGTTTAGTTGTTTTTCGTCTTTTTCCATGGGACCCAGGATCGTGACTATGTGGGGAGACTGGAATTGGTTCTCTTTTCTTTCAGGTGTGGGTGAATTCTGTCACTGAGATAACCAGAGATGACCTATGTGCTGAAGATGGGGACTCTCCCCCACAGGACTTGGTCTACTGGGTCACTCCTCCCAGCAACGGGCACCTGGCTCTCAAGTTTGTTCCTGGCAGAAGCATTCAGAACTTCACTCAGGCGCAAATTGATGAGGGTCACCTCGTGTTTGTGCACTCTGGTAAGTCACAGGGCAGAGCAGGGTCAAGTGCATGTGCTCTGAGTAGCGAGTGATGCGGCCGTCATACCTAAGAGGTAAGTTCGTGCAGAGCAGGCACAAGAACACGTGCTCTGAGCAAGCAGTGAGTGATGCAGCCGTCATACCTAAAAGTTAAGTCCGTGCAGAGCAGACTCAAGAACACGTGCTCTGAGCAGTGAGTGATGCGGCCGTCATATCTAAGAGCTAAGTCCTTGCAGAGTAGGGTCAAGAACACACGTGCTCTGAGCAGGGAGTGATGCAGCCGTCATACCTAAGAGGTAAGTCCGTGCGGAGCAGAGTCAAGAACACATGCTCTGAGCAGCGAGTGATGCGGCCGTCATACCTAAGAGCTACTGACTGAAAAAACCACAGGATGCAAAAACTTCCCAAGCTCTGTGATTTTTAAAGAACATATTTAGGAAAGCTAATAAAACCACTGGAGCCTGCACATGCCTCCCCTGAGGCTTACTCGGGAGGGCAGGTAAGGTCAGTTCCCTTCCGTGAGAGCCATTCCTCCTACTCCACTCACAGACATAGCATCTCTCTGTGACTCTCTGCTCTTGCCCTGACTGTGAGACTAGCGTAGGTTGAATCGGACCTCAGCTTTTTACCTCCCTTCCACAAGACAGTATAAAAATTCTAAGAAAGGGCAGGGTCTCTTCTATCCTTAGCCCCTCAAGCAGCGACTAGAACATAGGAGATGCTTCATAAATAAAACTGTTTTGAACAAATGAAATAATTTTGAACACCAACTCTGTACCAGGTAATAACATTCTAGATGCTGGGGTCCATTAGTGAACAAAGCAGCTTTTGTACAAGGATTGTATTTATGAATGAATGTGTGTCACTGTATTTATGAGGTCCTGATGTTGGTTGGGAGCCCTTTCTGCTCCCTGTTAGTCATCAATGAATCAATCCCAACAACATTTGCTGAAAAGGTGGCCCAGGAACTTGGCCAGGCTGGCCTGGTTTTGTGTAAGTCTGTCCTTGTCAATGAACCAGGATAGGCAGCAGCTGAGGAGGCATTGGAAAGGAGCATAGGAACACATAGCCTGAAAGCTGAAATCGCATCTTTTCCCCGGTTCCTTTAAACTGTCTTCTTTGAGAATGTAGTAAAGACAAGAAAGATAAGACACCTAAACTCAGCGGCAGTGATGTCCCGATGATCTGTGCACCTAACACACAGCTGCCGGAAGAATCTGAACACAGTTGAGCATACGGATGCTCTTGTGTAGTGGTAACAGACTGGAGCCGGGGACTGGGGGGCTTAGATTTATTTCAACACTCTTAAACCTCTTCCATTTGTCAGGCAGCACAGGAGGTGTGGTCACACTGAATATGTCATTTCCCAAGTGCTCCTCAGTCCTCTGAGCCATACAGAGTCATGACCCCATTTTTGAGATGAAAAAACCTACAGCTGGGAAAGGCTCAGGGTGGTCTGCCCCTCAAGCTGCTCTTTCTCCCCCAAAGGGCATGGCGGGTTAGGAGACAGGGTTCCCATTTGCAATGAAGAACAGGAACGACAGTAAGCTCTCTGGGTTAATTGACTTGTCAGCTACCAGGTCAATATTTGCTTTTAGTAGCTAGAGAAAATAGCTTCTTTTAAAAAAGAAGAAGAGGAGGAGGAGAAAGAAGAAGGAGAAGGAGAAAGATAAGGAGAAGAGGAAGAGGAAGAAGAAGAAGAAGAAGAAGAAGAAGAAGAAGAAGAAGAAGAAGAAGAAGAAGAAGAAGAAGAGGAAGAAGAGGAGGAAGAAGAGGAAAGAAGAAGAGGAGGAGGAAGAAGAGAAGGAGGAGAAGGAGGAGGAAAAGGGGGTAAAGGCTAGGATAACATGGGGGCTAATTCATTATAATTATATTTCCTAAATGGACATTGAGACAGGCTAATTCTCGAAGTGACTGGTGCCCAGCTGCAGATGCCTCTGTTGCTGGAACCAGCTGTCTGTCTGTCCATCACCAGCTCTAAACAAAGGGGAAGGATTAATTAATCTTGCTTAGCATCTTACATTTGCAAAGTGCCCTGCTCTAATCTAATTCACCAGTCCGTACAGCAACGTAAGTGGTTTTGATGCAGCAAAGATGTCTGCAGCCAGGGACTCTCCATCCCTGGCCCTCCTGAGAGTACCTTTGGGAAAACTCAGAGCTCTGCCACGGAGAATCCACAGAGCGCCTTATATGTCTGCTTCCTTCCTGGTCCTATTTAGTGTTAGGTCCGACGCTGTCTGACAGTCTGTATTTGTTTTAATATCTTCTAATTCCGCCCCTGCTTTGTTTCTGGATTCATAAGGCGCTTAAAGAATTCCTAGTGGTAGAAGGCACTCTCTCTTTAATTTTGTGTTTCATTAAATACAACTTTGAAAAGTTATTTCTGGTAAAGCAAGCAAATGCACAACAATTGATTGTGAACCCTGTTAGGAGTTAGGCACACCCTGTGCCTTATTCTTTCCTGGACTCTGTCTCTTTGATAGTGACCTATGAATATGCTCTCTAAAAAAAGCTAAAACACTACCGGTAAACATTCTAGTGAGGATTTGGGGCCTCCTAGTGAGTTTTGCTTAGCTAAGAGGTAAAAGATGTCAAGTATCAACCGACCTCCTGTCAATCTGTGTTAATGAGGAAGTAGTTGTACATTACTGCAGTCTGACCGTATAGCCTTCCTTGCCTTATTTCCCCCTGGGCAACAAAGATACATTCTATCTAGTATATTCTGTAAGGGCATGTAGGCTTTTAATTTACTGCTAGATGGACGTTTTCAAAAAGTGGTGTGGATGTGGCCACCAGTCTCCCTGAGTAGAGACTGGTAAAGCACCGTGGGGAATTGGATCGATGCTGGTCCATCTCCACTTCAGCGATGTACATAAGTTAATTTTCCACTTTACTGGCATTACTAGTCTCTGACAGAGGAGAGAATGTGATCTCCTTGCAGATCCTTAACAAAAGTGAGGCCAGGTCTCTCCCTTCCTTCTCTTTGCACTCAGAATATGGTTAGCTTGACTTGGATATTTCTTTGTTAATTTCTCTTATCTTTTAAGATTATAGTATAATTACATAATATTCCCCTACTCTTTTCTCCCTTCCAAACCTCCCATATACTCTTCCCAACTTCCTTTTAAGTTCATGGCTCCTTTTTTCATTGTTATGTGCATGTGTGTATGTTTGTGTTTATTTTTTCAGGGCTGGCTGTTTGGTATTGGGTAGCCAGTGAGTGTGTTCTTCCCTGGGAAAGACTGTTTCTCCAGCTCTCAGCATCTGTGTTGCCTACAGTTCCTTGTGCAGGGTTGAGCTGGAATCTTCCCACTCTCTTTTGCATATTCCATTAAAAGTGTGGTGGTTTGTAGCAGTGGCAAGATGCTAAATATCCCCTTCCCTTAAGTTTTCATTTTCAGTATAAAGCTTTCTCAAGATTTCAAAAATTATTTGTGTGGTTATAGACATATGATACTTTATTGATATGGATTGATTTCAAAATAATAAAATACAGGTGATGAGCATTTTTTTTAATTTTCAAAAATTTCTCTGTGGTAACATCTATGCTTTGCTTTAATGTGTCAGAGGTCAAGGGAATCTGCTTTTTAACCTTTATAGATGTGTCTTAACTTTGTTTCTTGTCAGTAATGCAATTAAGTATCACTCAAAGTCAGGGACACAGTCTGAGAAATGATTTCATCAGTGTGCAGACACTGTGGAGCATCCTTACACAAACTAAGCAGGCTGTGACATCTCTGGGGGTGATGCAGTCTATGGGACCACAGTCCTACAGGCTGTCTGTTGTAAATCCAAATGTATGTGGTATGCAGCAGGATTTGATTTAGTGAGCTCAACGGCTCATTCACACACTACAAATTGCTATGGCTTACTTGCAGGGGACCATGGAGGAAGATGGGGTGAAGGTAGGTGACTTTTTCAGGATAATCAAACTGACCAGAGTGTATGTTCTTCTTTTGAAGGAGCAATGTCAGGAGGCTTTAATTTCCAGGTTACTGATGGTTTGAATTTTGCACCTCGGCAAATCTTTAGAGTCACCGCCCGAGCTCTGATCATTAGCTTGGAAGTCAACAGAGGATTGAGCATCTTCCCAGGTAAGAGGCTTAGGGAGTGTTTGGAGATGGTGGTGGAGTGTTTTCCTATCTATTCGTTCAGAAAACCCACGTGTATGGCATAAAGTGATGTCCCTTACTGTGGAAGGACTTTAGATACGTCTATTAAGTCCCCACCCCCACAAAATTCCAGCAGAAATTTGACAGCAGCAAGGCAAGGCTGGCACTCTGCAACCTTTCTGTCTCTCCCCTCGCCTCTTCCCTGGAGAGGAAGGACTGGAACGGGGCAGTGTGAAGGATTCATGGGAGGGGCTGTCTTTACTATCTTTGTACTTCCCCCTCCTATAGAGTCCTTACAGACCCCAAATCTCTATTATTTATGCATTTGGAGCTACATCTCCCTTCGCCCAGGCTGGTCTTGAACATGTGACCTTGCACTCCTCATCTTCCCATCTGTTTCCTGAGAGCTGGAATTACAGGCTTGCATTACCATGCCTAGTTTACACGTTCCTGGGAACAGAACCAGGGCCTTGTGTATGCTAAGCAAGCACTCACCAGCTGAACCTCATCCCTGTCTCTAACTTTCCTCAGACTTATTTGCATTGTGAATAGGAAGGTCATCTGCAGCACCTGGGGCCTGCCTGTGTTTTCGGTTAGTGCTGGCTTTGAGCGGCTGTTTGCCAATAATCTAAGCCAGACTGATACAGAAGAAGCTGTGACCCACTATGTGGCAAACACTCTTAGGAAAGGGGAAAGATTTGCACAATGGCAAGGGAGAGAGAGAGAGAGAGAGAGAGAGAGAGAGAGAGAGAGAGAGAGAGAGAGAGAGAGAGAGAGAGAGAGAGAAAGCTGGGGTTCGTTATTTCCAATAAAACAACAAGACGGAAACAATAACATCTCAAGATGGCCTGAATGTTGGGAAAAAGGAAAGGCTAGGGCAGTCCTGCACTTTATAACCTATTTAAAGGACAGACATTAGCAATCAAATACAGATGGAAAAAAACAGACATCAGCAATCTAATATAGATGGAAAAGGACCCTGGTGATCTTATTAATTATGGTCCAGCTAGCCAGCAATCCTAAATATAGCAGCAGTGCCTGCCTCTCACTTTTTATACAAATTGCATGCAAGTCTCCGGACTGGGACTGGATCGTCTAAAATGTTTTTAGCTTTATGTATTTTGTTTTATGTGTATGGGTGTTTTGTTTGTATGTTTGTCTATGCACCATGTGTATGCCTGTGCCTGCGGAGGTCAGAACAAGACATCAGATGCTCTGGAATGGAATTGGGGTAACAGAGAATTGTGAGTCACCATGTGGGTGCTGGGAACTACTGAGCCATCTTGTTTCCTTTTTTATTTTTTTTTCGTTTTTTTTTTTTTTTTTTTTTTTTTTGGTTTTTCAAGACAGGGTTTCTCTGTGGTTTTGGAGCCTGTCCTGGAACTAGCTCTTGTAGACCAGGCTGGTCTCGAACTCACAGAGATCCGCCTGCCTCTGCCTCCCGAGTGCTGGGATTAAAGGCGTGTGCCACCACCGCCCGGCTCTTGTTTCCTTTTTTAAAATCTTAGTTGGTCTTAAAGTGGAACTAGCTTGGGATCCACAGGGCTGGAGGCTGCACCAGTATTTCAGTGCTTATGAGCCAGGTAATATGTTCTTGGGAAGCTGGCGGGCTCTGTGACTTAAAGAGGAAAGAATACAAATTGCCAGCAAGGGGTGGAGTGAGCCCTCCTGCTTCCAAAGCTGACTTCAAGGAAAATGACACTTGTCCGCTATTATTCTTACAATAACTACTGGATGTCTTGTTAGTTGATATTGTGATGGTGGCCATGCTGAGGGCTAAACTAGGCAGCCCTCTGCCACCGAGCGGCATCCCAGACCCTTCAGTGTTCATTTTTAGGTTCTACGCTTCCTCAGCTTTTAAGTTTGTGGAAAGAACCTTTGCAAACGCAGCAAGGGATATGTCACCTAGGATTCTTCTATTAGAAAACAACATTTTTTCCATGCTCTGCGAATTTTCTGTCCGAGTAAGTCTGGAACTCTACAAGTCCCCCCTCCCCCAAGGCAATTAGGGAGTCATTGAGTGTTTTAAAAAACTAATAATCGGCTACATCTCAGTGATCGGAAAAACATGGTAATCTATTTTTAAAACTCCAAAGCTAGGGTAATTGTGGCTGCTGCAAAAGATTAAGTACCTTTCATCTAGCTCAGCATCGTCTGGTTTAATAATTAATGACAGCCGTATTAGCGGAAAGACAGAGACACTAGCTTCGACACTTCTGAGTCTCTGGTGAATGTTTTACCGAATCACTGTAGCCGGAAAAAATATATTAAAGCGGCCAAGTTCCTTTTTGACCTTCGGAAGATCATATAAAACTTACAGGTTTTACAGCCTTCTGTGCATTCTTGGCCACAGTCCTGGTAACTGTTTCTTTTTCCAGCAAGTCTTACATCAACCACAGCCCAGCCCGTGTGTGTCTCAGATCTCCCTGCTGGAACTCAGATGTTGGCCTCACTTTCCCAAGCCCTCCCTGCCCTGTTAGCTCAGTTGATATTCTTAGTCGCCTGCGTCTCCACCCTGCCTTGTTTCCTGCTCCAGCTCATGGCTAGGAGGAAGGAGGAAGAATCTTCGTATCCATTCCTCTTGAGTGGCAGGGATGTGTGATGGAATCTCCTAGCTGTGGTACCCCTAGTCCTAGAGTTCAGGTGGACCTTCTGGCTCCCCTGTTTCGTACTGTGATAGCTTTCCCAAGTAGCAGGGGCCACCAGCTGTATATTAGAGTTACCTAGGATGACCACGATCCCTGTGGTTTTGTCACCTTGTCCCCTTTCTAGGGATCCACCTAACCTTGCTCTGCAGGGCTTCTTCAGCAGTGCCCTGAGGGCTCTTTGTCCCGGCTGCTGTGAGAGGCTGTAAGGTGATGATCGACTCCACGTTCTGTATCTTCCTTGAGAGTTCCCATCCTCAGCTTGCTATGCCATGTCCCTTGAAGGGCAAAGAGGCACACGGCATCTTGCCCCGCCTATGATGTAAGATATCCTATGCCAGCTATTACAGAACCTTGAGATCAAAACTTCCATATTCCCAAATCCCAGGGGCAAGTCTGTTGTTTTGTAGAAGCATGGTTTATTTTAGGGCTGTTGCAGGAGTAAAAATCTATTCCTATTATAGGCTGGACGTTCAGCTGCTGCTGATACTTAGATTTTTAATTACCGCATTGGGTTATTATAAAAAATTTAAGTGAAATGGTATATATGGAACACAGCTTTTGAACATCCCCATTGGCAGGTGAAAGACATGAGGCTCAGGAGGTCTCAGAGTCACATAGCTGACAGAAGTCAAGCCCTACAGGCAGCGCAGCAATTCTGCTCCCAGATCTAGAGCTTGTACTCAGCAGCTCCTCTCCTGTATGTGTGGGGCAGCATCCCAGGGTGTCTTCTGTAGAAATGTCAGTTCCCTGGGAGAGGGACATCGGGGTAGATGTTCATTTTGTTTCCCAAGCATACTGATATATTGACACATGCACGAGAGAGAGAGAGAGAGAGAGAGAGAGAGAGAGAGAGAGAGAGAGAGAGAGAGAGAGAGAGGATACACAACAAGTTAATAGCCACAACAATGTAGCAATGTTCGATGTTTTAATCTCCTTGGTTGGTGAAGTATTGCAACCTGACCTAAATTAGTAACAACTCCCCCAAAAGGAAATTAAATTAAACCTTTAAGAAATTTAATTCACATCTGGTCCACACCATACCATTTGAATTTCCTTTGTAGTTCATCAGACTTGGAAGTTTCTGTGCTGGCTCCTGTGTACACTCAGCCCTGGCTTGATACTTATACAAAACAAGTATTCATTAGAGTACATAGGACGTGAATGCTTTCAGACTCACTATCACGTCTATGCTTTGCCAAATCTGCATGTCAGTTTTCGTTGTTTGTTTGTTTTTTGCTTTGGTTTTAATTTTTAGAGACAGGATTTCTCTATGTCACTTTGGCTGTCTGAAACTCACTCGGTAGACCAGACTGGTCTTGAACTCACAGAGATCTACCTGCTTCTGCCTCCTGAGTGCTAGGATTAAAGGCATTTACTACCATCACCCAGAAAAATCAGTTTTTAACAGTTACTCTAAATAAAATATTTTTTGTGAACTTAGTAAAATAGGTATGTGTGTATAACATGAATATATATACATATATACATGTATATATATACAAACACATATGTATATATGGGAGGTATTCATGTAGATTTAATTGACATGTGTTCTGTTGCCTTCTCTGTGATTTATTCTCCAAGAAAAGGTTTTGTAAGAGTTTTTCGCATTGAATTCTACCACAGATTTTGTTTGTTTAACTTTAGTAGTGGCATGTTGGAATATACTGTGGCCTTAGGCTGTAGATTTTTTTCGTTTACTTGGCTCCTTTTCAAGGAATGTTGGTCTCTGGTGTTGGAGGGATTAACCCGGAAAGTTTTGCGGTCATGCTGTAGAGGCATGCTTCTGTAGGTTCAGAGTCAAGCTGTTCACCAACAAAGGATCATTTTCCTGAATCCTGTGCCTCAGCCTCTTGTCATGAAAGAGAGGAAATGACATCAGTAACCCATCTGTCCCTCGTAGGAGGAACTGAAAGAAAGAAGAAGGGATTCGTAGTGTATGCTGAAGGGTTTACCATTCTACTGTGTAGATGTCACATTTTCTTTCTAAAAACATCTTAAATTACATTTGTGTGTGTGTGTGTGTGTGTGTGCCACACACAATAGAGTGCGTGTGGTGGATATCAAAGCTCACTCTCTCCTTACACTATGTGGGTTCTAGGGATTAAATTTTGGTCCTCTTGCTTGGCAGCAAGCACTCTTCTCCCCGAGACATCTCTTTGCCCCCAGGTTTTTTGTATCTGTTATCTGATATATGCACTCAGGTGGACATCCTTATTTGACTATGGTAAGTAGCCACCTGCTGTAGAGGGAGGCTCGACAATTTCATATCCTTTGGCTGGGAAAAAAAAATCCGGCATATTTTAAAGAGTCCCTTTTTTACTTCCTGTCCCCTAAAGATCACCTGGGAAGTAAAGGAAGAACTGGGTTATCAAACAGGGTCACTTATAAGAAGACTAATTAAGGTGGGGAGGGGGTGTTCCAAAGCTGGGGACAGGGGAAGTTGGATATTGAGGTGGTCAGGGGCTATACATAATACACGTAAGAGGAAACTTGACAGGTATCGGAGGAGAGCCCCAGTTATGACTTTGATCACGGGCACAGAAACAATGCACTCAGCGTGCCGGTGTGACCACTAACCCTGATTGACACTCTGGAAGCCAGAAAGCGGCTGAGCAGGCATGAGAAGGACGTCTGAGAACTGAGCAGCACACGGGACGTCGTGCAGCAGCTGAACTTGTGTGAGAGGTCCTGAGCTTGAGGCAGAACCCTGTTTCTGAGGCTGGGTTCCACGGGATCACCCCCTTCACCCCAAGAGCCTCGTGTTCATTCAGAGGCTCAGGTGTTTTGAATGAGAACTCAGAATGGTCCTTGAGATTTTGGAAGTTATCCAGACCCAGAGCTGCCTTTTCCATGGAACTATCAAATGTCTAATGTGGTTAAATATCAAATATGGTGGCCCTTCCTGTTCAAGACTACAAAGGCTAAGGAAGGAAAACAAAATGGATGCCGTGTAGGAGGCTTAGTTATTAGTGGATAAGTATTTTATTTTTATATGGTTATGTATTATAATAAATAGTTATTATTTACTAATATTATCGATAAATTCAAAAGCAGTTTACAAAGGACCTACTCTGAGGGCTGCTTGGCAGAGGATGCATGCTAAAGCTCTTTTGGAGAGGTTAGGAGGGATGAGGGAGGATTCTGTCCCAGAAGATAGCTTTGAAACCTTCAGCCCTTCCATACCACAATAATGGTCCTTCCACATCCAGAACCCTGCCATTCATGCGGCCTTTGGTACAAGCCTGGGATGTTCTTCGTGCTTGCTTACAAGGCAGCCCCCACCCTCTTAGGAACCACAGTCTCTTGGGTTCCCAGCAGCACACAATCAGATCCTTCTTTACATACCCAGGGCTGAGCCACCGAAGTCTTGGCAGGGACTCTTTGCTCGAGGGAATCAAATAGATGCCAGACCATGATAGGAGGAGAAGCTCTGAGGAGCTGGTTTTTCCTGGGGTTTAAAGGCAATTCATGCCCCTGAGAAGATGTCCCAGGGATCACTAGCCCTCCCATTGGCCAGTTTGGGCCATTCATAGCGGTGCACTCTCCCGGCAGTTCTCAGAAGTCTAAAGAGATCATGTGAGGAGCTGACCGCCTTTGTGTGCTTTGTACTTATGTGAAGATTTGAACCTTAGGTTCTACGAAGCCACTTTCGTCTCAGGCCCTGAGAGCTGTGACCAACGATGACAAGGCGAGAAACAGAACCATAACGTTTACAGTTGTCAGCTCCCCTAGGTTTGGGAGGCTGCTGAAGATGAACTCTGACAACCGCACAGAGGACGTTTCCATCTTTACCCAACGTCTCGTGAGTACTGACAGCCACATGGTGACTCTGAGATGGGCTGCGGGGCTGAACAGGGAGCACCGATCACTTGTTCTCATCCTGCTAAACCAACTAGATGTGGCCATGGCCCAGGCAACCCTTCGTTTTATTTAAAATAGGATTCTTTGTAGGAAGTGTAGCATGAGACACAGTGGTCAGAAAATACTGTGCTAATTTACACTCTGAAAGTAACAATGAAAAAAAAACTACTTGGGGCTGGGGAGATGGCTCAGCAGTTAAAAGCAAGTACTGCTCTTGAGGAAGACCCATGTTCAAGTCTCACTGTCAGGTGGTTCACAACATTTTGTTACTCCAGCTCCAAGAGATCCAACTTCCTCTCTTTTGGGCTCTGCATGTATGTGTACTCACATGCACTGTATACACACACACACTCACACACACACACGTGCACACACACACAATTAGAAATAAACAATCAAATAGCTAGGCCGTCGTGGTACACACTTTTAATCCCAGTGCTCAGGAGGCAGAGTCAGGTGGATCTCTGTGAGTTTGAGGTCAGCTTGATCTACAAAGCAAGTTCCAGAATAGCTATGGCCACACAATGAAACCCTATCTCAAAAATAAACTAACTAACTAACTAACTAAATCTTTTTTTGAGGGGGGTCCTTTAAGATGAAATCCAAAGTATACATGTATTTATATTTAATATGACACTATATTTTATCTAATATTTTATAATCGTGTGTGTATATAATTTGTATCCAGGATGTTTCGAGCATCACTGGTACTCTGTTACCAGACCTGTGGCTTACATATCTTCTTATTGAAATGAATAAGCACTAAAAAATTTTCTTGCCTCCCAGCCAGGAATTGAGTGGACGAGACATGTTTGTTCGTGTGTTATTTCATTGTCCAAAAGTGACATACCCAAATGTAATTCTTTAGGCGTTCCTTAGGTTTGTCATCCGTCACCCTCTTTCAGTCCTGAAATACTAGCTCTGACGATTTATTTGGCTGCAGATTTGTGCTACTAATAATTTTTTTTTAATCTCAAATCAAGTGGAGCCCATAACCTTTGAGCGCTTTCTGGATGGTGTGACGAGATCAGACTTGGCGTAGGCTTTTCAGTTGTCTTTGTCTGTGTGTATTGGGGGGAGTGAATCATGAGGCTAGCGTGAGCTTCCAGTGTGACTGAAAAGAAGTCTAGTGTCTGTGCTTTGCAGATTTCTCCGGGCACAGAACAAAAACTTAGAATGAAAACCCCATTGTGTGGGGGAATTAAGATGAGCCCAGAAGCACCAAAACATGCCCAGGGCCAGTTGGCCTTCTGAATACTAACAAGAATGATATTATTCCTATAAGAGTATATTGGCTCCAGCCCCAGTTCTTTTAGAAAATGACTGTGGTCATTTTAAGTATTATTTCCAACAGCTTTTGATTGCAAATACTTGGGATTTTAGATTAAGACTGATATGATCTAGGTGTCAGTGGATTTATAGCTGAATTAAGTAGCTTTTGCTGCAATGACAAGAAACCCTCAAGTCCCAGTGGTTTTATGATAACAAGACCTTTCTTCTCACTTGCATCGCATGGAGGCTGTGGATCGGCTGCCGTCTGCTTTCCTTGTCTTCTTTGTTTCAGGATCTAGCTAATGGAACAGCCCCCACTTGCTCTAAACATGACGTTGATGGCAGCAAAGGGCAGCGTGATGTTGGAACCTGGAATAACTTTGCAGCTTGTGCTCTAGAATGTGACTGTGTTCACCTTTCATTAGTCAAAGAAGGCCTATTGATAGCAGAGCCAGGGCTCTGGATTCTAGGTCGGGCTCCAGCACACTAGCCATGGCTTTCCCCGGGTGGAATAAGTGTGAATAAGACAGCAATAGATGTAGAGTGCATAGCATGCTCCCCACACTTCATGTAGGTTCATGGAGGTGGACAGCATTCTTAAACCATCAGGAGAGACACACGCTAGAAATAGTGTACTACTTATACATCCTAGGGATGCCTGGCACACCCAGAGGCCATATATATACAAAGTCAGAAGTACACAGAGAAAGAGAACTCAAGGGCCAATGCCTCTGTTGGATCCAGTGTTGTCCAAGAACCTTTTCCAAGGGACGGTTGGGTGTGTGACTTTAAATCAGACAGGTAGTTATTCCAGGATACCACACTGGATTTAGAGGTGGTCAGGTGACCTACCTGCATGGGCCAGGTGGGGTGTGAGGATCAGTGAGGTCAGTCCACAGGCTACATTAACCACCCCATAGGGAGGTGATCACCCCAGAGCAGTTACTGGATGGACCACACTGGAGAATTTGAATGAGGAGAGCTGCAAACTGGCGTCATGATGACTGAGAAAGTTCGGCTGGTATTCAAGTGGATGGGGAGGTGACCGGACATCCTAAGAGTTGCAAAAGCTAATTAGATGGTGGCTAAGGCGGATGCTTAGCTTTCTGTTCTTGGATATGTGAAAAGTCCCTTTCTGCTCCTCATGTTTAAAAGGCGAGCTTCCCAGGGGGAGGCGATTTTCTGCTACACTGGAACTGGCTGGTGTTTGCCCTAATGTGCTGGAGTCATTTGATGAATGGAAATGAGGTCATCAGAGGAGAGTGACATTTGCTTCACCTCTGACCCACTTATTATTTCCTTTAGGTTCCTGGTGTTCTCTACTACATTTCCCTCGGGGATGGTGAGAGGAGAGAACTAAGAAAATAGAAGAGGTTTCATGCAGGGACCAAGCTTTCCACCCTTGGCCAGAGCACAGGCTGGAGGAACAAAGAAGCAAGAGGATGAGGACCCCCAAGGCCTCTCCCATGACATTTAGAGCAGGAGAATGTGGTGGGGGGAGAGGGCAGTGGAGAACTGTTGCAGACAAGTTTAGGGGCTAGCAGGGCTACCTGTGCTTGTCACTTCAAAGGCCTGGTCCCCCTTTCCTCCTTAGCCATCATAAGGAGAGTCAATAAAGTGGTTTCTAAAGGAGAAGAGAATACAGAGAAAACTGTGGAAGGATAAAAACCAAAATATGATCTCTGGTTCTTTCAGGGTCCTAGGTTATTTTGACGTTACAGCATGCATCTTGTTTTCTGAAACACACATGCACGCATGCACACACGTGCACACACACAGGCTTTCTGATGCTGTGACACAATGAGAAGACTCACCTTCGAGGAGAACTGGTTTTCTTTGGCTCTTGGTTGCTGAGGCTTCTGTCCATTATCAGGTGCCACTTGCTTCAAGGCATCTGTGTGTGGCAAAACACCCTGGTATGGAGCAGAAGGCAGAGAAATGCTCACTTCCTGGGGGTCAGGAAGCAAAGAAAGAGAGGAAAGGATAGGGGGGCAAAGGATGCAAAATCACTTTTAAGGGCACATCTCATCACCTGACTTACCCTTAATGGTCTCTCTATCTCTTCAAGGTTCTACCCCTACTCCCAAGAGCACCAAAGCCAGGGAACAAAAACTTTAACGCACAGGTCTTTGGGGGACATTTCATATCCAAACTATAGTGTATGCTTTTATGAAAGCAAGATCAAAAAACAATAAAATGTTAAATGTGTATCAAGACAGAAAGAAGCATCACCCATTATTCCAGCAAATGGTCACTAACCTGAATGTCATCTCCCTAACCCTGGGATGCCAGCATTAGGACCAGAGTTCAAATCCCTAGCACCCACATAAAAAAAGCTGTGTGTATAACTGAATGTTCTTGTAACCCCAGCATTGAGAGGGTAGAGCCAGTGACTTCTGGGAGGTCATTGTCAGCAAGCCTAGGCAAATGGCAAGCTTTGGTTCAGCGAGAGACCTGTCTGAAGGCAATAAGGTGGAAAGTGAGAGAGGAAGCCATGGGACATCCTCCTCTGACCTATGCATGCACAAACATGGATTAAAGCATGTGCACACTCATGTGTCTGCAACACACACACACACACACACACACACACTCACACATACACGAATGCACACACGCCACACACCACACACACACATTAAACAAAACTGAAAGCATTCTAATCCTGGTTAGTTTATATGTTCAGAAATGAACATTGTCTTGTGACTTGAGAGATGAAAGAAATTCACCTTCCTGCTTTGCCCCTCCCTCAAACTGCTTCCTTTTCCACATGCACTGGCTAGGCTTTGGCTCAGCCTGAAGTTACAGCTGCTATCAAATGGTACGCTGGTCAGTTCCCAGACATTGTATACTACCTCACTCGGGTTTATCACCTCACAGCTTTAGAATAAATGGTGGCGACAGGCTGTGGGGGTGGAAGAGAGGACAGAGAGCATTTCTCTTGGCCTGGGGTCTGCTCAGTGGGTACAGCAATCCTTGCCTCGGGCTCTGTGTTCCGTGGAGTGAGAAGCTGTCCTCCAAAGTCTTCCATGAAGACCCTGATTGCACATATGTGAGTTCACCAGGCCTCTTCAATGTGGTGGGATTAAAAAAAATAGTATTCAATGATTTCAATTATATAAAAAGTTAGAGCTGTTTTGCCCTGTGTAACATACCAAGTGGCTAATTACGACTAGATTTCCTCGACCAGCTTTTCTACTCAAGTTCTAGCCAAGTGACCTGCCAAGTGTTCAATAGGAACATTGTAGGCAGTTGATGGCTGAGCGCTCTCTCACCCCTTTCACTGAAAATCAATTTGTCCTTGGCTCTCTACCTGCCAGGGGTGTGTGGTGGAGGTTAAAGGGCCTGCATCATTTGCATCTAAGACACGGAGTTCCTTTGCTTGTGATGGATAAACAGAAATAACCATTTTTAATCAGTGCTCATGGGGAAAAAAAACAGCTTATAAAAAATCTTGACTGCATTATGCTTAATATAGTTTGGCAAAATAACTGCAAGGAAATATTTGTGATGTCATTACCCAACATTATTTTCTTAGCCCGGAATAAGGTCATGATTTTTTGATCCATGTCATGTCAACCTACTGAGATAAGCAAGTGGCCGCCTTGTTTTCCAGTGTCAAATCCTACGTGGGTAAAGCCAACCCACACAAGCTTTTAGTGAAAATCACGTGTCCTAAAGAATTAAACATAGGCATCCACAGAGAAGAAAACCGTCAGACTGAAATTGCATGAAAGCTCTCTTACAAATTTCGAGAGGATCCTGTCCCTTTCCAAGAAGGCATGAACAAAGTAAGCCCCAACTTCCACAAAGCATGCTGATGGCGTCCAAGTTGAGCTCTTGGCTAATTGAGTGATTTTCATTCCACTGCTTGTTGGGATAATTTAGAGTCATTAAAACAGCAAAGTGTTCTGGCTTTGAGGTTTATGACAGCCGGCCTCTTTTCTTTTCCACAAAGCCAGTAATTGCATCTCAGCTATTGTGCCGTTGTGGGCAGGGTGCCATCTGTGTTGAGCAGTGCTGCTTCGGCAGCGTAGACAACAGTGTTCCAGGACGACATTTAGACGATCACAAAGCCATTCTGGGTTGTTAATTTTGTCCAATTGCTCTTTCTTCCGAAATCTGGACGTCTTGCTTTCATAATATATACTTTGGAGAATTATAGACGCATTTCCCAAAAGCTGGAAATTAATTTATTATAATTTATTGGAGAGTAGAATCAGCTTAAAGTCTCATTAGGCTTTTGTCGTAGTAGGGAGCGATCAGCATTCTATCATCCGTGCTCCTGCCTTCCCCATCCTGTGTCTCCTGAGCTCACTGCTTCAGGGGCATCCAGTCTCACTTGTCATTGTCATTTTCCATCAGCATTTTTCTTTCAGCAATTTTGTTTTGCATTATCCTTCGCTGAATTATGTGGAGAGTGTTTTTCATATGTGGTGTTTATTGTACTGTCACTTAGTCACCAATTCATTGTTCAAACAAAACTGACTGACAGATCTTGGCTCAATGGCTTTGAGTTGTCAAAATCACTCTGTTAAAATGACTGCCTCTTTATATAAAAAGGCAGACAGCACTCACTCCCATTTTAGTGAGGGTGGCTCATTCTGTCTGCTTGTACTCAGTTCCCATGCCCCCACAGGGTGGCTTTGCTGGTCAGTTTTTGTCAACTTGACACGAAAAACTAACACCTAAAAAGAGGGAAGCTCTGTGGAGAAAATGCCTCCATAACATCGGGCTGTAGACAGGCTATAGACATTTTCTTGATTGGTAATTGATACAGGATGGATGACCGAGCCACTGTGGGTGGTGTCACTCTTGGGCAGGTGGTCTAGGGTTGTATGCAAGCTGAGAAACCTTGGGAAGCAAGCCAGTCAGAAGTTAAGTAGAAGTTAGCTGTCTTCCTCTGCAGCACACCATCTTATCCTTTGAGGCAGGGTTTCTCACTGAACCTGGGCTCACCAGTTGTCTAAACTAACTGGTCAGCATCTGAGATCTGCATGCCTCTGCCCCCACAACACTGGGGTTACAAACACTCCTCACCATTCCCAGCTTTTTGTGTGGATGCTGTGGGGGTCTGAGCTCAGATCCACATGCTGAACAAGCACTTTTTAGCCACTGAACCGTCACCCCAGCCCCAGTACTTCCTTTCTTTATAATTCATGATACACGCAAGCTGTAGGATAAGCTATTTCTCAGAATCACTGCCCATCAAGACAAGTTCTGGTCAGTAGTTATAGCCTTAACCAGGCCAGACTATGAAGTGGCATTCGGTTGTTCTGGTCATATTTTTCAACTGACTCTCCTCATCACTGGGCTTTTGGAGTTTCAGAACATATTTTATGAATTTCTTTGTAGCCGATATTCTCAGTGTTCCACACCGTGAATGCAACCCTTAGATCGTGGAAGCAGCATGGACTCGAGTTGCCTAGAAGTAGGCACAAAACGAGGCTTCCTCACTCACTACTGTTTACACTTTCAGATCCCAGGCTGTCAAATGGACATAAAAAGCCTCTTGGAGCTAAACAAAACTAAATGAACTTACACAAAGAGCCTTGTGGAGTGCCTGCAATCTGTAGAACTCTAATAAAAGTTAGGTATGTTCTGTGTTGCTAAATCCACGTATGCATAAGGACTATTCTGAGTTGCCTTATTTCTATCTATACAAAGTTGTAAGCACATATACTTCACAATTAAATGTTACAAAGCAGTTTCAAAAGTAGATTATGTGTTCATTAAACACGTTTTGAACAAATAGTTCTAAAAGAGCAACTGGAAATGAGCTTCCAAATGTGCTCTAGGAAATCTTTACCTTGTGAGACATGAGATGGGACTTTCCAACTGTTTGATATTTTACTGTAATCCAGTATGAGAAATAAGTGTAGCCTTTCACTCAAAACAGATCCCAATAAAGAATTTGATTAGTGAGAACTAGACTGTTCTCTGGAAGGTCCTAGAAATACCCAGGATCTGGCATTTCGACCACTGAAATAGTAACTCACTGATAAGATGAAATACATATCTACAAGTAAGGTATTCTACATTTCAATATACAAATACAGAGAACTGAAAACTGGTACTGCATACATTGGATTTAGGTCTGACCAATCCAAGTTCCTAAATCCATTAAGTGGCATCCATTTTTATATTGTTATTTCTTTTTTTTTTCCCATGGCAGAAAAAGAGCTGAAATTCAGGCAGTTGGGGGCAAAGAAACCCCAGGAAAGGCCTGAGAGAGCTCACATGTACAAATCAGGCAGACCGGGCTTTGGTCCCAGCTCTGCTATCAGCTAGCCTTAGATAGTCGTTACTTGTCTTGTTGCTGTGCTGACAAAATGCCTGACCAAAAAGCATCTTAAGAAAAGGGGGATTTATTTGGACTTAGGGTTCCTGGGGAAACAATCCATCATGATGAGGAAGTCACGATGTACGGTCAGGAAGCAGAGAGAAATCAACGCTGGTGCCCAGAGTGCTGCTTCCTTTTTCTGTACCCCAGCTCAGGAAATGGTGCCACCAACATTACGGTGGGCCTCCCACCTCAGTTACCCCAATCTAGAAAATCCCTGTCAGACACTCCAGAGATTTATCACTGTGGTGATTCTAAAGGCTATCAAATTGCAATTGAGGTTAACTATCACACTGTAAATTGGGGAAGAGGGGAAGGCAGAGTCCTCCAGATGTTCGTCTTTCTAACATTTTCATCTGTAAACTCTAGCCCATCACAGAAAGCCCAGTGAGGCCTCTGGCCTTCTGAGAACAAATCTCCCTCCCTAGCATTTGATTATTCTTGGAGGTTATATAGAAATCAAGGATATAAGATAAAAATTTGATCACAGAAATCAAAGTATGCTTTACTATCTTCCTTCAAATAAAAGCCACCTGTGAAGAGTCCTAAGATTTGGAACCAATGTTGGAGGAAGGAGTCATTTTCTTCAGTGGTGTAGCCAGTAGTAAGTTGCCCATGTTCCCGTAAGCAACCTCCAATCCATGCTCGTGCAAACAGCCTTAAACCCAGTGGGTCTCCCTCTCTCTCTGACACACACACACACACACACACACACACACACACACACGCCATCTCTCAAAGTAGGAGGGAGGGAGATTTGTTGAGAAATGAACGAGTTCCCTGGGAGTAGAAGAGAGGACAATATGGGACTATATATATTGTATATATATATATATATATATTATTGTGTGTGTATAAAATTGTCAGAAAATGAATAGAAATATTTTTGAAAGATTTGGAAGTATATACACCTATCCACAGGTGACACTGGATTATAGCCTCATTAAAAGTCTCAGAAAGAACAAAGCTGGGGATCATCGAGAGATGGAGATGAGAATTGGGAGGGTGGGGACAGACCAGCACATCAGCACAGGAGATGGCAAGCACTTTCTGTCTTCAGTGTACAGTTGTACAGTTGTACACTGCAGTGTCTTTGTGGTTTGGTTCCTTCATCCTGCCTGTGTTGGTCATCATGAAGGGGAATGTTGCTTCCTTCCTAATCAGACAAAAGTTATGAAATGATTGCAAAAAGCATAAAGAGTTCACATATTCTATTCCTCCATATTCCCAAAACTTTAGCGTTTAAGAAGACTTATGCTCTTTTCACACATTCGTCTTCTGAGCACACATTTCTAAAATTAAGGCAAGTTTCTTATATAGTCACAGCATAATTTTCAGATTTATAAAACTGACATTTGTTACAATGTCAATATGCAATTTACATGGCATTTTAAGCTTTCCCAAATTGTTCCAATAAATGTCCTAAACAGGAAAGGGGAAATTATCCACAATATAAAACACAGCATTTAGTTGTCATGTGTTTTTAGTATCCTTTAATTTGGAGCCATCCCTTAGTTATCAATATAGTGTCTTTTATGACCTTGTCATCAAAATTATTTATGACTTTTATTTAGTGTGTGTGTGTGTGTGACAAGATGTGTGTTTGCATGTCAGAGGACAACTTGTAGGACTTAGTTCTCTCCTTCCACCTGTGGCTCTGGGGATGGAACTCAGGTCATCAGGTTTGGTGGCAAAGTACCCTAATCATATGGGCCATTTTGCTAGCCCAACTTTGCCATGTTTTAAGAGTACAGGACAGCTCTCTGCAGAATGTTCCTCAGTTTGATTATAGTCTGATGTTTTACCTGATTTTTCCTTCTGATCACATTTAGAGTGTGCATCCTGGGTAAGGATTCAGGTTGTGTATCCTGGGTAAGGATTCAGGTTGTGTATCCTGGGTAAGGATTCAGGTTGTGTATCCTGGGTACGGATTCAGGTTGTGTATCCTGGGTAAGGATTCAGGCTGTGTATCCTGGGTAAGGATTCAGGCTGTGTATCCTGGGTACGGATTCAGGCTGTGTATCCTGGGTAAGGATTCAGGCTGTGTATCCTGGGTACGGATTCAGGTTGTGTATCCTGGGTACGGATTCAGGTTGTGTATCCTGGGTACGGATTCAGGTTGTGTATCCTGGACAAGGATTCAGGTTGTGTATCCTGGACAAGGATTCAGGTTGTGTATCCTGGACAAGGATTCAGGTTGTGTATCCTGTGTACGGATTCAGGTTGTGTATCCTGGACAAGGATTCAGGTTGTGTATCCTGGGTAAGGATTCAGGTTGTGTATCCTGGGTAAGGATTCAGGTTGTGTATCCTGGGTAAGGATTCAGGTTGTGTATCCTGGGTAAGGATTCAGGTTGTGTATCCTGGGTAAGGATTCAGGTTGTGTATCCTGGGTACGGATTCAGGTTATGCATCTTGGACAAGGATTCAGTTGTGGATTCTGGGCAGAAATACCAAGGGAGGAGTTGGTTCATCTCAGAGCTTCCTGCCTGATGTTCACCTTGTCCTGAGGTTGGGGGTGCTGCTTATATTCATCATGCCAGGCATCATCTTTCCCTGGGTTTCCAGTTTCTCCACTGTCAGGGAATGATCCTCTCTTGTGACTAGTAAGTGTCCCATAACTATGTATGTATCCTGTTTGTCATCACTCTTTGGTCAACAGTCTTAGCAACCATTTGTTATGGCTGTTAGTTACCAAGTGATAGTTTTCTCGCTTCTCTTTTCCTGCTTGGCTTATTGACTGAGATTCCACGCCACTGGCTTTCTGATGACCCCCTCTGTAAGATGGAAATAGCCTGTCAAATCTCAGTGGATAGGAAATAAAACCCTCCTTCCCTCCTCAACCCTACGGTCCAGGTCATCAGTGGTTTATCCACATAAATATGCCATGCAGTGGTAAATCACAGTTATCCACAGTTGTTCTCAAGGCCACTTTGGTTTTGGTGACAAAATTTCTAGCCTCTGTAAGCATCTTGTTCCCACAGGTTCACCTCACACGGAATCCTGGTTTCAGTCTCTCTTTCTGGGCCTTCTCCCAATACACACACACACACACACACACACACACACACACACACACACACACACGGGGATTTACAGATGAAAACACATCTGTGAGAAATATAAAATGTCGGGTACGGATGTGTAAGGATCTTGACTCAGACAATAAAACTGTGTATGTGTGTGGGTTTCTGTTTGTTGTTTGTTTTGTTGTCTTTGTTTTTGCTTTTTTTTTTTTAAAAAAAACAGACTGTTAGAGAAATTTGGACACTGACTGCATATTTGCTCATGTGAATTAGGGTTTTTTAAGTTTTATGTACAAAAGTGTTTTGCCTACATGCATTTCTATGTGAGGGAGTATTTATAGATGAGATTGTACAATGTCTAGGATTTGATCACAAATAGCTTGTTAGATAGCAAGTGAGCAAAGCCATCCACAAAATAATACTTGTTATATGAGCCAATAATGGCTCGCACTGTCTGTCAAGTAAGGAGGGTTCAGAATACTGTTTCCCTAAGAAAGGCATTCCAGGGTATGACCATCTCAAGTCACAGTGCTTCTTTCTCTTTGATGACTAGATCAGGCTGAAGTAGGATCTCCTACCTGGGAAAAAGACGTGACCATGCTTTTCATTATTTTCCTTTACACTAATACATGGAATAATTTGAGCACGAATACAGTAAGCCCTAAAAAGAGCATGTCTCCCCTGTTAGAATGTGAACCGATCCTTGTATCCCTGAAGCTGGGTGCTAACTGTTCTTCCTTCTCCCCAGGTCAGTGAAGGGCTGATACTGTACCAGCATGTGGACCTGGAGAAGAAAGGGTGGGCTTCAGAAGACGCCTTCACGTTCACGGCCTCCTCCCCTCCTGCGGCCCTGGGTCCAGAGGAGTTCCGAATTACCATTTCATATGAAACAAATGAGCCAGGCAGACAGAGCCGGCTGCTTGCAAATGCAGGTACTACCGCTTTTAATCCAGCTGGCTGAGAAGAAGACCATGGCCACAATTTAAAGCGAGATTTAATTAAATATTGGCCAGGTGGAGGGGCTTTGGCTAGGTTCGTCCCCAGCTTCCTGGGAAAAGGCCCTGAGTCAGGTTTTGCAAGGGCTTAAGAAGGAAAACTCGTAATTTATTGTGTTTCTCATCAGGTCCAATCAGGGGCAAGCATACGTCCTGAAGTATTTCCTACTTACATCCCACCCACATGTGATCAAGCACATCCAGTGCACACGAGTCAAACAAACTTGTTGTTACCTCCCATAAACAACAGCCTCCAGCATTCCAGGAACTCTCTGTCCTTGGGCAAGGGGCTTGCAGATCAGAGGCATATTTGCTTCACGGATCTCTATGGCACAGTAACTAAAACTTAAAATGTAACTTTGGCTCTCACACCACCAAGCTATGGCCAGCCAGTGCTTTGTGTGTTGTAGTAGAGAGAAAATAATCTTTGGATCATACCATGATATCATTCTCTTCAGCAAGACAGACCCAGACAGCCAATGGCAGTTACTCTGCAGGCCCTCACATGTTTCCTGTCATGAGCCAAAACGGTGAGGAGTGAGTTTGGCTGTAAAGAATGGGAGCTTTATCATGCCCGTGACTGAAAGTTGTTGGTAAAAATGAAAATGATGAATGGAAAAGAATTATTAAAAAGCTGTGCCTTTCTCCATAGCAAGAGAAATTCAGCCATTGGTTAGCTTAGGAAATTAATATCTGATAAGCGAGTGTGCAGGTTTTAACACTTGCTTGCCTGCCGGGTTGACTTAATGGATGTTAGCATTCATTTCCCGTCCTTCCCCTCCCCAGCTTCCTCCCGGTGCCCTTCCTCTGCTCAGCCATTTCCTTTCTTTCCTCGGTTTTGTTCCCACCTCTGCCTTCCTGCCACATGTATGCTATCCTCTCCACCTCCCATCTCCCTTCAGATGATCCCTTTTGTACTGTCACGACCTTCAAATGCACATGAACACACTCATGCATACATGCACACATGCATAAATCTTGATTCTTCGAGTAAGAGAAAGCATGCTACGTTTGTCTTTCTGAGTTTCACTTATTTAACCTAACAAAATCATCTCCAATTACATTCATTTTCCCCAAAATGTCATGATTCCTTTCTTCCTTAAGACAGTGTAGGATTCCACTGGACATATGTACCATATCTTCTTTATCGTTGACGTGTTAATGGACATCTAGGCTGATCTTATGTCCTGTCTGAATAATGCAGCAATAAACACAGATGTGCAGGCATCTCTGTGCAAGGCTGACCAAGAGTGCTAGGATTATACACCCAAGAGTGCATCCCTGGGGTATATCATAGTTTCTTTGAGGGACCTCTGTTTGGCTTCCATAGAGATGTGTTTAAGTTTTATTTTTCATATGCCACTTCAGGTGCTCGTACAACCTGTGTGTTTAGAATAATCCACTGAGAGGTGTCCTTGGGAGAGAAAGCTTTGTGGCCTTCATCTGCAATGTCGGATTAAACGTCTCTTTGTTCTTTAACTGTTTCAATAGGCGCCTCTGTCAAGGAGGGAGGTGAAGTCCTCATTGACCCATCTAAGTTAGATGCATCTAACCTCTTACTTCGGCTGCCCCAGCCTCAGCGTTCGTCCCATGAAATCTGGTTCCAGGTTACAGCTCTTCCTTGCCATGGGACCATTATGGTTGGAGAAAGAAACATTACCATGGGAAACCCCTACTTCTCCCAGCGTACAGTTAATGCACTGGGAGTCACATATCTTCACGATGACTCTGAATCATTGGCTGATAATTTTACCTTCGCAGTTTGGCCAAACCCAAAGAGCGTGGCCACCAGCAAGCCGGAGGCTGACTTTCTGGAAGAGATGTTCAACATTACCATCAGCCCTGTGAATGATCAGCCTCCAGAACTGAAGACCAAAGGGCTTCGGTTGAGAGTTCTCCAGGGCAGCAGGTTGGTTGTGGGACCTGAGATCCTAAAAGCAGATGATCTAGACAGTCCTCCGAGTGAAATCCAATACATGATCGTCCGTCATCCCAACAACGGCTTTTTAGCAATGGCTCATGATCTAGATACCACAGCTCACCATTTTACACAGGCTGACATCAATAACGCTCAGGTGTGGTTCATACAAGATGGAAGCCCGTCCTCCGGAGCATTTTACTTTAGTGTGACTGATGGTGAACACCGCCCTCTCTACAAGCTCTTCCACCTGGATGTCATCCCCATCGCCATCACTCTTGTGAACCTCACAGACCTGCTTCTCCCACAAGGCCAGACCACTGTCTCCATCACCAATGCTCACCTCTCTGCAGTGACCAATGGAAGGAGCCTTCAGATCATCTACAGGATGACACAACCCCTCCAAAATGGCCACTTGCTGATCGACGACAAGGTGGTCACCAGCTTTGGCCAGGAGGATTTGGATTCAGAAAGGCTCTCCTACCGCATGACCAATCTCACAGCCTCGGGAGATCGGCTGCAGTTCTCAGTCTTTACAGCGGAGAGCAACTTGACAGAACAGACACTGGGCATCAGAGTGCGGCCTTTATTGCAGGTGAC
Organism: Microtus pennsylvanicus; assembly: GCF_037038515.1. NCBI lineage: Eukaryota > Metazoa > Chordata > Mammalia > Rodentia > Cricetidae > Microtus > Microtus pennsylvanicus. The sequence continues at coordinate 38,313,975 of NC_134584.1, read as the reverse complement.
GCGGAACCTGAGAGTGGCCAACAGAACGCCTCATCGGCTGCAGAGAGGGGATCTAGATGCAACCGAGCTAGCTAACAGGACCAATAGTGACCCCACATTTGCAGTGATACAACCTCCTAGTCATGGACGACTTGTCCGAAGAGCAGCTGACAGCCCTGTGGTGGAAGAGATCGCTCGGTTCACCCAGAGAGACGTCAACCGAGGTCAGCTGGTGCTTGAGCCACGTGCTAATCTGACAGGCACTGGTACGCTGAACGACTCCTTCACCTTCTTGCTCAGTGCAGACGGTGTGCAGCCAGCAACAGGTTATCTGGCCTTTACTATAGTGCCGCCAGACCCCTTACCATTACAGACGTTTACACCGGATATGCCTTTATTCATCACTGCAGAGAGCTTCGTGGCCTCAGTTTTCTCTCAGAAAAAACTTATGACTTCCATTTTAACACAGACAGAAACCCCAGGGAATCTGACCCAGAGCAAATGGCAGGGGAAGGATACCTGGGGACAGCCCAATGGCAAAGAACCAAATGTGGATGGCAAGGTCTCCCCCACCAAGGTCATCTGGCCACAGGCTGCCACCAAGGTTGTTTCTGAAGGAGTCATAGGACCCCAAGATAGCAGTTACCCTCCGGTGGTCATCATACCCCTGGCTGCTGTGTTCCTTCTCCTGATGGTGTCTGTGGTGGCCCTGTGTGTCTGGCTGCTGAGCCAAAAGGAGGAAAAGGCTAACCCTCTTATCCAGCCCAAGACCAACCTCGAATCCCCATCCCCCAGCTGCAGAGTGGAGGGGAGTAGAGCCGTTCCCACCGTCAAGGTCACTCCCCTGATAAGAAGTTCCAGCAGCCTAGCTACCAGTCTGTTCCTGCCCCCTGAGTGTGCTCAGAAGGCCTCCTTGGGGACTGAGCCTGTAGAGAAATGTACTCCCTGGGAGGCATGGCTGAACCTGGATCCTGACATGGCCAAACTCTGTCGACAAACCAACCCAGCGCTGAAACACAACCAGTACTGGGTATAAATGGGAACCCACCCCCTCTCCCACCGCTCTCTCCCACTCCCTTCCTCTCATCCTGTGTCTTCCTCTCCCCCATCTCTCTTCCTGTCTCCCCCATCTCTGTTACCGACTGCTTGCGGTGTACAGGTACGAAGAGTCGGACTGGACTATAATGGTGAACGAATGCTTATTGAATCAAGGAAGGCTGTCCTAACTAAACAAGGCTCAGTCACTCCTGGTGTTCCACAGTGGCCCTTTTTCTGGACCTGGCATTCTCAAGACATACGTTTCTGTTAAGGATTAAGCTCTTCACTAGGGTGCTATTGAGCATTTGGACCCAATGGGAAGCCAAAGCGTTAACTTGGGGCTTGGAGTTAAAGAGGGAGGGTTGGTTGCTCTTCATGGAAGCGTCACTCTCTTGGTGAGTCAGCAGGAAGTGCCCGTCCTGTCTCCACAGACGATGTCATTTGTTACATCAGTGAGTGTGTTTGTGTAATGTTTATGTGTCACCTTTTCCTCTGTGGAGTCGTCTAGGGTTGGCTTCCGCATGCAAGAAATGCCTTGTTCAGGTCGCGGGGCAGTCTGACCTCCTTTGAGGACAGTCATTGAATACACTGTGTTTCAGCAAGAAGCTTTGTCATTCTGATCTGGAAAGTCAAGAAATGTTATTTGAAGCCCTGAGGGGTAGAGAAGAATGTTAAAAACTTTTTAAAAAAGTGATGTCTTACTGTGGTATCCTTCTACAATAAATTGAAATAATTACAAATATGTATTTGAGTTGTCTACTTGCCCCATGGCCAACATTAATTTCTGTAACTATAAAATGAAGCTTTTAGTACTTATTTTAGAATGTCATGAGCTGTAGAATATAGTGCACCCACAAGTGATTTAGGTTGAAGCAGGCAAACGTTTTCTGCAAAGAGTAATGTGGTAAAGATTTTAGGTTTGGGGACCACACATGGTCTCTGCCATTTGTTTTTCTTTTGTTTGTCTTTCTTAAAACATAGTTTGTTTTAAGAAAATGTAAAGAAAAAAATCCTTCGCTCTTAAATTTAGCCCCATAGACTACGTCATTTGCCAGTCTTTGGTTTAGGCAATAGAGGTGTATTGAATTATGACGGTTAGTGAGCCTTCTCGAGGTTAGCATTTCAAAGTGGGCTCTGGAATTCCTCCCATTGTTTTCAAGGCCAGGAGCTCTTTAGTCTTCTACACTTTGTCGTCTCGTCCTCAGGCTCCTTGTGATTGTGAGATGGCAGCCAAAGTGTCCAGCAGAGTGAACATATTCAAGGCACAATCACACAACATACGGCTTCTTGTTAGACTCATTTTATTTATTATTTATCTTACCATAAGGAGTGTTCTCCCCATTTTACTCGCTTTTATGTCTCAATGTCTAAACTAGGCAACATCCTTCCTAGCCTCCCGCCAACCACCAGCAGAGGGAATGGGAATCTCATGACGTCTCCTGAAGTCACTGATCTGCCCACTGTGGATTTAGAGAAAGATAAAGAAATCACTATTAGGGAGACAGCAATAGGAACTATTAAAATATTCTTCAGGTATTGTAATCCTTAAGAAACCAAGGTACTGGTTTTTTAAATAGGCACCTGCCACGTTTTTACGTTTAATTTTTTTCTTAAAGCTGGAGCTCATGTTTCAGTGATAAGACTATCACCAGTTTTAGGACAAAAGTCCTGGGTCCGGGAGTCCCAACAGACAGAGCTGAGCCACTTGTTCCAGTACATCAGCTAAAGAGGGAAACAAAGCTGGGGAGGTGGGGGGATGGCACGTGCCTGCAGTCCCAGCATTTGGGAGGTCGAGGCAGGAGGATCACTGAAGTTTTGAGGCCAACGTAGGCTACTGGCAAATTCCAGGCCAGCTTGTGTAATAATAACAACCAAACAACAACCAAACAAGCAAACAGAAACAAAACCAGATAGCACACAGATGAGGCAGAGAAAGATCTAGTCATCATGGTCACACTGGAAGAGTGGGTTGTTGTGTGAGATTTTGACGGCATTCTGACAATAAAGCTTGCTTTGCATCAGAGGGTAGAGTTAGCCACCTGCTGACCAAAATTAACCATAGAGGTTTTGGAGGACTAAGGACAGATAGAAAGACAGGAAGTAGTAAGGCAGGGCTTAGAGAGGATCTCAGTCCTTTTGGATGGAGTAACAGAAGAGACAGGAGGTCACTGGTTGCTTCTCCACGGCTTCTCTGATCTTTCAGGTTCTTTCTCTGATATCTGACTCCCGATTTTTTATTGATAAAGAATAATTAGATAAATGCATCAACTGACAAAGGGGTTGGGTGATACCCATCTCCAAGTCTGTCTTCGTGGTTTAAACAGAAGAATTGAGGCAGGTGACAAGAAGTCTGTAGTGTTGCTTGAAGTGTGGTCTGGTTGCTCTCTCTTCTGCTTCCACAAGCAGATTCCAGGACAGCCTTAGCGCTTGAGGGACTATCTGGTTCCCACGCGATGTTTGCTGCTGCTGCTGCTGCTGCTGCTGCTGCTGCTGCTGCTGCTGCTGCTGCTGCTGCCGTCCTGGAATGTTGTGTCAGCAGAGGCCTGCTGTTCCCGGAATGCAAGGGGACTGCAGGTTTGAGGCAGCCACTGGAGACTTTGAGGCATCTTCTGAAGGGTCTGGAAATGGACATTGTAAAAAGCTGATCGTATGGTCCCCCAGGCTTTCATCTCTGAGTTCAGTTGCTAGATAGGATTACATACTAAGACCCTGTCTCGAAAATAGATCCTAGACTCTCTTTCTGTGTCTTCAGCCTTGAAGGCGAGAGAGATAGGGAAAGCATTTGGCATTTGGACAGCATCTGAGTGGTCAACATGCCTATGGGCAGAGTTAAGCAGGAATCTGACCCACCCATGGTTTTAAGATAAGGGATAGATGCAAAGTGAAGGAAGTGGGGACATGGTGGCATCTTTACTACCTGTGAGCCTGAATGAGGGGCCAGCATTTTTTAGAAAAGTGATTTCTGAGTCCCTGTTACAGAAAGATGGGGCTGTGTGAGGGGAGAGGTGTTCCCGGGGTATTGGACAATGGTTGCTGAGGGGGGTGCTTTTTGTGTTCAGTCAGTAGAGGCCAAGGATGCTGTCACTGCCAAACATCCACCCATTGCCTACCCTAAGCAGAGAATCCTCTGAGTCCAGTCCCAGGTATCAGTTTGCTGAGACTGAGGAATGCCAGGGGAGCCGTCATGAAGCAGCATCTTGTCCACCCAAGGGAGGATTCGTGGACTCATTACTAAGTCTAAGGAAAAAGTATGTTCTGAAAACAGAATGGAGGGGTGAAAACTCCATGGCGTGTTTACAACCCTGACTAATGGCATGCACGGACAGTCTTTTTAAAAAGATACATCAAAACCAAAACCCTACAGCCAAATTATTTCTATTCTTTATTTGTTTAAGGAAAACATCATACCTTTTACTAACAATTGAACACATCCAGAGGACAAAAACCACAGGGTAAAGGTGAGGTCAAAGTGTGCCTAGACCCTGTGAGCCTCCGTTAGACTTCATATGGAAAATGCTTTGGTCTCATCTTCCCTCCCAGCCCAATTTTCAGTGCTCCTTTGGAAACAATTTCCCAGTCTACAGACCAAGCCACAGCATGGCACATTTGGGCACAGAGACAACCACTTATGTCTTGGTTCCATCCTTGCCTTTTATCACTGGCCATGAAAACGAATGTTTCTCTAGCTGTTGTTAGGCTCAGAGCCTGGGCCCTGGCAGTGCTGAGTGGGACTGAGCCACCTGCTCTCAGTAGGCCAATTAAAGACTCAGAGTAATAGGGAAAAAAGGCAGAAAAAGTTGTATCCAGTGTGGCCATATTGGGAAGGGAAACAAGGAGGTCCAGTGACACAACCAGTCCATCTTCTAGGTCCTGACATGGGATACAGGCCTAAACAGAAGCCATGAGCCACCATCCAACATCGACACCACTACTCCCCACCCCCATTGTTTATGGAACCACTCTCTCCTGCAACTGGTCTGATAGGTTGTGAGAACTAAGAAATCTCTGAGAGGGATGCTCCCCTCTGAGAAGAGGATGCTCTCCTCTGGGAGGATGCTCCCCTTTGAGAGGAATACTCCCCTCTGGGAGGGATGCTCCCCTCTGGGAGGGATGCTTCTCTCTTTGACTTATGCCAGGATTTGGCCTTTTCCTTTTCCTAGCACGAGTTTCCTGGGCAAATGTCCAATTGCTGGGGATATGTTGTTTAAAGGGTAGGCGGGCATGAATGTCTCCTTACAATAGCTATCCCTGCCAGGGCTGTTACATTAATACTAGAGAACACTTCTTCACTCTCTTTCCGAAAGTTCTTTCCTCCCATGTTCCCATATTCCTCACTCATAAACTGCCCTAGCATTTTTGTCTTAGGAAGAAGGAAGATGAAGAACCTTTATCCAGGGTTGATTTAGACCTAATTCAGAATTGTTCTTAGCCCCCATCTAACCCAAGCACTTCGAGCCATGAGGCCACATGCAGCACACACAAGGCCGAGGCCCAGGAACATCTGCATGCATTAGGTGGGCTTCTCTCCCCCTTGACCACTCAATGCTTTCTCTTTGTTGGACGAGCCAGATGTCCTCGGCTCACCCAGCCTGTTGGCTGCTGCCTCGCCTGGGCCATAAGCTCTTTGCAGCTAGGCTTGCCAGCCTGGCCAAAGCAGACTCTGCTCCTCAACCCTGCCTGCTAATCCTGCAATTCCAACCACAGTTTGTGTTCCCCTTGGAAAGAGACACAGAGATGCTTAGTGCAATAGCTCACATTCTTGTTCACAGGCATGCCTGCTAGAGCAAGGCTGGTGTGAGATGCAGATGTCAAAGTTCATTGATTAACCAAGTAATTAATACAGGCTTTGGAAAGTTTTTTTCCTTCCCTTCCAGGGGCTCTGGAGCCGTCTGGTTTGCAGATGGAGTCAATTAAAAAGAAACAATGTCTACCATTTGGTGCTGGCTCAAAGAAAGCATAAAATAAAGCGTTTTTTTTGGCAAGGTCTTGTTCAGCATTAAAAATTGAAGTTCTGGGAATGGAAAATCGGTGGAAATGGCTCCCCCCACAGGAAGGTTATAACTGAATAATTTCAGCTCCATCATGACGAGTCTAATACTTCTTTAAAAGCCTGTGGGCAGTAAGTATGCACTGAGGCAATAGCAGAAGAATGGCTGATTTCTGCTTGACAGGAGATTCTGGAATGGGAGGGGACTGGAAGGCTTTTCCTATTTTTTTCTATCTTTTCCTTCTTTTTTAATCTTGCTTCTCCCTCCATACCCCACCTCCATCCCAGCTCAACCTCCCACAAATATCTTTTTCTAACAAGGCCATGATAGATTCTAACCATTAGGCGTCCCCTTCAAACACCCAGATGCCTGTCCTTACAGTATGGCATTAGGCGGGGTTGGAAGGTGCCCTTGTCCCTGGTTCTTCAGGTTTCTGGAGCTGAAATGTGCACATTTGGAGGTGGTGGAAGGTGATGTCATGTATCAGGTTGTAACCCCAAGTTTGGGAGTGGAAAAGGGTGACCCTCCTCCCTGGTCTTTTGGAACTGCTGTGATTAAAGTGGGCTTCAGTTCTGCACAGGAGTTGTGGGGATCATAGTCCCCTCTCTTTATAATGCAGTCCTCAATATAGCATAAGAAAAGGATATTTGTTGACCAAGAAAAAAAAATCACAGGTGAGTTTCTTAAAACATGGACTAGCAGGAAACGTAACCAGCATAGCAGAGTCCGAAGAGATAGTAGAAACCAAGGCATGAGCCTTTGTGTGAGAAACAAGACTAACTGTGGCGGGCTGGACTCCCTTGCCAGAGGACGGGTTTCCTCCCCAGGGTTCTTCATTTTGCTTTCCACATAGCCTGAATGGCCGTTGCCTCTGGTGGCTGGGTGTCATCCTGTGCTATGTATGCCTCTGGATAAGTCAGGGCAAACACAACTGAAGGTCACCAGGCCTTCATTCTGAAGAGGCGGACACTCATTTTCTCAGCCCAGACTTTTGCTTCATTCTTCCTGGACTGTGTTCCCGTGTGTCTGTCAGCGTGGCCAGGAGTGGGGTAGAGTTACTCCTTCCCTCCTTATCGGGACTCTAAGGAGGAGTCAACTCTGGAAGAGGGAGGACCGCAGGATGACACCACAGCGTGCTCCTCCTGTGCTTTCTCTTCCTTGTCCCCAAGATAACATTTTGTTCCTAAAATAGCAGCGGAGAATGCAGTTGTGTCAAAGGCTACACGTGGATTCCTCTGCTCAGCATGTCCCAAGGCCCCTCTTCATTTTAGGATCTTGATGTTGCTTTCTTCTCTCTCGCTCTCTCTCTCTCTCTCTCTCTCTCTCTGTGTGTGTGTGTGTGTGTGTGTGTGTGTGTGTGTTTGTTTTGTTGACGTTGCTTTCTATAATGTATAATACAGGGAAGATAGAGCTGCTCCACCCACAATCCCATCATGACTTATGCCATCCTTTCCCCGCCTCCCTGTGCCCCAGAGGCTGCTAAGATCTTCCTCTGGATATGGCTGTAGGAATGTGGATCAGGTAAATGGTTTACTTCTCTAAGCTTCCGCTTCCAAGCTGAAGAGTGAAGTCATTGCTTTGGTACCTATGTTAGCTTCCTCTCCAGGACTACATTGAGGATCTCTGGGAAATTCAGAGCCCCTGACTCAGACCTTTATAAAGATGAATATGGTGGCAGGGAACAAGATGCACCCAAATCGGGTAGTTGAGGCACACTGAATAAACAGATTTGGTAGGGATGTGAGCAGAGCTGGGGGAGGTATGGCCTGGTGTCACGTGGACAAGCTGTTGCACCCCCTCTGTCAGAGAGAACCAAAGAAGGCTAGCTCCCCCAGCCAAGCTAGATGATCACCTGCTGGGAACTGTGGTCTGCAGAGACAGAGGCAGCCAACTTCAGAGAGCTGGAGTGAGGGGCCTTAGGGAACTGATACTCTTCATTTTGCCCTCCCTTCTGGTCCCCCCCAACCCTCCCTGCCTAGGGCTTTCACTAATTGACTCAATCCAGAAGTCACAGGGCTGCTTGCTTCTGATCCTGTCCACTTGGAGCAGCCACCTGGGGAAAGTGCCAGGTGGTGAGCAGGCAGTATGGCTGGGCATCAGGAGGTGTCTAGCACACGACCAACAGCAACTTTGTAGCTGACGGGTCCAGCCCTCCTTCCTGCTTTTTGCTGCTTCACCCTGCAGCCTTCTCATATTCTCTTACCCGGAGCAGCTTCCTCGTCCTTTAGTGCTACACAGCAGAAGGAACAGTTTATAACTTTGTAAACCAAGAGGGGCCCATTTCGGCCTGCATTTCACACTGTTTGGGAGAAAGATTTGAGCCCTTTCTCTGCCTTTCTTGGGTTTTCCTCCAGGTCTAGAAGCCCAGAGTCCATCTCACAGTCTCTCCATCGGATTCCTAGGGTCCTGCTTTTCCACAGTGGGCACTGGGGGCAGCTCCTGATGGACACAGAAGTCCCCTCAGTTTTTGTGTGCATATGCAATGGGGAAAAAGGTCCCACTTCGCTTTCTGGGTGATGTTCATTTTTTGACGAAAGTGATTTCTTCTCTGAGGCTGCTATTGCCATGGCCAATTGAAAAAGAGGAAGCTGCTCTCAGAAATGTCTTCTGAGCTTTGAAATGGAGTTGGAAACCACAGCTCAGCTTCAAGCAAAACATACAGGGAGCTAGAACAGTACTTCAGCTAATCAGGGAGGGATGAGAAAGGACTGGTTTGGGCAAGCGGAGGGAAGACAAGAGTTGGGTTGGAACGAGAACAGCAAGTTTGTAGGTTAGAAAAAAAGAGATCCTCCAAGATTTCCATGTAAAATACATCTCCACCTGTAGTAATAGGGAGCGGCGGCAGGGTTGCGTCCCCAAACACCCCAGCCGCCTGCCCGGCTCGGCTAGCTTATGCCCCGAAATAATTACACAGACACTGTATTCTTTTAAACACTGCTCTGGCCCATTTCTAATCATCTGTGTAGCGCCCCTAGGTGCGCTTACCGGGAAGATTCTAGCCTAAGTCCATCCTGGGTCGGAGCTTCATAGCGTGTGTCTTCCCTGGAGCAGGTAGCATGGCGTCTCTCCTGCGTCTGCTCCGGAGAGCAGAGCTGTGGAGTCTGACCTCACTTCCTCTTCCTCCCAGCGTTCTGTTCTGTTTACTCCACCCATCTAAGGGTGGGTCTATCCAATGGGCCTAGCAGTTTCTTTATTGCTTAACCAAGGAAATCAACAGATTGATATATGACACTCCCCCATCACTTCCCCTTTTTCTGTTTAAACAAAAAAAGGAAGGCTTTAACCTTAACATAGCAAAATTACATATAACAAAACAGTTATTAAGTAAAAGTTACATCAGAAACATTTGTACATATAACAAAATTGACCGTAAATCTCTATAAATAAAGCAAAATCTATACTAATGCAAATTATTCATACCTATATCATATCCCCCTTTAAATGTAAAAGAAGATTTATAAACCATATTTGGGAACATGGGCGCAGTTTTTTCTCTCCAAACTGCTTCCTGCTGAATGGGGGCGTCGTTAATTAGGCCTTTCATGGTATAACCTGTGTGCCAGGGTCATCTCAGTTGGCAGTTGAGTGAAGCAATTTTCTGAAGATGTTCACAGCAACCCTTCAGGAGGACGTGGTCCATCATACCAAATCGGAATAGAAGAAATCCATAGAGTCTCATCCTCTGTGAAAACAAAAGAAGACTCTCTCCAAAGCATCATATCCTTAGGCCCAAATTCTGAAATCGTAATACCCTTATATCCATTCTGGTTTAGTTTGGCAGCCCATGTAATGAAATGTCTCTCTGTACTTAGCTCCTTCACAGTCAAAAATTTTAAAGAAAACACAATGTACATAATCCAGACTCTCTGTGAATTTTTCATCTTTACGCGGCTTATTTTTATTTATATCTATAACTATCTGTACTCTGTCTCTTTAAAGACTTTACTTTTACTTTTTTCTTTTTAAACCATTAACTTTATTCTCTATATTCTTTTTCTTCTCTCTCCCAAGCCTACGTACATTCATCCAACAGTGTGACTCATTTGGTGGTCTGAATCTGTCCTATTGTGAATCTGCAATTTTTTACTATCCAGGAGCACTTTTGATTTGCGCCTTTAAATCATTAGGCGCTTAAGAATCTAAGCTGAGACATTCCTAAGTTAACTTTTTGCTTTTTGAGCTGGAATAACCCTGTAGACCAGGCTGTCTTTGAACTCTCAGAGATCCGCCTGTCTCTGCCTCCCAGGCATTGGGATTAAAGGTGTTTGCTACTACACCTTGAACTCACAGAGATCTGTTTGTCTCTGCCTTCTAGGCACTGGGATTAAAGGCGTGTGCTACCACACCTTGAAGTCACAGAGGTCTATCTCCCTCTGCCTCCCAAGTGTTGGGATTAAAGGTGTGTACTAGGACACACAACAACTCTCTTCCTTTTTTTTTTTTAAGAACTTCAACTTTCAGCTTGCATATATTTTTAACACACTTTAAACCATTCAGAAATTTTCTCTGTCTTTGAATCTCTCTTTACTGTATATCTCTCTGTTTTTTGACCACATGAGCCTTTAAATTACTGAGCAATATCAGTAGGACTAAAGGCGTGGCTTTGCCGGCTGGATCCAGCCCATTCCTTAGCTTTCCAGCCTCATGGCTGGTGTACAGGCTGCAGCCATGTTTATAGCCACACCTGGCATTTCAAGGTCCCTGCCAGCCAGCGAGCTACAACAGACAACACTCAAATCCTCTCTCGGTAGCCGGCCCTCCTGCCTCAAACAGTCAGAGTTTTCCCTGGCAGGATGGCCCAGAAAGCTGGCATTTTTAAAAGGCGCAGCTTTTTTCCTGCTACGTCTGAAAACTGAAAAGCATGCTTTCAGCTTTTCGTCACCACCGTTTAAGTGTTTCGTGGCAGGACCTCTTAATGAGCTGCAGGCTTTGCAGCTGAAGCTGAGTCAGGAAGCCTCTCTTAGATGAGGCGCTTGCTTGCCTCTAGCAAGCAGAGTAGACCCGAGAAATTGCCATAAGAAACATGCTTTACTCTATTCTTTTCCAAGCTTTCTCAGGCTTTCTGTGGACTCAGTTAGCCACACGTCTGGGCGTCATTTGTAGTAATAGGGAGCGGCGGCAGGGTTGCGTCCCCAAACACCCCAGCCGCCTGCCCGGCTCGGCTAGCTTATGCCCCGAAATAATTACACAGACACTGTATTCTTTTAAACACTGCTCTGGCCCATTTCTAATCATCTGTGTAGCGCCCCTAGGTGCGCTTACCGGGAAGATTCTAGCCTAAGTCCATCCTGGGTCGGAGCTTCATAGCGTGTGTCTTCCCTGGAGCAGGTAGCATGGCGTCTCTCCTGCGTCTGCTCCGGAGAGCAGAGCTGTGGAGTCTGACCTCACTTCCTCTTCCTCCCAGCGTTCTGTTCTGTTTACTCCACCCATCTAAGGGTGGGTCTATCCAATGGGCCTAGCAGTTTCTTTATTGCTTAACCAAGGAAATCAACAGATTGATATATGACACTCCCCCATCATCCACCTGACCTGCTCTGATGGTCAAATAAGCAGAGGTCTAGAAAAGCCGGGTGACTTGAGTGATCGACCACATAGTGTGAGATCCAGGTAGTAACAGGCTTGTTTGGAGCAGCGCTGAGCCCCAATCTCCAAGATCAAGACGGCTGGAGACAGTCACTGTCATCTTTGTTTTGAGATGTTTTTCCGCATGATGAGGAAGACATGGGCGACAAACCCTGGGCTTTCAGGTGGAGTGTTTTATTAACCATTTAGTCATCAGAGCAGCTCCAGCTATGGAGATTAGAGTCTCTCCTGGGGCTGGAGGAATAGCTCGTTGGTTAAGTACTTGTGTGAGCATGAGGACCTGAGTTCAATCCCCTGATCCGACACAAAAAACTATGTGGTGTCTCACTTGTAATTCCAGCACCCCGGAGACAGGTGGATGTCTGGAGCTTTCTGGCTGGCCAGCATAGCTTAATTGATGAGTTCTAGGCCAACGAGAGACACTCACAGAAACCAGGATGGACGGCACTGAGGGACATCACCCAAGGCTGGCCTCTGGCATATAACATATGCATATACTCCCCCATAATGCATGTATACCTGCACACATGCAAATACACACACACACACACACACACACACACACACACACACACACTGTCGTCTCAACGTAACCTTTACTTTATTTCCTTTACCTTATTATTCTTATGAATCCCATAATCTCTACCCTAAGTTTCATTCATGAACCGTAATTTGGTTCCTAGTGAACAACTCATCCTTGGGGCTTCTCTGCTAGTGAGGCCACACGTGACCCTTGTCCTACCATGAGTAGTGTGACTTCTGGTCCTTCAAGAGAAAAGGATACAGATTCTCCCAGGAGATGTAGCAATATGTTCCCCCAGAGTCCTGGAGAACACAGAGAATTTAAGAAAAAATTTCAGAAGACAGGGTATTTAAATACCATTCCTTATATGAGATCAACTATTTCCCCCATTATACCAGTGTGATATAATTGCATTAAAAAGGACCTTTTGAATTTTGCAAGCAAAATGGATGGAGCTAGAAAACATCATTTTGAGTGAGGTAACCCAGACCTAGAAAGACAGTTATCACATGTACTCACTCATAAGTGGTTTTTAAACATAAAGCAAAGAAAACCAGCCCACAAATCACAATCCCAGAGAACCTAGACAACAATGAGGACCCTAAGAGAGACATACATGGGTCTAATCTACATGGGAAGTAGGAAAAGCCAAGATCTCCTGAGTAAATTGGGAGCATGGGGACTTTGGGAGAGGGTTGAAGGGGAGGGGAGAGTCAGGAAGTGGAGTAGATGAAAATGTAGTGCTCAATAAAAAACAATAAAATAAAAAGGACCTCTTAGGCAAGTTTGTAGCAGAAAGTGCCTCATAGAGTCTTTTCTGGTTGTGATTTTTAGAAGAAATATGTGGCAGTGGAGAGCCCTTTAGGTTAGGCATTTTTGCTGGAAATCTGGGCCTCTTGGGAAGCAAGCCACAGGCCAGGCCTTTCTGGTCTCCACAGTGTAATTCCATCTAATTCCCGAATGGTAACACTGCCGCTCACATGAAGCTCATGGGAGCAACATAAAAGCTACCAGTGTGAGCAGTGCCAGGCACTAAGTAAGCACTCACTAAATGGCTTACACGTTGTTTTAAGCTATTTTCACACCATTGTGGCAGGACACTCAATGTAAACAATGCATTGTCAGGAAGCCTTTGGTTTATGGTTTTTGAAAACGCCATCTATCATGGTGGGAAGGCATAGTGAAACTGCTTGGTCTAGGGTGGTAGGCGCTTGGAACCTGGCTTGTTCATGTTCTCCAGAGCAGCAGACACAGCCTGGGTTGGAACCAGAAATGGATGTTACCTTCAGAGGCCCTCTCCCAGTGTCCCACTTCTGCTAAGGCCGAGTCCCAAAGATTCCGGAACCCCCTCCAACAGTTCCTAGGACCATCCTAGGACCTGAGTTCAAACAGGAACCTGTGGGGCCTTTCCACTTTGAAGACACAGTACATGTGTTCATTTGATGGCCACGAACACTCAGTACAGACCTTGCTATATGATACTCTTGCCTTCTACTTTGTAAAGTTTAGATAAGAATATTAAGTAACATTTCGAGGTCCTATAAATAGTAAACTTAGAGAAATATTTTAATGAGCAGCATGGATCCCCTTTCTAAGAGGAAGCACACATGGCTCCAGCTACAGCGTGTGTAGCTAGAAGACAGACCACAGATACAAGCCCTCTCTGAAACATCCCGGCTGAAGAGGGCCGGGCTTATTTCCCGGGACATCCCACACTCCACGATTGATCCACACAGAGACAAAGGCTCAGCCTTCTTGTTCCATCAAAATAAAGTCCAGAAGGTCCAGTTCAGCTTCCCCATCCTTTCATGATTGACTTCACTGGGACTGACAACAGCCTAGTTTCTCATGCTGCCTTACCCCATGGTTTTCTTCCTTGAATTTCCATAGTAGCTGATCCCAGGAACACTCCGGGAACTCCGGGAACTGGAGTCTGCTTCCTGGGAACACATGTCTTGACAGTTCTAGCGCAATGTCCTCAGCTCCAGTCATGTGGTTGCTGGAGTTGGAAGCCACTGTTTCCTGCTGAATATAAAGAGAGGTGTGATTCTCCATGTTGGAAGGCATAATGGCAGCTGTTGGTGGACTGTCCCTTCCACTCTGTTTCCAGAGGTGAAGTCCCCGGAGATCCAGAAAAAGCCTAAGGCAGGCAGCACTCTGGGCTCTAGTTTGGTTCTCCTTTTGCTCCCAAGAATGGGCGGGCCTTGGCCACATGGCTTTCTTAGCCCAAGCACAGCTGCATCCCCACCCACAAGTGAGCACACCAGGAACTGATAGGAGGAACCGACCCACGGCTACTTCTCCATGAAACCTTTGCTCGAGACCCTTCTTCACATCCCCACCTGCAGTGGGCCTCTCAGGCAGGACCTGGCTCTGATCTGAAAACACACACTTTCCCCTGCTGGGTACAACTGTGACTCCAGACGAGACTCTGAAATAAAATAGAAAGAAGACAGGGCATCTTTGGATGGACTTTTGTATTTGGTTGGGGGTGGGGGGCCATCACTGAGTGATTTTTGATTCTGTCACCTTGAAGTACTGTGTAGATTGCTAACCCTATGTTGAATTCTTGCTGATTGGCTCTGATGCCCTTGGATTTTCTGGCACTAAGCCTGTTTTATCCCTAGCAGTGCAGTCCACAGAGAGAGGCTGGGTGGCTGAGCCTTTCTCCTGCTGCTGGTGCTGTCTGATTGCAGACAGACTCCACAGTCACAGACCTGACACAAGGCCGGTGTCACAGGTATACCTCACAGAGCTTCAGATAAGACACTCTCTCTCTCTCTCTCTCTCTCTCTCTCTCTCTCTCTCTCTCTCTCCCTCCCTCTCTCTCTCTCTCTCTCTCTCTCTCTCTCTCTCTCTCTCTCTCTCTGTCTCTCTCTCTCTGTCTCTCTCTCTCTCTCTCTCTCTCTTTCTCTCTCTCTCTCTCTCTCTTTCTCTCTCTCTCTCTCTCTCTCTCTCTTTCTTTTCCAAGGCAAGATTTCTCTGTAGCTTTGATGCCTATCCTGGAACTAGCTCTTGTAGACCAGGCTGGCCTCAAACTCTGCCTTCTGAGTGCTGGGATTAAAGGCTTGCGACACCACCACCGGGCCAGACACAACCATCTTTAAGGTTGTCATTAGTGGTCTCATTGCACAGGGACTCTTCAGAAGACAGGATGTGAGGCAGTTAGAAAGTGGTTCGGTGGCTATTGATGATCTAGGTAGCATGAGAAATTCCCGTAAGTGAATGACCTCTTCTGTTTCCACGAGCAGCAAGACAGTTGACCCCGGGGTTTTTGACTGTGTCACCAGTGCGTGGTGAGGTAAAGGTCCATCATCCTACAGACAAAATGAAGGTGCCCTGTGGCAGACTTTATTTACCTTATATTTCACTTTGGAAATGTGTGTGTGTGTGTGTGTGTGTGTGTGTGTGTGTGGTTTCTGATATATTTAGTTACTAAATTACAGCAACAAAATAGAAAAGTTACAGCTTTAAAAAATATAAACTTTCTGACAGATAACAGTTTAACACAGAGCCTTTCTGTAGGATGAAAAGGACCAATGAAAAATACCCTGACCCTGACTTGACCCTGGCACCAGGGTTTGAAATCCTACCAATCCCTGAGCTTGCCACAGAGTCGGGCCGCAGAATCCCACCGATCCCAGAGATTCCTGATATGAAATCTCACTAATCCCTGAGCTCGCCCCAGAATCGGGATACAAAAACCCACCAATCCCAAGTCACCCTGGAAAGTTCCACCTCCCCCACCCCAAGAAATTCCATATATACTCCACACCCTGTTCAGTTTGCTGCTGCTTCTCACCCTAGAGACCGCCAACCTCCTAGATTTTTCCTTCCCAATAAATCTCTTCAGTGAGGTTTGCTGTACGGTGTGAGACTTTCACAGAGAGGAGCCCAGCTGTAACAACTTACGCCTGAGCCAGAGCAGAGAAGAACTGTAACACTTTGGCTGGAAACTTTAGCCAAGTGGAGCAGAGTTGTTACATTTCAGGGGGCCTGAGCAGAGTGGAGCAGAGCTCTAACAACTTCATTGGGGAAACCCTCCCCTGTTAGAGCAGAGTTGCTACACTTGCATTGGGGAAACCTTTCCCTGGAGCAGAATTGTAGTCCCTATGCTTACAGTGACTTTTTGGTATTCCTTGGCTCCCGACTGCCAGGATCCCTCTCGGTCCATGCTGCAACGCTTACACTTCAGTGCTAGCCTGAGGGTCTGTCTTGTCACAGCCTATGGGCACCACTCCTAATATTTTAACAGGTTACAATAAATCTTGCTTTTGAGAATTTGCTTTGCTTTTTGAAGGCTTCTGAGTGGCATTTCTTCAAGTAATAACAGGCACTTATTTGTAGTTTATTTTCTAGTTGATTATTTGACTTTCTTCCACTTTTCTTTTGTGTATGCTTTCCAACTGGTAAATACTAATATAAACATATACACAAGTTTATATGTTATAAATGTTAACCATTTTATATACACTGGTGATATTCTATAACACTTTTTGTTAGCTGCTCCTCATAATGGAAGATTTGATTTTAGATGCCATATGCTTCTGCAAAGGCAAATGTGTCAAGGTTAGTAATTTTCTTTCCTGTGGTTTGAAAGTAGGCTTGCAAGCCTTCTCTATCTCAATAGAGATACTACTCTAGATTTTCTAAAACTGAAAACAATAAGCCCAAAAATGTCTTATATCTTCCATAAATATAAGTTTTCTCCAAGAGTATTTTTTACAATTTAATAAGCAATTAGTTACTTGAAGGCTACACCTTAAAAATTCAATATTATTATGTGTGGAAATATTCTAGTATATAAATATTATGTGTATATTATTTATATTACGTATATATGATTTCTGTCTCTTCCCCGCCACCGCCTCCCATTTCCCTCCCCCTCCCCCAATGTATATATGAATCTATTTTCTATATTCAACTTCATGGATCTCTTTTCCTATACTTATGTAAAATCTAGAATGTTTTAGCTATTGCAGACTTGAGAGAGCAAGGCTTCATTCACTGCTAATGTTTTTGTTTATTTCTTTTCTTTTTAGATGATAAATTTTGTTATGCATTTTAAATATTTATTTTTGTTGAAAATAAAATTATTTTCATTTTCAAGCAATGTATTCTGATCACAGTTTCCATTCCCTCATCTCCTCCCAGATTCTCCCTACCTCCCTATCATCCCAACTCCACCCCTTCATTTTTTAGTAATAATAAACATCTTTAATTGAATAAAAACATGTTTAATAAATGAGAAAACTGTTTACTTTCTAGTATTCCTTGAGGAAACCCCCAATTATAACTTTAAACATGATACACCATTTCCCTAGGTATTCTTAAGTGGAACTTTTCGTTTCCAAAGGGCTATTTTTGTCAGGTTTTAGGGTGAAGATTGTATTGGTTTCTAGATAATTTCCCAGATTCCCCCCACCCAACAGACTGTCCTAGATACCTTTCAATATCTGTGACAAAACACCATGACCAAGAAAACTTATAAAGGAAAGCATTTCATTTGGGGCTCACAGTTCCAAAGGGCTGAAATCCATGACCATCATGGCAGGGAGCACGGCAGCAGACAGGAAATATAGCCCTGGAGCAGGCGTGGACAGTGTAGATCTGAGCCACAAGCAGGAGACAGAGAGAGCTAAGTGGGAAGGGTGGGCTTTTGAAACCTTCAAGTCCACCTGCAGTGACTCAGCTCCAAGGAAATCATGCCCTCAACTCCAGTGTGATGGTGTTTAAAGCTGGGGCTTTTGTGAAGTAATTAGGGCTAAATAGGCCTGAGGTTGGGGCCCGTGTTCTGAGATTGGTGCCCAGAGCAGAGAGCCCTGAGGTTCTGTCTCCTTCTTTCTGTCAAATGAGGACACAGTAAGGAAGAGGATGTCTGCAAGCCCAGGAAATGTGCCCTGCCTAGGGCTCAACCACACTGGCACCCTGATTGCTCAGCCTCAGAACTGAGGAAAAGAACTTTTTCTTATTTAAGACCCTGAGGTTGTGGCATTTTGTTACGTCAGTGTGAGAATCCGGATCCTTCAGTCCACACCCTGACCTCTCATACATATTTGCAGGGCCTCTTCTAACTTGTGCTGATGCTGGGAACGTCTGTAATCTCCAAGTGATGGACCAGGCTCCTGTCTGCCTAGAGCACAGGACCAGGTATGGGAAACGGTCAGAAAACTGGGTCCAGACTGTGTGACAAGTGGTAGTGATGCGGTGTAGTTGCTGGGGCTGGAGTGTGGCAGATAGCCGTGTACCCCCAAATCAGTTACTATCTACAGACAGCTTCCCGAGTTTCTTCCACTTTTAGATCCCTGACTTCTAAAGTCAAGATTTGTTTCTGTTCTGAGGCAGGGAACAGAGTGAACTGCAGTGAGGAAGAACCAGAGACAAGGAGGTGTTCTCTTCTTCAGTCCACGAGCCCCCTAAGATGCAAGAGACGGAGGTGTTCTGTTCTTCCAGTCTGTGAGCCCCCTAAGATGCAAGTCATAGCCAGGTGGTGGTGGTGGTGCACACCTTTAATCCCAGCACTCAGGAGGCAGAGGCAGGTGCATCTCAGTGAATTCAAAGCCAGCCTGTTCTACAAAGTGAGTTCTAGGACAGCTAGGACTGTTACACAGAAAAACCCTGTCTTGAACTCACCCCTCAAAAAAATACAAGTTATAAAAATGTGATACCCCTTAGCATCTTTCCTTTGCCCCATTCAGCGTGTCTAAGTGCTAGGCAGGTCCCTGTTCCTCCACAGGATGGGGGAGTTTGAAAACACCCGGACTCAGCCCACGCTCAGCAGGTAGTGTTTCTAAAGTCTTCACATCCCCTGGGATTTCCCTGGCATCTCCATCCATCTATCCTGAGCATTTACAAACATTTGTCTAGCATGATTAACTTTCCCGCTGTCAACACAGCTCGCTGATGGAATGGGAGTTATCTTTTCATTTTCCAAGGAGGAAATGGAGCGCACAGAAGATTAAATCAGTTGCTAAGATTAGACACAGTAACTCCTATTAGAGGCAGAACCATAACAGAAAAGCTAAGAGCCCAGGATGACAAACACGTGCTCACATCACTGTTAGGGTTTTGTGGGAACCGTCCTCTCTACCGCGGTGCACACTGCTGGGCTAGAACCATATCATCCCAGTGAACGCGCAGCCACTTGCTATGGAAAAATACACCAAATATGTTTGGGACCTGATCTTTTCTTCTCAGTTTGTGCATATATATATATTTGGAAATTGGACATTTTGGATGGCCTCTAAATTGGCAACTTAGAACAAATTAGTTTCCCAAAGTTTGTTGGAAGCCACCAGGCAAAGAGAATCTGATACCCAGACTTTTCACATCTAAAATATATTTCTACTTTAAAAAGAAAGAAACTTCCTAAATCAGCTCAAAGCAAAGATGGAAACAAGGGTCTTATGCCAAAACTCCAGCTAGCGCAAAATCTGTTCAACTCCCTCCACATCAGCCCAGCGAGGTAGGTATCTATCATCCTGGACCAAAACGCCAGGCTCCATCCTTCAGGGCAATGGTTTCTCTTTCATAGGCAGAATGCTGGCACTTTCCAGAAAGCTCTGGAAAGCCAGGGTGGGGCGGTAGGGGATTTGTGAGTCCTGGGAGAGGGTGTGGGACATCTCTTGAAACTGAGAAGTGGCACTGACGTCAGGCCTTGCCTGCCTCCTCTCGAGCTGGAGCCTGCACAGAAAACTCCCATTTGCAGCTGTGCAAACTGTGGAGGCAGGACAGCAACTTGCCCACTGCCCCCTAGAGTTTCTCTAGGTCCACAGCTTCACTGCTGTATTCAGAGGGAAATATGAGACTATTCCCCTGCTGGCTCTTTTTCAGTCCCACGAAACTGAAAGGTGGCCTGAAGTACAAACAAAGTGTTCTTGGCATTTCTGCCCAGGAGTTTCTGTGTTCCTTCTGCCTCGGCCTGGGGGCTGTGAGCTGGCCATGAAAGCCTCTCTTCCTCTCTCCTAGAGGACCAACCCTGGAAAACTGCCTCTTGGGCTGCTTCTGCCACATATGCATCCACTTCTGGCTCCTCAGTGGAGCGTGTCACACTTGAAATCTAATCTGTAGGTTTCCCTGAATGGGGAAGGGAATGGAGACCATTGATCAGATTTACCCTGATTGTCCCTACTGGTCAGGCAATAGGCAGACTTCTCAAGACACCATCTCCAGGAGATCCCCGCACATATAGTAGGAGAAAGGAAGTCATGCTCCATGCTGGGGATGAGTGGCGGGTCCAGACTTTTCATTTACAGACACCGATGGGAAGAGGATAAAAGATGTCTTCTAAGCCTCTCTAAACTGCACTCCCAGGGCTTTTCATCAAGAATGGAACAGGGATTTGAGAGGCAGAGGGCTCCTAGGGTTACTTCTAACCCCAAACACCCTGGAAATCCCAGGGGTTCCTGGGATTATGCCCTTTTCAGCATCTTGGAGCACTTCTTATACTGGTGGTTCACGTCTGCTAGCTTTCTCAGCTGAGATAATACTTCTGAACCACACTCAATGATGCAAAAAAATCACTGAGAAAATTCCTTTAAGTGTAAATCCATATCACAAAGGTAATGATATTTAAAGAAAAGATATAAAACCAGGAAGAGTTGCAGATGTGTAGAAAAAAT
The DNA here is from genome assembly GCF_037038515.1 of Microtus pennsylvanicus. Taxonomy (NCBI): domain Eukaryota; kingdom Metazoa; phylum Chordata; class Mammalia; order Rodentia; family Cricetidae; genus Microtus; species Microtus pennsylvanicus. The sequence continues at coordinate 38,293,243 of NC_134584.1, read as the reverse complement.
CGAAAAAGACTATTTTTCTATAGTTTCCAGGAAAATTAACCTTAGCAGTAATGAGTAAAACTGGTCAAAGTGCTCGCACCAGAGAGGACTCTTGCTAAGGAGCAAAAGTCAAGATTCCGCATAGAAACAGGGCAGGCGGGAGATGGTCAACCCAAAGGGTAAGGCTTCCTGGAAACAAGCAGAGGGCGTGCCCAAGGGAGCAACACAAGGCTGTAGCAAATACAGTGCCCTGTTCTCACTTGCTGAGGTTTCCCCTTATTTGGAAGTTGTAGCTGTGAAGATCTTCATTCGCGCTTGACTCTACGTTAGCACTCGCTCTGTTCTAGCCACCGTGCCAGAAGCTGGAGGGACAGCCACGGCACAGCCAGAGCTCTCTGACTCGGCTCGCTTTGCCGTCACTTCCAAGGCCCTAAGCAAACGCGAGGTCTCTTTTCCACCGTCCATCACGCTATAGGAAATGCACATTGGCTCTGCTTCGGCCATCAGTCCAGTTCTGTCTTCCGAAGGCTCCCACGTTAGCCTGTTTATTCCATTCCATGTGTTCTTTCTACAGGATTAGTGACACAGCTCTGAGAGGGACATTGTTTCCGTTGAGCCTGGAACTATGTGACCACAGCTGTCAAATGGTGGCATGTAGCTTTTGAGGCTGGGACTTCAAGAGTCAGCAGTGACAGCGACGTCCATGCTCTCCTTTTGTGATGGTGATCTTTACACCCTCGCCTGTGCATCACGAGGAAACCCAGTTCACACAAAAAGGCAATGTGCCGATGACCTGAAGCCAGGAGATGCCGGAGTGAATGAAGCCCAGCCTCGAGCATCTCCCGTCGGGGTTCCAGGCATCGTGTGACAAAGACACCAATCGTGCTATGTCTTCCCTGCATCACTGACTCAAACTCCTATGGACAGCAATAATAGATGATGTATGTTTTTAAAGTGCAAAGTTCTTGATAATTTGATATGCAGTAATAGATAAATAATAACCCCACGGGACAGGGGGAGCAAATACGTTCCTCAGAGGAAAGAGGTGGACAAGGTAACAGATTCTCCAGTCTACTGGAACTGTCCTAGGATGGGTTTATTAGAAGAGAGATTCTATGTGTATGCACATGCATGAGATATAAATTTGAATATATTTTCAAATTAATGCATTTGTGTCCATGTGTGTAATTGAAACCAGAATCATTATTGGCAGTAAATTGAAAAAATCCTGAATTTAGTATTAGTTCCTCTTGCTACATCACACAGTTCATTATTGTTGAGGTAATATATACCCATTTCTCAAATTTATTTACATAGGTACTTGTTTATTTGTTGCCTTTGTTGTTTGCTTGCTTGTTTGTTTGAGACAGGGCCTCACTATGTAGCCCTGGATAGCCTGGCTCTTACTATGTGTAATGGCTGGTTTTGTATGTCAACTTGACATAAATTAGAGTCCATCAGAGGAAAGAGACTCTGTTGAGGAAATGCCTGGATAAGACCAGGCTATAAGGCATTTTCTCAATTAGTGACCATTGGGGGAGGGCCCAGTCCATGGTGGGAGGTACCATCCCTGAGATGGTGGTCCTAGGTTCTATAAGAAAGCAGGCTGAACAAGTCAGGGATAGCAAACCAGTAAACAGCTCCCCTTCTGTTGAGGGAGCTGCGGACTGCGTTCCTGCTGCCTGGCTCCTGGCCGCCAGCTAACTTATGCCCCAAAATAACAACACACAAACTATATTCTTTTAAACACTGCCTGGCCCATTATATCTAGCCTCTTCTAGGCTAATTCTCACATATTAATTTATCCCATTTCTAATAATCGGTGTAGCACCACTAGGTGCGTTTACCGGGAAAGATTCAGCATGTCTGACCTGGCAGCTTGCTTCATCGCATCTGGCTCTGAGAGGAGCTGCATGATTTCTGAGCTCACTTCCTCTTCCTCCCAGCATTCTGTTCTTTTTACTCCACCCACCTATGTTCTAACCTATGAGGCCAAGCAGTTTCTTTATTAATTAACCAATGACCTTCCCACAACACCCTTCATGGCCCCTGCATCAGCTCCTGCCTCTGGGATCCTGCCCTGTTTGAGTTCCTGTCCTGATTTCCTTCAGTGATGAACAGCAAGGCTGAAATGTAAGCCAAATAAATCCTTTCCTCCACAACGTGCCTTTTGGCCATGGTGTCTCATCACAGCATAGAAACCCTAACTAAGACACTATGCAAACCCAAACTCATAGAGGTTTCCCTGTTTCTGCCTCCTGAGTGCTGGCATTTAAGTTGAGTGCCACCATGCCTCTCTAGACCTATGTTAGGAACGGATCACAATCTAGTAAGAATTAGAAAACCAAATTTTGAAAGTATTAAGAAGAAAGTCTTCTGCAGGGGCTGAGTTTCAGATCTGTTAGTAGGAGGCTATGGTCTTCAGAACCCTTTTTGGATAAGAGGTGATGGTCTTCAAGAAAAGCTTAGCTGTGGAGGTTGGGTGAAAGAATGCTTCTAAGGCTTGTTTCCTGGTGCACTTCTCCCTGACCCCATTCCAGATGATACAGGTAGATAATTACTCATTATCCACAGGACCAGTGGGTAAAAGTGCTTGCCGCTAAGCCTGGGGGTCTGAGTTCAATACGTGCATCAAGGCTCATCTGTGGGCAAGTATCTAGAACACGAACGCTGGAATGTTGAACCTGAGAAACACTGGACAAAGAGGAAGAGGAAGAGGTGAAGTTCCCTACCCTCTCCCCAGCTCTGGGTGTGTGAAGGCAACAGAACCGGAACACTCCCTGCCTGTATCAATTAGTGAGCTCACCAGGGAAGGCAAACGCGTTGGGTCTTCACCTCTTTTAGTTAAACTGCTCATCTAAGCCCGTTTGGAATCAAGCAATGGCTCATTCAGCAGGACCGCGGCCCACTTTACGATGCAGCGGCATTGAGTACATAGCACTGTTGTGCCCCAGTCGTCGCTGTCCATCTCCAGAACTCTGTAAAACACAGGTCCTCGTAGTGGCATTTCATTTGTATTTTAATAAATAAAGCTTGCCTGAAGATGAGAGAGTAAAACAGCCCCACTGGTCAGCCTTACAGACCAGGCAGTGGTAACACACACCTTTAATCCCAGTAGCCACACATGGAAGCCGGGCAGTGCATGCCTTTAATCCCAGCCCTAGAGAGGATTATAACATGGGAGGACAAAGCTCTCAGACACAGCACCATTTTGGACTGAGGTAGAGGTAAGAGCCAGTGGTTAGCTGCTTTGCTTTTTGGACCTTCAGACTGGAACCCCAATTTCTCTCTCTGAGTTTTTATTAATTGCGCTTCAGGTCCTACACCATTAAACAGTAACTCCCTGGCCCCTCTCCCTGACTGTTGGCAACAGCTACCTACTTGTTGTTTCTATGGATTTGGTTCTTGTAGGCGGCCCATATAGGTAGGGTCATACAGTACTGGCCTGGCTTGTTTCAGTTAGCATATGCCACAGGACAGGGGACAGTGTACTTCAGAAGTATTAGTACTCATATTAGTATTAGTATTAGAATTAATATTCAGAAGTATTAGTGTTTATCTCTTGGGACCATCACCACAGGCGGAAATGGCTCCTGCCACAGGGAGACTTGGGTACCCCCTCTCTTAAGGATGACACAGTGTTCTACCAAGTGAATCTGTTCTGACTGAGCGAAAAGTGCTCATTCTCGGCTACATTGTCATTTCACCATAGTTTTGAAACAACTTGCTTGCTTTTGACTAACAGACCTTTTAAGTCTTCCATACAAACGTGAAGACAAAGGCTGTTCTGTCTCTACCCACCTCCTATATGGTGCCTTACTCAACACGCTCTTTGTCTCCAATTGGACTCACTGGATTTTCTTTTTTTTAAACACAAGTCATTTTTTTTTTTCAGTTTTTTGAGACAGAGTTTCTGGCTGTCCTGAAACTTGTTTTGTAGACCAGGCTGGCCTCAGATTCACAGAGATAGATGGCCTTTGTCTCCTGAGTGCTGGGATTAAAGTGTGCAACACTACTGATGAGGTTATTCAACACACTCTTGCTGACTGGTAAATTAAGACCTTCTGGAGCTGTAGAGAATCCCAGCCACATGGTGGCTCATATTACTCCAGTTTCAAAAGAGCTAATGCCTCTTCTGGTCTCCTCGGGTACTATATACATTCTCTCTCTCTCTCTCTTCCCACCCCCTTCCCCAGGTAAAAAAATCAATACAGATAAAAATTTTAAAATGTAAATGAACTTTATAAAATAAAGAATTTCAGATATTTGGAAATACATAAATTTTAACTTTAAATTTACCATAAGAAGAGAAACTTTAAAAAAGAATGAAGAACAAAAGATAATATATTCTTTTTAAGTTTATTACAGTTACCTAATAAAACCAGTTATTAAGCCTTAAATATCACTTATTGACGACTTATCCTGCATTCGAAACTGTTCTATTTGTTACTATTTAGGCATTATGGCAATTGCTGTGCTATCATTTCTGTCAGTATGTATTCAGATCTACCAAGGAATAGCTTACACTTAAAATTCAGTTAATCATGCCACAAGTATTTTTACTAGATGACAATTTGATATTTCAGGGTAAATAGAACGGCAAGAAATCATGCTGTTGTCAGCTTGAATCCCAGTCTTTGACCCCAGCACTCTAGAAGCAGAGGCAGGTGGATCTTATGAGTTCCAGGCCAGCTTGGTTTATATAACAAATTCCGTGCTAGCCAGAGGTTTGTTGTTTTTTAAAAAAACAAAAAAACAACAAAACCACTTCCCCAGTCCTAAACTGTATCTTAGTGAACTCTTATTCAGTGAGAAGGGCCACTCTTAAGCCATGGAACTTCCCTTCTGGGGTTTTAAAAGGACATTGTATGCACTTATCCACCAAAACAAACAAACAAAACCCCCAAACCTTATCATTACAACTATCATTAGTTAAGATTCTCAGAAGTACCCTCAGGAACAAATTCTCTTCTGGTAAGCCAGCCCCCCTTTGACTGCTGATCCCTCACTCATAAACCAGGAGTAATAGTGGTTTTTACCCCACTGACTTTTGCGAGGGTAATTCTATGCAAACTCCTTAGAAGGGTTCTCGGTACAGAAGAAGGCCACTGTAAACATCTGACTCTTTTCAACTTAAATTAGAGTTTCTTCAACCAAATCAGCTGCGAACAACCTTTTCAACAAGGGACAACTTACTGAGTCAAAATATTACATCATCTCTTCCCACTTCTTCGCCAAGTATTTTGCTTTTTTGATGCTGATCCCTGAAGAACTGGAACCGACCAGGTCAAATAGTCCCGAGGGCAAAGGCCCAGGGCTGGCTACTGAGCCAGGGAAAGCTGAGTACCAGTGTCCTCAGATGATCGTCCTCCCCTGTGTTTCCCACATCTGCAAATGAGACTTCATCTCTCTCCTGATCATCCCCCAAGTGGTGTGCAGAAGGCCTAGGAGACTGGCTGGAAGAAGGCTCTTCTGTGCGACGTGATTAGTGTTCACGAGGAACCATTGGCCCCTCCGTGTGTCTATGTGTATCACCCACAGGCCTCTCTCTTTACTCCTGACTGTAAGTAAAGGATGGGACTCTTTGAAGTGTTCTTGGGTTCAACTATAGGTGGTAAATTCTCATGGCTGGTGCTCACGTTGCTTAATCTTCACACACAACATATTTCAAAAATGGCTGCTGAAGGATGATTAAGCATCCGAGACAGAACTACTGGACACTGACATTTAATGATGCAAAGAATTTGGAGAATTGTCCACGTTATCAACTAAATTGTTTTGCCGATATTCATGGCTAAGTCTTCATATGGCAAACGTGACTGCGTTTGGTGAGAGAACCTTTGCAGAATGAGTAGGTTAAAGTAAGAGTGTTAGGCGGGCTTTAATCCAGTATGGGTCCTTACAAGAACAAGAACTTGGGGCAAAGATGTGCAGGGGGAACGCAGTGTTGGAGTCATGAGGAGGAAGTCATGCTGAAAGGGCGTACTTTGGGAAGTGAGAAGGTCTTCAGGTCTTATGCTCTGACGAATGGGGTGTTAAAGAACTGATGAATCAGCGGATTATTATGAAAGTGGCTTTGTTTACTCTACTACACCGTGTTATTCTCTGTGCTGCCTTGAGACTCTGCAGAAAACTCTCATTAGGATAAAGGCTCTTTGACCTTGCGTCATCAAGGTCCCAGACCCACATGCTGAATAAAACGTTATTGTCTATAAATTTACCAGTCTGTGGTGTCCAGTTACAGCCACTGAAAAGTACCCTAGACAGAAAATACCTGGAAATGTGGAATGGTTTGGGAACTGAGTAATGGTCAGAGGATGGAAGAATCTAAAGGAAACTAAAATAAATAAAAAGAATCTAAAGATCTAGAGAAAGCCTACTTGCTGTGAGGGGCGCTTTAAGGCTAGAAGACAGGAAGATGGAGGGATGTCTGAAATTCCATAGACATTTCTTATGTGACTGTTGACACGTCTTGAGTCTGGGGCTTAAGGGTGTCATTGACAGAATTGTCCCTTTGGGTAAGAAGTTTATTAGGAGAGTTATTCATACCATGGGCATGCATAAATACAGACATCAACACGGTGAGGGCTCTTCAGGCCTAATGCCCCAGATCAAGAACGTGATAGGGGCTCTAATGAGAGCTCAGGCTACCAGGGCAGATTGCAGGTCCCTTCTCAGTTATCTTAGAGAAAAAGGTGAGCAGTTTCATGAGTCAGATTGGCCCCACTCCCAAGAGGCAGGGAGAAAAGAACGAATTCTCAGGTAGGAATGTCCTACCTGAAGGATGAGCTGCGCTGGTAGCCTTCTGGTGTCCAAGGAGTCTGGCAACCTGAGAGCTAGGAACTATAGTGGTATATTATTTGTATTTTAATAAATAAATCTCGCCTGAAGGCCAGAGAAAAAGCTAAAGCCACTAGATATCAGGTAATAGTGACACACACCTTTAATCCCAGAATTTAGGAGACAGAGGCAGATGGATTTCTATGAGTGCACAAGACCAATGCAGAAACAAATCCAGGTGGTGGTGGCCTATACCTTTAATCCCAGGACTGGGGGATCATGCCCTTAATTCCAGCACTAGAGGGAATATCATATGAGATGGGGGAGAGGTTTAGCCTGCTTAGTTTGCAGTTGCCCAACCTTGGTTGAGGTAAGACTTGTCTAGTGGCTTGGCTGCCTTGCTTTTCTGATTTTTGGGGGAGTTGAACCCTGATTTCTATCTCTGGGTTTTTATTATCTGTGCTACAAGGAACTTTTTTAGAAAACTGAGAATGTTGCTGACTGTTCTCTTGGGATTCGGGTACCTGAGTTGAGAGATTCCCTAGGCTTTGTTATTTCTTTATGGAAAAAGGAGACTATTCCAGGTGGATTTGTTCTAAAGAAGTCTGGTCCGGATTCTGACAGTTGTCACCAGAATGACAATAGAAACAGGGTCAGTGCAGGTCATTCTGAAAGGGTCTAATGTAGAAATGAGAAGCAAGGGCTTGAAACTAAGGAAAAGGCCGCTCTTGTTACGAATCTGCTGCAGTGAACTTGGCAGCACAGTGTCCATGGTGTAGGACTTCCTGGAATGTAGGACTTACATCGTACAGAAGGAATTTAGAAGCAAAGCATCCAAGCTGTTGCACGGCTACTTTTGATTGCTTCCAGAAAGATGAGGGAGCAAAGCAATGACTAAAAAGGGTCGAGTTTATGATTAAAAGATGAACAGAGTGGAAACATTTGGAAGAAGTCTCAATCCGGCCATCTGAATGCACACTTTTAGGAAAGGCATGCAAAGGCCTGTTTGCTAAGGTTAAACCAACGGACAGGACCTCAATGTCTTCTCTGAGGTTGCCCTTCCCATTATAAGGTTTCAAAGATCAGATTTTGTTGTGAGGACAGGCTTTGGGTACCCTCCAAGGGCTTCCTGATAAAGCTACCAAAGGATTGTATTCCCTCATTTCAGTGTTGGGCGTCGTCTCCCAGATGTGACTTCAGGGACTCAAGTGTGACTCAAACCACCATCCCATGTGGTTTTAATTCTGTAAGCACATAGATGGAAGAGCCATGGAGAATTCAAAGAATGTCTTGGACAAGTTCCAAGAAGAGACTTGTCTTAGGCCCGAGCCCCCACCAGGGTAATGCCTAGTGGAGCCACAGGAAGACTGATGGCCAACCCCAAGAACTGTAGCTATCAGTGTGTGGGAGAGCTGAGGAAAGAACACTCAAACCTGGCAGAATTGAAATACATACCGAGCCCAGGTAAGCCGTATGACTGCTGCTGTCCAGATACTGGGAACCCAAACACTACACCAGTGTGTCCCGGGGCTGGGATATGGAGTGCAAGATTCTGTGACATCCTGACACTTAACTGTGGGCTTTCATGTTGGGTTTTAGACTTACTTAGGGCCTCTTTTTTTTTTCTTCCATTTCTCTCCTGGAATGGGAATGTCTGTCCTGTATGTTTTAGAAGTAGATTCCATAGGCTATGGTAAATTGGAATGTATTTGAGTATATATGAGCGTATTACTCATATCTGGTTCCAATGAGACTCTAGACTTCTGAATTGATACTGGAATGAGTTAAAACTTAAGGTTTTCGGAAGAAATGAATGTATTTTGAATACTAAAAAGACATAATTTGAAGAGGGCCAGAGGCAGAATGGTATGGTTTTGATGCGTCCTTCAAATTTCATGTATTGGGAGCTTAATCCCCAGTTATGTTACGGAACTCGAAAGCAGAGCCTTTGTGTGTGTGTGTCGGGGGGGGGGTGATGACAACATGTGGGCCAGGCCCTTGTTAATGAATTAGACCACCCATGGATTAGTAGATCAATGTATTCACAGGCGAGAGCCAAGTGGCTCCCTTATTGAAGCAGCCTCTCTGGCTTCCTTGTTCTGTCTTTTCATGTCCAACCCTTGTTATGATAGAACAAGCAGCCCTCATATTTGCAACCACTTAACCTTGAACCTCCCAACTTCTAGAGCCATGAGCTAAATGAACTTTGTTTTTCATAAATTATCTGCTCTGTGGTATTCAATTATGCTAAGAGAGATGGGCTAACAGAAATGATTTGTCTGGTAGTGGCTGTCCCGCTGGGGATGACACCACTGTCCCTTGACTGTCGGAGCTCCCATTAGCCCCTCCATCTCCTTGGCCTTTTCTTCTCTAGTAGCGTGAGTCTGGAGCAGAAGGCAGATCAAGCCGGTGCCAGAACCTGCTTTGTCTGTAGGCAGAGGACTGAAACAAGGACAGCGTCATCAAAGACTGCACAAGGATAAAAATAGTCCTGCTCCTTCATCTACCACCAAGACTGTTTGATATGGGAACCTCAGGTTTCTAGAACTTCCCTAAGAACTAGCCCTGACCCTTTGTTTGGCCCCTTACGCCTCTCTCTTCCTGCTCCCTCATGCATGACCCTTAATATAGGGCTTAATACACTGATTATCACTTTTATGTAGATTCATCAGCCTGTGCACTGTTGATATTACAGGTTGTAAAATTCTTTGCTGCGAGGCACTGTGTGACATTAATCAGACTTTGCCCACTAAATGCCACTGTCACTTCCCCTACCTGCCTAGTCATGGCCAGCAAACACGTCTCCAGTCAGGGGCCACTGCTTTGTCACATGGAAACCAGGTTGTCACTTCTCTGTAAGTAGTAATGTCTAAAATATTATTATTGGGTGACGGGATGACCATTTTCACGAGCACGTCATATTCCATCATACTCTGCCTTGGATATTTTACGGGTGAAACAGATCATTATGTTCCTTGTTATCTATCAAACTTCTCAGAATCCCAAACAGTCTGAGCATTTGCTTGTATCCCAGTGTCAGCCAAATTAAGTTGCTGTCAGGATGTGGTGGCACGTGCCCTTTATCCCAGCACTTGAGATGCTGAGTCATGACTCTCCATAGTTCTGGGTCGGCCGGACTGCACTGTAAGACTCAGCGATAGAGAACCAAACCAACCTCGTTGTTAACGTATTTTAGGTGAAGGACAATGTTTTTAATTTTTATTTATGTCTTTTTTCTTTTAACTGTAGATCAAATCAGTTGTACTGAAAGCAATACAGACCTAATAAATGACCATTGGCTTATAAATATGCAACTCAAAAACTCTGCCTTTCTCAGCCATGGCAGCTTAGTATTGGGGCACTGCCATATCATCTGTAGTATTGGGGCACTGCCATATCATCTGTAGTATTGGGGCACTGCCATATCATCTGTAGTATTGGGGTGCTAAACCTGCCATATGAGCCCAAGGTTCTGCCTAACCAAGCTCTGGAACATTTGCTTCCCCAGAGTCTCACAAAAGTGAAAGTTAGCAGTATTTACTCAATGTAGTCTTTTCTACTTCTAGGTACCTCTCTAGGCTCAGCGGGGTTGTGGGAATCTCAGTCTAAGCAGAGAAATGAACGCAGAGCCCCTCATCAGCCCATATTACTTTCTCAGCAACTCCCAGGAAAACCATTGTTTTTCCAGGCTAGTAAACTGAGGTCTCCTACCTGTTTCTTCTACAGGAGTCTCTTCTTCTTGTTTCTGGAACATGGTGAGACCCAGACCATGTAGTATAGGCAGCTTAGGGAAGTCAGCCTGTGTTGGAGGGGGAAACAAAGGCACCTGTGCCGCTCCTTTGGCTCCTGTCATGATGGGCACCCTGTCAAAATGGCCTCTGACTACGATTTGTAAAGGTAACTTTGTGTGTGTTAAATCAAATGCACTTTAAAAAATAGAGATTATTATTATTATTATATTTGCATTCCTTTTTTAGTAGTCCATTCTTATTGTAGTTTTGTAAGAGCATTGACCTATTGTAAACTGGAGAAAGAAAAACCAAAATTGGCTGCTCAGCATAGACATCTCAAAGATAAGGCTTTGAGTTGTGATAGCTCTTACCTCTGCTTCATGAATCACCCCAGTCAGGGGGAGGGGAGAGCTGCCCTGTGGCTGCTCAGGGCCTTTCTGGGTTGCTAGGAGGGTGGTCCCAGATACATGTTTCCCTCAAGGGCAAAGCTTTCCCATCTCCCATTCTGTTTTCCTGCTACACTGAAAGCTGAACCATCCTCGCTGCTTCCCAATCAAAGGTTTTTAAAGAGTTCTTTTCTTTTCTTCTTTCTGGTCAATATTTTTCATGAGCGTTCCTGTTCCCGCATATTTCACATGGCTTGCATTTTATGAATCCAAGAGCGAATGTATTTTTGGCTAATACAGAGACGTATTTCTGGAGTCAGAAGCCTGTCTATTTGTCTCCTGGAAAACATAATTGAAAGCAGAAGGAACTGCACGTGGCACGGTCTCATTCTGCAGCCAGTGTGGGCTGTCCTGCTGGAAAACTGCATCCTTTAAGAAATACGTTAATGCTGTAATGGAAACGGATGTGACACCGAGTGTGATGTTCTAGTGGGATAAACCACCCTGCTCACAAAGAGCGAGCAGTGTGACCGTTCGAATCGCTGCAGGTCAGTTGCATGTGCCCTTTGCTTTACTTGGAAGGAGGCTTCTGAAGTAGAATTGTTTAGTGAACACATGGAGGAGAGGATGGAGAGTGGTCCAAGCAGGGAGCAAGATCCAAAGCCCCAAGAGACTCCCAGGAGCAGATAAGAACATCCTCCATGGGCTGGAGAGATGGCTCAGAGGTTAAGAGCATTGCCTGCTCTTCCAGAGGTACTGAGTTCAATTCCCAGCAACCACATGGTGGCTCACAACCATCTGTAATGGGGTCTGGTGGCATACACACAGACAGAATATTGTATACATAATAAATAAATAAATAAACATTTAAAAAAAAGAACATCCTCCAATGAATTACTCTTATTTTCCCATTATTTGCATCTTTATGATAGAGCAAGGCAATGTCCCCAGGAAACATGCATCACACAAAAGAACCCATGCAGCCAGTCTTCTCAATGGGCTCTTTATTTATCAATAACTAGATTTGGAAGTGACTTCTGCCATCGGATAGTTCAACCTCCTTATGCTACATCTTTACACAATCCCAATGTTTGGGTTTAGTCTTCCTTGGGCTAGTTTTGTTTTGTTCTGTTTTCTTTGATACGCATCCCCCTATATAGCTTAGGCTAATTTTATAATCCTCCTGCCTCAGCCTTCTAAATGCTGGGACAATAGACCTGTGCCACCTTGCCTGATATTTTGGTTATACCTGGTAGTCATAAAAATTACATTCTTGGAACAAGTGAAACATCAGTGAAATTGGTCCAGAGAAAGTCAATCTTTTGTTAAAAATGAGAGTTCAGACTGTAGTAAGATAATTTCCAAGAAATTCTGTGTGGAAGCCCATCACAGAGCCCCGAGAATTAGTCTACTCACTATCTGTCAATCCAGACATGTGTTGACTTGCCCTTGGCCACTACATAAAATAAAATCTTGCAGTACCTGGACTGGGTTTAATATTCCCAACATGCAGGAATTCTTCTTATTTCTACCAAGAGGTCTTAGATCTCAGTAGATCAAACCAGTTTCACGTGCTGAAAGGCGGGGTTGTGTGAGCATTTCACATTCCATTGTTTTACTCCAGGAAGTGAAAACTGGTGGAGGAGGCCTGGACACTGCTAAAGTGCTTCAACTCTGCTGCTGTGATTGGAGCTAGGTTTGCAGATTACAAACTTGATAAAATAAGAGTAAAGAAAAGAAAAGAAAAAGACTAGTTCTAAACATCTTATAACAACTGCTAAGATTTCAAAAGCGTAGCAGTTCTGAGGGGAGATAAGAGTCAGGGTGTGGATGGAGCTGGGGGCCAAGTGCAGTAGGCACAAGGGTTCCTGTATCTGGGGCAGAAACGAGCTCCTGTAGCTGACTCAGGACTTCACTATTGCTTGTGGATTCCCTACGCTCACCTCACACCTGGGGCACTAATTCATTTATTACATGCTCCTTAAACTTCCCCCAGAGCTGGACTGTCTGCTTTCTGCAGTGATTTAAATGAAAGGAGATTGCCTTTTCTCCCTCGAATGTTCCATGGGACATTCTCAAACTGGAATAACTAACTCTCCTTTGTAAGACCTCGTTGTTTTCCGAAATGTCCCTTGAGTTGCTGTCACCTATTAAAGCCCCAGGAATGTCTTCTTCATCTGTCTCCATCTCCAGCACGCAGACCATTGCCCTTTCAGCACCAAAGGGTGCTTTTATCACATGGGGAACCCATCCATCAAGCCACCTTCAAGTTCCCGAACTTTCTCTAATATAGTGGGCCTTCTACTTAACCCTTGACCCCGTCCACACCCTTGTTTTTTTTTTTTTAAATCTTTTTTTATTGAGAAAATGAGAAAAAAAAAACAAGTTTCCACCTCCTCCCAGCCTCCCATTTCCCTCCCTCTCCTCCCACCCTTCTCCCCCTCTTCCCACCCTTCTCCCCCTCCCCCCACTCCTTTCCCCCTCCCTCTCCAGTCCAAAGAGCTGTCAGGGTTCCCTGCCCTGTGGTAAGTCCTAGGTCCTCCCCCCTCCGTCCATATCTAGGAAGGTGAACATCCAAACTGGCTAGGCTCCCACAAAGCCAGCACATTACGTAGGATCAAAACCCCTTGCCATTGTCCTTGGCGTCTCATCAGCTCTCATTGTTCGCAATGTTCAGAGAGTCCAGTTTTATCCCATGCTTTTTCAGTCACAGTCCAGCTGGCCTTGGTGAGCTCCCAATACATCAGCTCCACTGTCTCAGTGGGTGGGTGCACCCCTCGTGGTCCCGACTTCTTTGCTCTTGTTCTCCCTCCTTCTGCTCCTCATTGGGACCTTGGGAGCTCAGTCCAGTGCTCCAGTGTGGGTCTCTGTCTCTATCTCCATCCATCACCAGATGAAGGTTCTATGATGATATGCAAGATATTCGTCAGTATTGCTATAGGATAGGGTCATTTCAGGTTCCCTATCCCCAGCTGCCCAAGGAATTAACTGGGGACCTCGGCTTGGGCACCTGGGAGCCATTCTAGGTTCAAATCTCTTGCCAACCCTAAGGTGGCTCCCTTAACTAAGAATTGTGCTTCCGTGCTCCCCTATCCAACCTTCCTTTATCCCAATCCTCCTTTTTCTCCAAGTTCCCCCCTTCCTCCCCTTCTTTCTTTTCTCTCACCATCTCCCCTTACCCCCATCCCACCCCACCCCCAAGATCTCAATTTTCTCCCCGGCAACTTTGTCTACTTCCCATAGCCAAGAGGATAACTATATGTTTTTCCTTTGGTTCACCTTCTTACTTAGCTTCTTTAGGATCACCAATTGTAGGCTCTGTGTCCCTTATTTATGGCTAGAAACCAATTATGAGTGAGTACATCCCATTTTCATCTTTTTGGGTCTGGGTTACCTCACTCAGGATAGTGTTTTCTATTTCCATCCATTTGCATGCAAAATTCGAGAAGTCATTGTTTTTTACCGCAGCATAGTACTCTAATGTGTAGATATTCCACACTTTCTTCATCCATTCTTCCATTGAAGGGCATCTAGGTTGTTTCCAGGTTCTGGCTATTACAAATAATACTGCTATGAACATAGTTGAACAAATGCTCTTGTCATATGATAGGGCATCTCTTGGGTATATTCCCAGGAGTGGTATTGCTGGGTCCAGGGGTAGGTTGATCCCAAATTTCCTGAGAAACCAATACACTGATTTCCAAAGTGGTTGCACAAGATTGCATTCCCACCAGCAATGGATGAGGGTACCCCGTCCTCCACAGCCTCTCCAGCAAAGGCTATCATTGGAGGTTTTTATTTTAGCCATTCTGACAGGTGTAAGATGATATCTCAAAGTTGTTTTGATTTGCATTTCCCTGATCGCTAAGGAGGTTGAGCATGACCTTAAGTGTCTTTTGGCCATTTGAACTTCCTCTGCTGAGAATTCTCTGTTCAGATCAGTGCCCCATTTTTTAATTGGGTTAATTAGCATTTTAAAGTCTAGTTTCCTGAGTTCTCTATGTATTTTGGAGATCAGACCTTTGTCTGTTGTGGGGTTGGTGAAGATCTTCTCCCAGTCAGTAGGTTGCCTTTTTGTCTTGGTGACAGTGTCCTTTGCTTTATAGAAGCTTCTCAGTTTTAGTAGGTCCCATTTATTCAATGTTGCCCTTAATGTCTGAGCTGTTGGGGTTACACATAGGAAGCAATCTCCTGTGCCCATCTGATGTAGGGTACTTCCCACTTTCTCTTCTATCAGGTTCAATGTGTTCTGACTGATAGTGAGGTCTTTAATCCATTTGGACTTGAGTTTTGTGCATGGTGACAGATATGGGTCTATTTTCATTCTTCTACAGGTTGACGTCCAGTTATGCCAGCACCATTTGTTGAAGATGTTTTCTTTCTTCCATTGTATACTTTTGCCTCCTTTATCAAAAATGAGGTGTTCATAGGTTTGTGGGTTAAAATTCGGGTCTTCTATACGATTCCATTGGTCGACTTCTCTATTTTTATGCCAGTACCACACTGTTTTCATCACTTTAGCTCTGTAATAGAGTTTGAAGTCAGGGATGGTAATGCCTCCAGACAATCCTTTATTGTATAGGATTGTTTTGGCTATCCTGGGTTTTTTGTTTTTCCATATAAAGTTGATTATTGTCCTCTCAAGATCTGTGAAGAATTTTGATGGGACCTTGATGGGGATTGCATTGAATCTATAAATTGCCTTTGGTAGAATTGCCATTTTTACTATGTTGATCCTCCCAATCCAAGAGCAAGGGAGGTCCATCCATTTTTTGGTATCCTCTTCAATTTCTTTCTTCAATGCCTTAAAGTTCTTGTCAAATAGATCTTTCACTTCCTTGGTTAGAGTTACCCCAAGATATTTTATGCTGTTTGTGGCTATCGTGAATGGAGAAGCTTCTCTGATTTCCCTCTCTGCTTCCATATCCTTTGTGTATAAGAGGGCGACTGTTTTTTTGGAGTTGATCTTGTATCCTGCCACATTACTAAAGCTGTTTATCAGCTGTAAAAGTTCTTTGGTGGATTTTTTGGGGTCGCTTATGTACACTATCATATCATCTGCAAATAACGAAAGTTTAACTTCTTCCTTTCCAATTCGAATCCCCTTGATTCCCTTATGTTGTCTTATTGCTATTGCTAGAACTTCAAGCACTATATTGAAGAGGTATGGCGAGAGTGGACAGCCTTGTCGTGTTCCTGAGTTTAATGGGATGGCTTTGAGTTTCTCTCCATTTAATTTGATGTTAGCTGTCGGCTTGCTGTATATAGCTTTTATTATATTTAGGTATGACCCTTGTATCCCTAATCTCTCCAATACTTTTATCATAAAGGGATGTTGAATTTTGTCAAATGCTTTTTCAGCATCTAATGAGATGATCATATGGTCTTTTTCTTTCAGTTTATTTATATGATGGATTACATTGATAGATTTTCGTATGTTGAACCAGCCCTGTATCCCTGGGATGAAGCCTACTTGATCATAATGGATAATTTTTCTAATGTGTTCTTGGATTCGGTTTGCCAGTATTTTGTTGAGGATTTTTGCATCGATGTTCATGAGTGAGATTGGTCTATAATTCTCTTTCTTGGTTGAGTCTTTGTGTGGTTTTGGTATCAGAGTAACTGTAGCTTCATAAAAGGAATTTGGCAGTGCCTCTTCTGTTTCTATATTGTGAAATACATTAAGGAGTATAGGTATTAAGTCTTCTTGGAAGTTCTGGTAGAATTCCGCATTGAAACCATCTGGTCCTGGGCTTTTTTTGGTAGGGAGGTTTTTGATAACCTCTTCTAATTCTTCGCGACTAACAGGTCTATTTAGATTGTTCACCTGGTCCTGATTTAACTTTGGTAAATGATATTTATCTAAGAAAGTATCCATTTCCTTTACATTTTCCAGTTTTGTGGCATATAGGCTTTTGTAGTAAGATCTAATGATTCTCTGAATTTCCTCTGTGTCTGTGGTTATGTCCCCCTTTTCATTTCTGATCTTATTAATTTGCAAATTCTCTCTCTGCCGTTTGATTAGTTTGGATAGGGGTTTGTCAATCTTGTTGATTTTCTCCAGGAACCAGCTTTTTGTTTCATTGATTCTTTGGATTGTTCTCTGTGTTTCTATTTTATTGATTTCAGCCCTCAGTTTGATTATTTCCAGTCTCCTACTCCTCCTAGGTGAGTCTGCTTCTTTTTTTTCTAGAGCTTTCAGGTGGGCTGTTAAGTCTCCAATGTGAGCTTTCTCTGTTTTCTTTAAGTGGGCACTTAGTGCTATGAACTTTCCTCTTAGGACTGCTTTCATAGTGTCCCATAAGTTTGAGTATGTGGTTTCTTTATTTTCATTGAATTCCAGGAAGACTTTAATTTCTTTCTTTATTTCTTCCTTAATCCAGGTATGGTTCAGTAGTTGGCTGTTCAGTTTCCATGACTTTGTAGGCTTTCCGGGGGTAGCATTGTTGTTGAATTCTAACTTTAATCCATGGTGATCTGATAAGACACAGGTGGTTACAAATATTTTTTTGTAACTGTGGATGTTTGCTTTGTTACCGACTATGTGGTCGATTTTCGAGAAGGTTCCATGAGCTGTAGAGAAGAAGGTATACTCTTTCCTATTTGGGTGGAATGTTCTATAGATGTCTGTTAAGTCCATTTGATTCATTACCTCCATTAATTCTCTTATTTCTCTGTTAGGTTTCTGTCTGATTGACCTGTCCATTGGTGAGAGAGGAGTGTTGAAGTCTCCTACTATTAGTGTGTGCGGTTTGATGGCTGCCTTGAATTTTAGCAATGTTTCTCTTATGTACGTGGGTGCTTTTATATTAGGGGCATAGATGTTCAGGATTGAGACTTCCTCCTGATGAACTGTTCCTGTTATGAATATAAAATGCCCCTCTCCATCTCTTCTGATTGATTTAAGTTTGAAGTCAACTTTGTTAGAGATTAGTATGGCCACACCTGCTTGTTTCTTAGGTCCATTTGCTTGATAGGCCTTTTCCAAACCCTTTACTCTGAGTATGTGCCTGTCTTTGTGGTTGAGGTGTGTTTCTTGTAAACAGCAGAATGTTGGATCCTGTTTTCTTATCCAATCTCTTAGCCTGTGCCTTTTTATAGGTGAGTTGAGTCCATTGACATTAAGTGATATTAATGACCAGTGGTTGTTAACTCCGGTCATTTTTTTTTAGTCGTAAAAATATGGAACGCTTCACGAATTTGCGTGTCATCCTTGCGCAGGGGCCATGCTAATCTCTCTGTATCGTTCCAATTTTAGTATATGTCTGCCGAAGCGAGCACCCGTCCACACCCTTAACGTTCCTCAGAGCTGTCCCACCTCTGAAATCTTAGCCTACTAAGTCCCTTTCAAGCTTAACCCCTTATATGTTCACCCTTTTTCTCTCTCCACTCCCCTGGCTTGATCCTTAGCCTCCTTCAAATCATCTCATCCTTTGACTTCTGGATTATAGATACAGCCACGCTGACAACCAAGAATAGCCATCACACCGTGTTTGTTTTTTTTTCCCCAGTGCATTCTAGAATCCACCGGAGACGACTGCATCACGTATTTCCAGGGCTCATCTTTCACCTACTACATGACATTGTGTGTGTGTCTTCCTGTGGGTCCATCCTTGTGTGGGAGCACATGACTGCAGAGGCTAAACGCCAATTTTGCTTGTCACGAGGTGATATCTCCCTTGTTTTGCTTTTAAATGTATCTATTAGGATGGTGTTTTTAAATGTATCTATTAGGGTAGTGTTTTTAAATGTATCTACTAGGGTGGTGTTTTTAAATGTATCTACTAGGGTGGTGTTTTTAAATGTATCTATTAGGGTGGTGTTTTTAGATGTATCAATTAGGTGTGTGTGGACCCAAGCATGTATGTGCACACGTGGAAGCCAGAAAAAGACACTGGATGCTCAGTTCCCTTACTCCCCACCTGGTATTCCCTTGTGACAGAGACTTGCCCTGACCCTGGCCAGGGCTCACTGTCTGTTAATCTAGGTTGACTGACCATTTAAGTTCCCATCTTCATTTCCCCCAGCTCCAACATTTTTCATGGATGCTGGAGATTGTGCTCGGGACATCATGCTTGTGGAGCAAGCACCTTTACCCCAATGATCCATCTCTCCAGTCCTCCACCTTGTTTTTGGAAGATATGGTCTATCATTGGCATGGAGCTCGCCTAGTAGACGAGGCTAGTTGGTCATCGAGTCCCAGGGATTCCCCATCACTGTTTCCTTGGGACTGCAAACATGGAATTATGAATTCACAAACTCTGCATTTTTACATAGATTTTGGGGAACAAATAGGTTCACAGTAGACCCTTTACCAACTGAGCCATCTCCCCACCCGTTCACAATGCCTTTGCCTTACTTCTCCTCAGGTGTTGGCTTCTCTGTCTCAGGAGCTTCTACCTTGCCCGCATGGCTTTCTCTTGATTTTCATCACTCAGGGTTGGTGCTTTAATGAAGAATGGTGTTTGCTGTTCAGGCTGTTGTTACTTCCACAGGGGACCAGGAGGATAAGAGCACTAATCATCTAGTGCTTGCCTTGAAGGGGTGAGGCCCTAGCTTCAATCCCAGACTACAGGGAAAAAGCAGGGGGAGCTGGTGGGATAGCTCAGTTGGCAAAGCGCTTGCCCCAGAGGATCTCAGTTTGATCCTTGGCATCCACATAAAGCCAGGAATGGTGGTGCTTGCCTGTAGCTTCAACGTTGGGAAATGGGGCAGAGACAGGTGGATCCCAGGCAATCTTGCCAAGAAGGAGAGTTCCTCCAGGTTTAATGAGTCTCTCTCTCTGTCTCTCTGTCTCTGTCTCTCTCTCTTACACACACACATGCATGCACTCACACACACATGGATACGCTTGCACTCATATGGGGATTTACAGTTCTGCTATACCTCACATTACCATGGGCAGGCCAGATGACACATTGATGCCATCTATAAACTGGCAGTAATGATAATGATTTTCTTATGGAGCCATCATGAGGACTGCTAGGAAAAAAAGCAATGGTTAACAAAAATGATATTCAGTTGGTCTCACCATTGCGCCAAGGTCTATAAAAAGTATTGCTTAATAAGTGTTTAATACATACCAACACTGCTCCCATATTCTGGTCTCATCTGTGTTAGGTGCAAGGAGACAACACCACTTCTCAGACTGCCCAGCACTGCCCACCCAACACCCTGTAGCTTAGCCTCAGGCCTCGTCTCCCTGGGACACAAGCCTATGTCACAGGCCATTAGTTTTATGAGTCAGCTTGGGTGACAGTTCCGTGCTCAAAATATTTCTTCCCTTACCCTTGACCCTGACATAGTGTCTGTATACCAAACAACATGAGCCTTTCCCACGTTGTCCTTGTCCTCATATAAAGGGGACAGGGGAAAAAAACACAGATAGTCTTGGCAAATCTGCCCGTTCTCTCTCACAGAGGCTGTGAAGAAGTTCTAGAGGTTAGAGCAGATAATAAAACTGCAAAGGACAAATCAGAAGCGGAGAAGAAACCCTTCCCTTTTCCTCGAGGGGAATTCAATAAAAATATTAAAGAAGAACATCAAAAGGCTGGGAGCTGCTACATGGCGGGATGAGTTTATTTAATCTTGTAGGTCAGCTTCGATCTAAGAATGAGAAGCTGATGAACCTCAGTGGGTCTGTCTGTAATCTCTGCTGGGGGGGTCATGTGCAGAGGACTCAATGACTCGCATGTCACACTAGTCTTGGCACTGAACAGAGGCAGCTCTGGTTGAAGGCTTTGTTCTATGAGGCACCCCTGCCTGCGACCCTTAGCAGCAAGGGTCCTGCTCATTGACCTGCAAAAAGCTCTAGGGGAAGAAAGCAAAACGGCATTGCATGACTTTTCTTGATGCTCCAGTGCAAAAGAAAGCAGATGGGACCTTCCTGCCTGGGTCTAGACTGCTAATGCCATCCAAAGTGGCCGGGGGCACAGTCTAGCATGTGGCGTCACTCAGAATGGGCAGGATGGAGGGGAACTAATGAGAGGTGTGTTTGTGCAGGGAAGGAAATGAAGTTTCTATTAAAGGATTTTCCTTGATCTTAATTTTATTTCTTATCCTATTAGCCCAAATATGCTTATATGTACAATATAATAGTGTGTATAAGCATATGTATGAATATATATGTATGCTTATAAATGTATAAATGCATTCCTTCCCCCTATTTCCATGAAGTATAGTAATGCCTTTTATTAAACTAACATCACAAGACCCATAGATTCTTAGATACAATCTCTATTTCAATCAGTTTGGGTCAAACACATTTTCTGAATGATTCAAAGGCAATGTGGACTCAGGTCGTCGTGCCATGCCTCATTAAGTAAGCTGTTTCATTATTGGTTTCTCTAAAACACTCATCAGTACCTTCACTTATCCTGTAGAATCACTGGAAATATGTATTGAGCTCCTCCGAAAAGCAACTACCAAGGCCCGTGTATCTTCAGCTTGTGCTGCCGCTGGGTGGAACCCTTACTAGGTGGAGGCTAATAGAAAGTAGGTCTTTGAGTGTGTGTCCTTGAAGGAAACACTAGAACCCCGGTCCATTGCTATCTCCTCTTGGCTTCGTGGCTGTTTCACAGTGAGCAATTTCTCCCATTACCTGTTAGTCTGCTTCACCACAGGCTGAACATAGAGCTCAAAGACTACACACTGGCCTTTGCAATCATGGGCCAAAATTAATGCTTTCTCCTTTTAAGGTGACTGTCTTCGGTGCTTTCTCACAGCCAACACTAGCAGTCCATATTTTGTTTTCTCCTTTTGCCATTCTTGCCTTGTTTTGTTTTTCGAGACAGGGTTTCTCTATGTAATCCTGGCTGCCCTGGAGCTCACTCTGCAGAGCAGGCTGGTCTTGAATTCACAAAGATCCACCTGCCTCTGCCTTCTGAGTGCTGGGATTAAAGGTGTGTGCCACTACACCGGGCTACATAAAAGCTGTTTTGAAACAGGAAATTAGGATTAATGTTTCCTGTGGAAATGGTTTGAGTCAGGTTTGGAGCACAGTGATGCAAAAGTGACCAAGTGCAGGCCACAGTGACATCTCCCACGTCACAAGGTCTTCCACAACATGACCTTCCCCCACCCTTAGGAGGAAGTAGTGACTAACTTTGCTCCTTTGGAATCAAGGCGGGGTAGTTGTGTATTTGGGTGATAGAGTGGGGCATTGGGAGCAAGCATGTAAAGGGACACTAGCCCACTTGAGCATGCAGCTCTGGCAGGCCCTGTCCTTCTCCCCAATTCTCTCTTCCATGCTAAACCATCAGATGACATTCCTAAAGCTAGCCACCAAGGTCTAGAGCCTCATTTGTCTCCCTCCTCCTAAGGCTGACTACCAAGGTCCACTACTAAGAGATCAGAAGCCCCCTCTGGCTCACTTAATTAACATGCCCACACCTCATCCTAACACAGGGTTTCCCATTTTAGTTTTATAAACCACCATTTGCCCATGTGCTACATCTGTTGCCCCTCTATCCAGAGGCAGTCCTTTGTCCCTCAGGGACAAACATCCCTGCGCCCTTTCCCTTGCTCCCTTCCCCCTCTCCCTCGTCCTCTATCTCCTTTACCACATCCTAGCCCATTCTAACGCTGACCTCCCCTTTTTCTCTTTTGGAGAATCACATCTGCAAGGTTATTCGTTGATGTTTTTCTGCCTGAGTCAGAAAACAGCCACTTTAACTTTTCTTCCCTGCTCAATAAAGGATCTCTGTGAAAACAGATGCTTGGGTGTGGTTTCGCCTCCTCCTGGATCTGGGAGGGAGCCCCTGCTATGTGGCGGGTGGGAGTCTCCTGCTCGAAGACCTGAGCTTCTGACTAAGAAATCAGAAGTATTTCTTCAAAGCCATCACCCATGCAGAGTGAAGTCGGTCCAGTGTGGCTGCAGGCAGGAGCACACTCTTGTCAGTAACCCGTCATCCACACTCCATAAATCATTGGTTCCTTAGGGTTTATCATTGGGACCTTAGAAGATGATAGATGTTTCTTGGTCTCCTCTCAACCCAGGAAGAAAACTCCTCACCTCTCTCTACACAAACACCCTTTTCTTATTGCAGCAGTTGCAATTTGTCTTTGCCACCTTAATCCAACAGGAGCTGGCTTTGTTCATCTTTGGCAGTGGTCCAGCCTTTAACTAGGTGAGAAACTGCCAACCCCACTTGCTAATTTTAGCTCTGTGCAGTCACTCTGTGTGAGAGCTTGCTCCCTTCAAGGGAAGGCCCTCCATACTTAGGCCATTCAAAAAGCCCCCTGGGCCTCCTGAGCCTTGACAGAACTTTCTGTGCTTCTGTGTAGAGCATGAAATGCTGACTCACTGAAAACGGGGCGCGTTTATAAACAGGAAGCTGGGCATGTGACCGCAGGCATTCAGCAAGAGATAGCAATTGCTGAATGTGGAGGAAAACTTAAACACACACACACACACAGAAAACAAAAACTGAGCCCCTAAATAAGAACTCTGCAACTCATAGAAATACAATCCTACTGATAGTTTATTAATTTAAATAAGGGGAATTATTAGTCAAACCAAATTGGTGAGTTGGGCAGACTGTACACATTTACAGTGTCTGCCAGATTGCGTGGTTTTGGCTTTTATCTTTTCTTTCCTCCCCCGGCACAGAGGGCTCTTTGGTCGGACTTTCATGGCCTTCACAGAATAGGTATATTTTGCCTTTAAGCTCTAATACGCTGCCTACCTAGGCTGGAGCTCTGACTTGAATAAGGTGATTACAGACTTCACCAAGGGCTACCTGGGAGACACCCAGACCGTGGTAGGCAGCCGCACTAACCTTCCAAGAATTGATTAGAGGGAGACTAGCTTGAATTGGGTGTGTGAGCGCAGATACAGCGGAACAAAGCCCGTTTTCCTTGGTGTTTCTCTGCTGGGATGGTAGTCTTACAGCAAATGGACTCAAAAAAGTTGAGTTCAACAGCCAAGGAAAGACCCAGGGGATTATCTTACAAAAGATTGTATTCCGGGACTTGGCACCATGGCTAAAACACTGTCACTAGGGCAAGGGCAGCTGAGTGATATTCAGAGTCTTTCCCCTCCTCTTCCGTGCAATCAGCCAATGGACAACAACAGATTTGTGCCTGGTACATTAGTTCCCTAACAAGCAGTGGCCAATGTTCTGTATTCAGAGTTCTGTTTGCCTTAGGAGGTAAGTATTGGCAGCTGCACTGAGTAAATCAATACTAAGGTCTTTATCAAATTGGAAGGAACAGAGCTGGGATTGCAGCTCACTGGTCCCTCATTGCCCGGTACAGATGAGTCTGATTTATTGCTGGTTTTAGCGTAAAATATGTCTCTTAACGTTGACACTTTTGAGAGTGGTGCTTAATAGCCAAACACTATCTACAAGATAGAAAACCTTTTGTTTGACTGTCCTTTAGCTTCTCAAAGAACAGAGAGCGTTTGTTCTTCTATTACTTACAAAGGGAAATGATAAACATCAATGATGTCCTATTACATTAGCACAAACTGATTTTGCACAATCTTTATATCAGTATGAAACTGCTGGTAGTCTATATAGACTCAAAGCAACCCTTTTCTGTAGTTATTCGGGGGGGGGAGAAAGGAGGGTCAGAGAGAGAAAAAGAGAGAGAGGGAGACTGTTTCTGGGTGTGTGGATGCATGTGGACATGTAAGGGAAAATAAATTTGCAATACTCTGTTTTCAACCCTTGGATTCTAGTAGTCCGAGGAAGATCCTCAATGACAGTAGCAACTTTGAGAAGCTTAGGCAGAAAAATCACAAAAGCCAGAGAAACATCCGAAGCCCGGACAGGATTGGTCTGGATTGTTAATGGGTGGAGCATCCCCAGCTGCATGGAATTTGAATTTCCACATGCCAGGGTTCAGTTCCGCTGAGTCACAGGAAGTTTCACTCTGACCAACAGAGAACCGTCTCTCCCCTGTAAATAAAGCCTAAGGCACAGTTGTCGAAGACAGGATGATGCTTCACAGCTGGGGCAAGCCAACACACAGCATACCCAAGTCACTCATCTGTCGACTTTGGTGTAGCCTTAGAATGAAGAGTTGCGGATCACTTTTAAACAGTTGAAGGGCAATCAGTGAAAACGGACTCAGTTGCAGAGTGCTTGCCTAACTCGTTCCTTCCTATCACTGCAGAAAGTGAAATAGTACTGTGAAGGTTGTATAATTTGGGGGAATGTAGAAAAGTTATTAGGAATTCACATTTCAGGGTTGTGATGTGGGTAAGTTGGTAGAGTGCTCACGTAGCATGTCCGAAGCCCTGGGTTCACTCCTCAGTATAGCATAAACTAGACTTGTTGGTACATGCATGTAGCACTCGAGAAGTAGAGGCAGAAGGATTAGAAGTCCAAGGTCGTTCTTGGCTACCTAGCAAGTCTGAGGCCAACCTGAAACACATGACAAATGGGAATCTGTCTCAAAAGAAATTCATATTTTCTACCTACAGAGTCACAGTGGGACACAAGTTGAAGCATACTAGAACTCACTAATTACATATTCTCTATGACCATCATCACTCTGAATGACAGAATCGACTACTTGTGGCAAAGACCCGTAAGTATAGTCCTTTGTCAAAAAACATTGCTGGCTCCTGCTCTGTAGTGTTATGGAAGCAGGCTTCGTTTATCTTTTCTGTTCTACCATCTTCAGTGCAGATTTTCAGTTCAAGCCAAACGGCTCCTTACCATCTTGCTAGGCCTGCATTCAAGCCACTGCAAAAGAGATGAAATTGCTTTTCCCATCTAAAAATAACTTCACTTATGCTTCATCTGGCCAGAAGTTAGTCCCTTTATCATATCTACTATACATATCATTCCTGCAAACCTTGATGCAAAAATCTACAAGTTCAACAACAACAACAAAAAAAATCAAAAATCAGAATTCCCCAGTTATAGGAAAAAAGAAAACTGTGTCAAAAGACATTTTGGAGTTATGATTCACCTCCTAAGTGTATCGAGACAAAAGCATGTGGGAAAATACTCCATAAAAGCAAAGCACATGCAAACCCAAATTGTTGTTTTTCATGCTTTAAAGACAGTGTTTCTCCACTCAGTCTCAGTCATTCCTTCGTTCTTCAGCACTAGCATAGCAATTAGTAAAACACCCTATTGTCTTTCCCTTTATTTAGATCTTTAGTTCTATAAAAAGAAACAATTTGTCAGATAATAAGGTATATGGAAGTTTCTGTTTCACCCAATCCCACAGTCATTCAGTCCCAAATAAACACACAGAGGCTTATAAACTGTTTGACCTATTGCTTAGGCTTATTATTAACTAGCTCTTACACTTAAATTATAATAAACAGAGATAAGAATTATTTCTTTTTAGCCACATGGCTTGGTACCTTTTCTCAGTAAGGCATTCTCATCTTTTTCCTCTGCATCTGGTTTGCGACTACATCTCTGCATTTCCTCTTCCCAGAATTCTCCTAGTCTTGTCACCTCACCTCTACTTCCTGCCTGGTTACTGGCCAATTAGCATTTTATTAAACCAATATGAGTAATAAATCCTTACAGTATACAAGAGCATTATCCCACAACATGAGAAGGTTATAGAAGCATTATAAAAAATAGAGGGGAAGCCGGGCGGTGGTGGCGCAGGCCTTTAAACCCAGCACTCGGGAGGCAGAGGCAGGCGGATCTTTGTGAGTTTGAGGCCAGCCTGGTCTACAAGAGCTAGTTCCAGGACAGGAACCAAAAGCTACGGAGAAACCCTGTCTTGAAAAATCAAAAAAAAAAAAAAAAATAGAAGGGAAAAATGGGAATCTGCCTTGATGTAGAATCTCAAACTTCCTGAGCCTATCGTACAGCCTTCTTCATGGTCATGCAATGGACAGGCCAGACTTCATGTCTTAAACCTCTACCCTTTGTACCTCTGTTCACATAACTGTCCCATCTGTATCACTATGTCACTTCCTGTCCACACCCAACAGGTTAAAGCCCTTCTCTAGCATGTGACTTCCAAGGCCTCCTGCCTAATCCCTGGATTTTGGCTCCCACTATCTGCACCTTACTCTTTGTATTTCACAAACAACACAATCCTAATCTATGGGGGAATTTTGCTCCCTCTGTCTGGATTCTAGGCGATACCAGAAATGTGCTTTCTGGGTTCTTAAAACAATGGTTTTCAGCTGGGAGCAATTTGGCTCTTAAAGGAGACACTTTGTTAAGAGCCATGTTTGAAAAATTATGTGTGATTATCATCTAGTGGGTCAAGGGCAAGGATGCTGTTAGACATCCCATGAAGTACCAGATAGCTCCTCCAAGAATTATCTCGTCCAAAATGTCCATAGTTCTGAGGCTGTCCTGACCTGGATGAGTTCAAGAGAGGTTTTATGTTTTTTAACCAGCATGTCTTAACAGATTCAGCTGTGTTTTGAAATTATTTGAGCTTAATGAGAAGCATAAAAGAGTAAATATGAATGATACACACTGTGGGTGCATGAAAAGGATGTGCAAGTATATAAAGGGCTCTAAGCCCAGAATAACAAATCAGTCTTGGGGAGAAGCAGAGATTGAATAGATTCAGAAATGTCCCTGTAAAGCAGTGGTTTTCAACCTTTCCAATGCTGCGACCCTTTTATATAGTTCTTCATTTTTTGATGAAGCCAACCATAAAATTATTTTGTTGCTACTTCCTAACTGTAATTTTGCTACTGCTATGAATCCTAACATAAATACCTGATATGAAGATATCTGATACATGACCCCCAAAGGGGTTGCTGTCCACAAATTGAGAACCACTCAAAAGGCTCACATATTCAACACTCTGTATGTTGGTGATTCAAGTCATGAAAGGTAAGTGGGCTGCTGGATGCCAACTCTAACATCATTTAATCTATCGGTGAGCTTATACCAAAGGAGCTATCAGGGGTGCCTGTTTGGGGGAAGGAGGTTACTAGGGATACGCTACTAAAAGTTTTATCTTGCCCTGGCCTCTTCCTGTCTGTTGCTCTAATTTCCAGGATGCCATGAGGTGAGCAGCCCTGTCCCACTGGGCCCCTTGCCATAATGTTCTGCTTCACCAGAGGCCCAGACAACAGAACTGCACAACTCTGTCAGGAGCCCAACACTGATCCTTCTTCCTTTTAAATGGTTTTTCTTTGATACGTACCACTTTGATTAAAAAAGAAAAGCTAACAATCAAGGAAGCTCTTAAAAAGATGCAGCAATCTAAATTTAGACAACCAGAAGAGTTGGAATTACCAAGTAGAAAGGAGAATGGCTCTTCCAGACACACAAATGTCATGCACATGGCCCAGAAGCCAGGGATCTTGATGCTTGCAAGGAATTGAAGGAGTTTGTGTGGTTGGCATGTAGCTTGGATAGTACAGAGGTGGTGGTGGGAAGGAAGAGAGAAGAACAGACCACCGTGGTCTTCCAACTATGCAAGGAATCTTGAATTTCATTCTGGAGAAAACAAAAAGAACCAGAAAGCTCTAAGGTGCTTCTCTCTGGGAATCTGCTGAAAGTCTTAACCCTTAATCTGCTAAAAAAAAAAAAAAAAAAAAAGACAACCCCAACTCCTCCTCCTCCTTCTCCTCCTCCTTCTTCTAATCACATGAGTGTTCTCTCATCATGATGGAGCATGAAACTTGACAGGATAGTATAAATTAGAAACTACAGATATACACAATACTCAAAGCCAATAAGAATTGCTAAGATTCCTCAAAGATAGGCCATATGTAACAAGATGACTCTGGGTAGAACTCTAAGAAATATTTCCTTCTAAGGGATAAATGAAAGAAGAGAAAACACAAAAGATAGTCTTTTTTAAAAAAAGCAGAAAATTTAGGAGTGCTTTATAACTACTCAAGAAAAGATGACATTTTGCTATGGATGGTGACTACTATAATTCCAGCACTCAGGAGGCTGAGGCAGGAGGATTGTTGGATTCAAGGCTTAACCTTGGCTATGCAGTGAGACCTGTTATTAAAGATGACATTTAAGAAGAAAGTAGAGATGAAGAGTGTGAATTGTGGCAGAAATTGGGAACTGGAAAGATAAAGGAGGGATTTCTTTTGAAATTAGTGCTGGAGCATACATACATATATATTACTTCCCGTCTCCACCTAGCTCTGGGATTAAAGGTGTGAGTCACCACCACTTGGCTCTGTTTCTCTTTTAGACAGATTCAATCTTGTCTAATCCAGGGTGGCCTTGAACTCACAAAGATCGAACTGCCTCTGTCTCCCGAGTGATGGGATGAAAGGTAGATGCCACCACTGCCTGGCTGCTATGTATGGCCAACTAGTGTAGCTAGCTCCATACTCTGATCTTCAAGCAAGCTATACATACATGCATACATACATACATATATATATATTTAGTATAAATATAAAGATTTAAAAACGTTTAAATATGTGGCAACACAGGAGGAAAGAGCCTGCAGAAAGGGGGAAGTCAAAGTCTGAAAATGGAGTTTACTATGACATGGTGTGTGTGTGTAGGGATCTTGGGGAACTGAATGAAAAATCCAAACCTGTGTGGTGAGGTGAGGTTGGCTTTTCTGGATATACACTTACTAAATATTTGTTTGCATCGAGAATAAAGAATGCCAGAGGAAGTCTTGTGCAAGGCAGCCTACAGAGCAGAGTGTAATGGAGGACGGTGGAAAGGTCAGCGTGCTCACCACTGTCGCTCCCCTCTGGTCAATGGCGAGAAGAGCTAGAATAAGGCTGGCTTTGAGGACTTTGCCTTACTTGTGAGAAGCTCTGCTTCTCATCTTGTCCCTGCTCTCTGGACCATCAAGATACGAATAAGCTGGACCACAATCTCCCACTGCCAAGGGCTGACTGTGCCATAATCTCCTGCTGCTAGGAGCTGACCCATCTCTGTCCCCACGCCCGCCTCACCATAATGGGCAGTATCTAAAGCAATGAGCCAAAATCTTATATTATTTTGTCAGTGATGAGAAAAGAAACTAATAGAGATTTATTCTGCCCTTGTCTACACAATTTGCTCTCTGCCCTCCCCCCGTCTTTTACTGTCCTTCCTTCCAAGGCTGTCCTGATCCTCATAATGAGTTCTACCATCTGCATCGTATTTTTTTTTAAATTTCATTTTATTTTTCTTTCTCATAAATTATATGTAGTCTTTATCTTAGCGTAAGAAGCTTAAAGTCATACTTTTAAAATTTACTAGAGTTTCCATAAAGCAGTAAATCCCCAAGATAGATCCTTTTGTCACTTGATCCTTTAAAAGCTAGGTGCTTGGTTGCCTGAACAAGTCAGATCTGGGAGCTCTGGGTCTGGGTTTTTCTCAGGCAGCTGATCCCATTGCTCCTCTGAGGCTGATGTAAGATGCATGAGGTCGAGAGGGTTTCTTCTTGGAAAGCAGTGCTAGCGGTCTGAGCCCAGACAGCATCCTGAAGCTGTAGGTGTCACCAAGATAGTGTTTGTGGCATTCGGAGTCTTCCGCATTGTGACAGATTATCTGAAATGCCATGCTCAGCAGAGAATGAAAAGAAGAAAAACAAAAAAAAAGTGTGCTGTGGTGATGATGGTACCCAAACTGTCTCAGGTAGTGGAGAATTCCCAGGGGGAAGATGTACTTGGCCTTCTTAAAAATGAACCACAGCAAGGCAAAGAGGCTAAAGAGTATGATGTTGTAAAGGTTCAAACAAAAAGTCATGAAAAGAAGCTTGCTGGCTTCAGGGTAGCGGGTACTTCTAGGAAGGGGATGTTGTATCTATACTAATAGTTTCTGATTTTGAAAAGAGAAAATAAAGCAAATATTAACATCTGTGTATATGACAGGTTGGTACATACATGAATATCTGTTAATAGTTTTGGTGCTTGGCTATATATTCTCAATGCCATCATTAAACTTCAAACTTTAAGAAGTGTCCTTGAACAAAAGCACAACAAAAAGGTTTTAGTTTATTTACATTGTTTTATATTTATTCAGAGTATGTAAATACAGTCGACATCTTAATATAAAGTTCATCAAAGCATGCCACAATGGCACTGTGCTGTGTGAGTTTCTAATTATAACATCCTGTCAAAGTTCTTTTCCATAAACAGCTTGAGGTGCCTCGTTTCAGTGGCGACTGTTTTTAAAAGTACAGCTGTAGTTACTGAAAAGGCCATTGGGGGCAGTATAGATGGGAAACCTAGATTTTTCAGTCTTCTCACTAACTCTGGCCTGGAGGCAGATATAGGCTGTCAAGGAGGACCTCCTCAAGTTCCTAGCTCTTTAGCAAGAGAGAAAGGCCGAAACAGCCCCAGCTATGCTTTAAGCATTCCCAAATTTGTCTCCAGCTCTGAAAGAATTTTTCTTCAGTGTTTGCCTTCAGATCAGGTTTAAAGGTGATGAATGACAGGTCTAGCCAGTGTGCCACAGACCGTGAGACTCCTTGGCCAAATTGATGTGTTGAAATCATCTCTGTCATGGCGTAATTATGTTCTGCCCTGACATCTGAAACCAGCAGGGCGCCTACTGGCCTACTGATAGCATTCCAGCCACTTTGTTGTGAGGGATAAGATTCCCCAGTGGAACAACTTTTGTTATCACAGCAATGAGACACGTGACTCGCTTATCCCAAGAAGCAGATAACAGTTCCCACCCAGCCCACAGAGTTAGACAAGCTAAGCTGCTTTGATGTCTGACCTCCACAACCCTTGCCTATTCTGTTCCTGAACACCACCCCACCCAGCCCCAAATGAGGGGGCACCCTCCTCCAGACAGTCGGCAGTTATCCATCTCATCTTCCCAGCATCGGGGACCCTATGTTTGATTACGCTCATAAATGTAGGATGAAATCCTGCCCTCTCCAGCAGGGAGACGAGATGACCAAGATAGTAATAATGGGCTCACACATGTCTGTCTTTCTTTTTCTTTCTTTTCTTTCTTTCTTTCTTTCTTTCTTTCTTTCTTTCTTTCTTTCCTTCCTTCCTTCCTTCCTTTTCTTTCTTTCTTTCTTTCTTTCTTTCTTTCTTTCTTCCTTCCTCTTTCTTTCTTTTCTTCCTCCTCCTCCTCCTCCTCCTCCTCCTCCTCCTCCTCCTCCTCCTCCTTCTCCTCCTCCTCCTCCTCCTCCTCCTTCTCTCTCTCTCTTTTTTTTTTATGTATAAAGTGTTCTGCAGACCAGAAGAGGGCACTAGATCTCATGACAAATGGTTGTGAGCCACCCTGTGGTTGCTGGGAATTGAACTCAGGACTCTGGAAGAGCAGTCAGTGCTCTTAACCTCTGAACCATCTCTCCAACCCCACACATACCCTTTTTAAACACTATTTATTTATTAAGAGAGAGAAAGAATGTGTTTTTGTGTTCACGGTGAATGTAACCCCGTGTGTGTGTGTGTGTGTGTGTGTGTGGTGTTGTTGTTGTTGTTTTTGTTGTTGTTTTGTGTGTGTGTGTGTGTGTGTGTGTGTGCAGCACAAAGAAAGATGTTGGCTATCCAGTGTCTTCCCCTCTCACTCCCCACTGACTGCCTTGAGACAGGGTCTCTCATGGGACCAGAAGCTCGCTGGTTTGAGTAGACTGGCTGACCAGCAAACTCTCAGGATGCACCTATCTCGGTCCCACGTTTGGCAGGTGAAGCCATAACCAGATTTTCTCACTTGGTTGCTGAGGGTTTGAACTCAGGTCTTTGTGTTTTCAGAGCAAGTACTCTGCCTCACTGACACATCCTCCAGATGTCACATTTCCTCCTTAGGGCAACCATTCAACTCCTTGTGTGTTTTCATGTGCCTTCATTTCCGGCTGTTTTACTATGGTTAGAAGGGGTGAAGTGGAAAGACAAGCAAGCAAAATGTGTTTGATGAGCTACTGCTGCCTGAAAATGTCATAGTTTTGAGGTCGCTCTCAGTCATGAGCAAAGTGATGGGAAAGCGATGGCGGACAGTTTGAGAACTGAGAAGGCAGAGCGTATCCTGGAAACCGCTCACCTTGAGGGCTCAGAAACCACTGCTCTAGTTGGCTTTCTGTTGCTGTGAGGAACACCATGCCAACAGCAACATGGGAGAAAGGGGTTTGCTTCATCTTGCACGGCACGGTCCATCCCTGAGGGAAGTCAGTGCAGGAACCCAAATTTAGAACTAAAGCGGAGACCAGAGAGAATGCTCCTTACTGGCTTGCTTCCTGTGGCTTGCTTAGCTTGCTTTCTTATACAACCCGGGATGAACAACCTGCCTAAGACTGACTCTGCCCACAGTAGACTCCCCCCTACATCCATCATTAATCAAGAAAATGCCCCCGCAGACTTGCCTACAGGCCAATCTTATGGAGGCTTTTCTTAAATTGAGGTTCCTCTCACCAAGTGACTTTAGTCTGTCAGGTTAACAGAAACTAACAAGCACACTGTGTAACGAAGGACAAAACACCTAAGCATATGATAAAGACTTAACAGCCGCAGCTCCAGAGTTTACAGCTAGCCCAATGAAATGGCACCACCATGATGCCACCACTCTTGAAAGGTATCCCACAGTGACGCCGATGACTATCATACCACAGGCTACACATTGTGGAGATCATCTCTGATTTTTTTAAATGGTCAAATACAAAAGTAATTGTCTATAATATTCATTCTTTTTAATGTTCTGTTGTTTGGAATTCTTGTGAATATTTCTTTCAAGTTCTTTTAATTTCTTTAGTGGTCTTGGAATATCACAATAGCAGTTTTAAGCCTGGGCATACCTCTTTGTGTATTTAGCCTATTCCCACACCATAGGTTAAGTATGGGCTGATCCTTTATTCAGCCCCAGATGGTGGTTGGAATGAAATCTAGAAAACTGATTTGTCTCTTCAGTGTTTCAAAGTTAGATGGGCACATTCACGACCCCAATAGATTTTCTGATTCTTAAACCCAATGTCTTCTTTTTGTAGTTTCTGAAACACAATACCTCTTTACACATCACTTCTTCATAAGTGAGTGAGTATTTTCTAGATGGCAGCATAGGGAGAGAGAACGCACACGGATTCAACTGTCTCACTAAGTTGAAGAGATGGAGCTGGAATCTGGAGAAAGCAAGGCATCTGTAATTTATAAGGCAGAGTACTGAGAAGATTCAAGCTACTCAAGCTAACTCCGGAGGAGGAGGAGGGCTGAAGCATCCTCCTCGAATAATCAGTAAGCACATGCAGATGCAGAAACACCTAGGGCCAAGGAAAGAACTAGCTGGAAGAATGAAAGGAACAGTCCTCACACTGCATACACAAAAACCTGAATGGAAAACCTCATATTAGACTTACAGAGAATACTGCCCCAATAATGGGGAAAACATTGACCCTAAGTTAAGTTCTTACTGGCCTAGTAATATTTAAAAACAAGAGCTGGAGGCTCAAATTACTTACAAGTAACTTGAATTCATTCAGAAAAATCCAAGAATATTTAAAAGAATAAAAAAACTCAATATACTAAGGCTATAGATGTCTGGTGTTCCGGTAAAAATGACTAGTTATGGAAAGAAAGGGCAAAGTGTAACCTACCATAACTAGAAAAATAAGTAACAAGAGACAGAATTACCAGGCCAGAATATTTAAACTATTTTTATGGCTTTATTTCATGGGCGCAGGAAGCCCAGATAGGGGCTGGAGAGACGGCTCAGTGGTTAAGAGCAGTGATGGTTCTTCCAGAGGAAGCACCTCCATGGCAGCTCACAACTCTCTGTCCCACACCCTCACATAGCCTCACACAGACATATGAAGGCAAAACATCAATGTAATTAAAAATAAAAAGCCCAAAGAAAAGCTAAAGAAGCTATATAGAGACCTGGGAGCTTTAGGAAAGACTCGAAATGGAGAGCTAGAGGTGAGGATTATAGTGAAATCCAGTGTGGCTGAGACCAGTGGAGGGACAGTCATTGTAGAGCTGATGTCCTTGATGATGTGACCAACTGCCCACAGTACAACACAGACAGGAACGAGTACCTAGAACACAGACAGACAGTAACTGAACGGAGGGAGAAATTCAAGCCACCAAATGCCCATGAAATAAATATAAAGTCTGCGAAAGAGTGGAGCAAGGGGTCTGAAAGGTTATTTGGAGCAATAATGGTCAATGTTTTCCCAAATTTGATGAAAACCAAACCCACTAGTTCAGAAATCTCAACAAACCTCAAGCACATGCAACAGGAAGAAAACTACGCCTGTGTTGAGTACAACCAAATTATGTAAATCTACTGATAGAGTAGTAGTACTTCCTTGTTGTGACAGCAGGCTCACAAATGACACGGAGACTTCTTATTAATTAAGAAAGCTTGTCCCCTAGCTTAGGCTTGTCCCCCAGCTCTTACAACTTCATTAACCCATATTTTTAATTTTCCAAGTGGCTCGGTTACTTCTCCTCAGTATGACACATCTGACTATAGTGCTCAGAGTCTGCTGGTGAAATCCATGCCTTGATTCTTCCTCCTCTTCCTCTCTCTCTGTGGAAATCCTCCTATCCTCTCCTAATTAGCTATTGGCCATTTGGTTTTTTTATTATACCAATCACAACAACATATCTTTACACAGTGTACAAATATTTTGCAACATGATAGAGTTAAAGTCATAGAAACTGTCAGAGAGAGAGAGAGAGAGAGAGAGAGAGAGAGAGAGAGATTACATACACAGAACAATGACCACATTTCTCTTTAGAAGAGTAAAAACTAAATATCTTAAAGTCTTGAAAGAAAAAAAAAAGAACACACTGTCAACATACACAGGAAACAAAACCAAACCCCAACTGTTTGATATTTTGGGACCATGTCTTTTTATGTGGCCCACCTGCCCTTGACCTCACAGACCACCCTGTCTCAAATTCTCAAGTGCTGGGATTATAGGTATGGTCTATTATATCTAGTTATAATTTTTTTAAATCCTCTTTTAAAACTTTTTCAATGAAGCAAAAATAAGTAAAATTTCTAGACACACAAAAGTTGGAAAAAGAATCATTACCAGAATATCTATACCATGAGAAATGTAAAAGGAAGTCCTTATGACAACATGGAAACCTCAATCTACATGAAGGATAGAACACATCAGATGTGATCACTATAGGAACAGACCTGAAAACGAGGTGGAGAAGTAGCTCAGTTTAGATTGTTTGGGTAACATTTCAATAGTCCCGGGTTCAATCCAACATTGCAAGAAAAAAATAATATTATTGAGATATTTAAGAGATAATCCACTTTATATAAGACTAATAATGTGTTAGCCAGGTAGTGGTGGTTTACACCTTTAGGCACAGCACTAAGGAGGCAGAGGTAGGCAAATCTCTGAGTTCAAGGTCAGCCTGGTCTGCAGAGTGAGTTCCAGGACAGCCAAGGCTACACAGAGAAACTCTGTCTCAACTCCCCTGCCCCAAGTCCATGTGAGATTTTAGTTTTTCTCTAAATAATTAAAATGTATTATAGAGTTTATGTCATTTATAGGAGGAACTATGTGACTACTGTGGTACAAAGACTGGAATAGGAGAAAAGAAAATATAATCTTGTGAGGTCCTTATATGGATACATATATGATTTAGTTGAAATATAAGTGTGCAATAAAATGTATAATAAGAGATCAAAAGTAATCATCATGAAGAATTATATTTAATTAACAAATGAGACAAACTTATTTAAAATCTAAAGGAAAGAAGAAAAAGAACAAATCAATGAGAAAATATAAAAAATAAAAATAGTAGGTTTCAATTCAACCTTTTTAACCATCACACTAACTGTAAATGTTACAAATACTCTAATGAAATGTAGATTTCCAAGATGAACTTTTTTAAAAGCTCCAACTATAGTCTATCTTCAAAAAAAGGCCAAATACTTTAAATATTAAGACACAAACCATTTAAAAATAAAAGGATACACACACACACACACAGTCTAACACAAATCAACAGGAAGTTGGAGAACAAAGTAAGTAAGGATGTCACTAGATAGAGAGTGCCAATGACAAAAAGATTGGTCTATAAAGACAGCATAAAATTTCTGGATGTTAATCCATCAGACAGTAGAGCTTGGAAATCTGTGTAGTTAACCTGAAGAATCCAAGCACAAAAGTTAGGAATCACATGAAAATATCCTATGAAAACTGCTGTCTACATTTTCATGCCAAATGAGGAGCTTTGGAATCCCACGTTTACTTTCTAAGATCTAATTCCTAGGAATGACTTGGGTAACTTCCATAGTATCTTGAGCATAGCTTCGTTATAACTCTTTTAGTTTTTGAAACATATATTGGGAGTGGGTCACACTGCTGGGGACATTTGGAGGTCAGAGAAAACTTGTGGAAGCAGTTCTCTCTCTACTATATAGACTCCAGGCATCAAATGCAGGTAAAGCTTGTCTGCAAGCATTTAACTTACTGAGCCAGCTCATCAGACCTATTATAACTCTTATATTGTATTTGATTTAGTTGTTTAGAGCTATTTATGGGTTTATCATTGCCATTATATAGTACTTTTTCTAGAGGCAGAGAGCCTTGTCTTTCTTGTTTTGTATTTCTTGAGTGCAGAAGAGTGCTGGGGATAAGATAAATGTAATAGTAGTACTATAATAACACTTACTCAGGTAAAGCTTTTTAACCTCACTACCTCTTTAGACTCATACAGTTTGGATATATTTTCTCCACTTTACATGTGAGAAAGAGAATTAGAATGAGTAGTTGCTCAATTTTTATTTAATACTAGGCTGTTGAGTTAATCACTAAGTTCTCTGCACTTAATCATAATTTGAAGATGATTAAATTTCTAAACATTAAAGTATTTTATGAAACAGATGGTGATTCTTAAATATAAGTTCCATTTTTAGGCATGTGATTTATGAATGCATTTCTAGGCAAATTTCTGGAGGTGTCTAGGGCGACAGAACAAGGAAATGAGCATCCGTGTATAAACTCTTAGCCCTAAAGACCACAATCATTTTTATTTTTAAATTTTTCTCTCTGTTCCAAATGTACAAATCTCAGATTGTTCCAAGTGATATATATATTTAAATCTCTGAGCTATTGTTGATTTTACACCCTACAATTAAACAAAGGATTTGAGAATTATAAAACCAATACCATTTCTAATTTTTTAAATATTTATTTGTTTATTTATTTATTTATTTATTTATTTATTATGTATACAATATTTTGTCTGTGTGTATGCCTGCAGGCCAGAAGAGGGCACCAGACCCCATTAGAGATGGTTGTGAGCCACCATGTGGTTGCTGGGAATTGAACTCAGGACCTTTGGAAGAGCAGGCAATGCTCTTAACTCTGAGCCATCTCTCCAGCCCCCATTTCTAAAATTTTAATCCAACTTATTAGACTTGAGCATGGTAAACAATATGCAATTTTTTACTTTCAATATCCATACATGTTTTCTTCTTAAAGATAATTTCATTCTGAGAGACAATATCTCCATTCTTCTACACTTGATTTCTATTGTGGAATTTAATTATTAAGGTTGTCTGTGGCCCAGGGTTAGGAAAACTATACTCTTAAGCCTTAATACTATAATCTGCTTTGGATGAAAGATGTTTTATGAACTCCATTTTGGGGCTGAGTGTTCTTTAGAATTACTTAGCCTTGCAGGTAGCTGTTGCCTGTCAACTCACCTTGAACTTTATGCAACTGATGAAGGACTTCCTTCCCAGGAAACACTGGTCAGGCCAGAGGTGACAGGATCCCAGCAGCAGTAATGATCTGTGTGCTATTCTGAACTGTAACTTCAGAATCTTCCTTGAGATGAAAAGTGCAAAGCTGCTTGAGAAGAAAGATTCTTTTTGTTCAGAAGAGGTGGGGCCTGTGATTATTCTAGTAAAACGCTTTCCAGGTAGAAGAGAGCTTCTTCATCTTTCTGGGAACCTCCTCAGATTCCTGCAGCTGTCCTACCTTCCTGCAAGCCCCTTCTTACTCCCAAGCTACCTCCTATTTATCCCTTGGGATCACATGTGAATTGACCCCTAATGACCCATGACACTAACACCCCCAACCTTAAAATCCAAAATTAGTTTGGAGTCCCATCTTATTAAAAGGTTGAGCTCTATTATTATAACTGCTCATTGGTTCTCATAATATAAAAACCAGGTTTGCAAAATGGAAATCAGAGAGACACATTTAGTTTAAAATTACAATAAACCAATTTAAAAAAGAATAAATCAATTTATACTTTCTTTTCGGGTACCTTTGCACCCACTTTTCTATCCTCAGTCTTCTGTGAACATGCGTGGCTTCTGTAACAACTGGGCTCTGGTTATTGAGGTTAATGTCTCTAGTATATAACAAAATACATAAGCTTTCCCAAATATTTAAATCTTCTGCTTGAGGATCCAATGACGCAACGCTAATGGAGTATTGGCAAGAAGTTTCAGACAGAGGATCTAATTCTGTGGAATGTAGACATAATGATTAAATAAAATCATTAGCGTACACCTCTAATGATGACTTGTCTAAGAATATTACTATAGGGGGAAAAGCAAATGTGGATGTACAACCCGCCTGCAAAAAGACCCCCAAACAACAATAAAAGATGCCGTCAGGAAAGACCAGGTTCAGTGGTGGAAGAATCTTTGCTTCTAAAAGGTTTTTCACAATATGCAAACAGGGAATACTTTTTTTTCTTCTTCTCTCTCTTCTTCCTCTTGGGATTCACTTTCAAACATTGGATATTTAAAATTTGTAACCATCATTACAAACAGAAACTATGCGAATCCTTTCAGGTATCAAGGCGTGTTCTACAATATCAGTCCTGGCTTAGCAGGCCTAAAGACAGGCTCTTTGCGCTACACAGTCTGTCTCCACATACAGTGATCTTGGAAATAAAAGCTTCTGCCGGTGTCTGCTCAACACACGAATGAGACAGGTGACCCAGGTGGACTTTGTGGCAGACTCCTCTGGGTCATGGCCAGGACTGAGTATCATTAAACCAATTCAATAGAATTCAGCTTTTCTCAGCTTATATTGAAGCTCTGATCACAAAGTGGACAGCGTAGAGTAACAGGGTACTTATGCTGAACTGAATCTCCTGTTTGAAAAGGGCAAAGGAAAACCAGGCATTAATCACTAAATATGATTTTTCAAGTAGTCTTTGATTTAATGTGCTCTTGTATGGTTTTGGAGAGCTCTGCTATCGACTGGCCAGCCTGACCTGTTATATTCTGCATTCATTTTTAGACTGGCATCCATTAGCCTTGGGAAGACGTGAGAGCCAATAGGTTTCCCCTTTAAAGAAAACCAGTAACCCTTTTATATACAGATGACAAATGGGCTGAGAAAGAAATAAGAACACCAAAAGACCCAAAAGTAAATCCACACACCTATGGACACTTAATATCTTAAAAAGAAACCAAAATCATACATTGGGCAGGGAGAGGGGAGAAAAGCATCTTCAACAAGTGGTGTTGGTCTAACTGGATATCTACATGTAGAAGAATACAAATACATCCATATCTATCACCTTGCACAAAACTCAAGTCCACGTGAATCAAAGACTTCAACATAAAACCAGGTACACTGAACCTGATGGAAGAGAAAGTAGGGAATAGTCTTGAACTCATCAGCAGTGGAGATCACTTCCTAAACAGAACACCAATAGTGCAGGCACTAAGGTCAACAATTAAAAAATGGAACCTCATGAAACTAAAAAGCTTCTGTAAAACAAAGGACCCCATCAATAGAACAAAGCAGTCCACAGAATGGGAAAAGATCTTCACCAACTTCATATCTAACAGAGGGCCAATATCCAAAATATATAAAGAACTCAAGAAACTGGATATCAACAAACTAAATAGTCTAATGGAAAAATGATGTTCAGGTCTAAACAGAGAATTCTCAACAGAGGAATCTCAAATGACTGAGAAATGCTTAAAGCAATGTTCAACATCCTTAGCTATCAGGGAAATGCACTGCAATTCCATCTTAGGCCTATCAAAATGACTAAGATCAAAACCACAAGTGACCACTCATGCTGGAGAGGATGTGGAACAAGGGACACTCCTCCACTGCTTGTGGGAGTGCCGACTTGTGCAGCCATTTAGGAAATCAATATGGTGGTATCTCAGAAAACTGGGAATTGATCTACCTCAAGACCTAGCTATACCACTCTTGGGTATATACCAAAGGATGCTCAATCATACCAAGAGGGCACTTGCTCAACTATGTTCACAGCATCATTATTTATAATTTTATTAATAAGCCGAGCAGTGGTGGTGCACGCCATTAATACCAGCACTTGGGAGGCAGAGGCAGGCAGATCTCTGTGAGTTTGAGACCAATCTGGTCTACAAGAGCTAGTTCGAGGGGTTGGAGAGATGGCTCAGAGGTTAAGAGCATTGCCTGCTCTTCCAAAGGTCCTGAGTTCAATTCCCAGCAACCACATGGTGGCTTACAACCATCTGTAATGGGATCTGGTGCCCTCTTCTGGCCTGCAGCATACACACAGACAGAATATTGTATACATAAAATAAATAAATATTTTTTTTAAAAAAGAGCTAGTTCTAAGACAGGCCCCAGAACTACAGAGAAACCCTGTCTCAACCTCCCCCCGAAAAGAGTTTTAGTAATAAAGACTGGGGAAGGGAACGGAGGGAGTACACAGACCTGTCTGGAAGAAACAAGTTGGGAGAGAGGGAGTGGGGCAGGTGTGTCTGCTTTTAAAGGTAGTTTAGCGCATGCATATAGTGTCGCATGCATATAGGGGCTTACTTGGCCACTCATGCGTATAGATTACATTTCCACGCTGCACATAGACTACGAGGCATAAGGGCCTGGGATAACTAGGCATTTTGACTAAATGCTGATAGTGCGTGCGCAGCTGTGGGATCCCGGAAATGCTAACACCTGGAGTGACGAAGCATTTTTCCGGAAAGCTGACTGCTGCGTGTGAGGCCGTGGAACCCTGGACAGGCTGGAAATGATAACATCAAGTAACGCAGGCTCACAGGGGTTCACGGAAACCCAGCCAACAACCAGGAAGCCTGCACAGGACTGACCTAAGCCCTTTGCATATATGTTACTGTTGTGTAACTTGGTCTTCACGTGGTAGTCCTAGAAGTGAGAACAGGGGATGTCCCTGACTCTGTTGCCTGCTTTGGGGACCCATTCCTCCTACTAGATGGCCTCATCCAACCTTGGTCTCATGCCTGATCTCACTGCAGTTTAATATACCATGGCTGGTTGATATCCTTGGGATACTCGCCTGTATTTGGAGAGAAACGGCAGAGGAGGAATGGATGGAGTAATGGGGGTGGTAGGAAGCTTTGGTTAAGATGTAAAAACAAGAAAATACGTAAGAAAAACAAAAGAAAACTGTGTCCCTGTAGTATTAAGCAGAGCCTTCTGGCAGGAACACAGCTCACGAGCACCCTTAGAGCAAATGACTCTCTCCTTGTTCACTTTTATAAATGCCAATGGTCCAGGAGAGTTGGGTCTCACAAGCAGTTGGAATAAGGCATAGTTCAAGTTGAAGTTTTCTTTTGGTTTGTGTATAGCTCTCGAATCAGCTGATGTCTGTATCTTAGAGACTAGTGTGATGGGGAGGAAGGGGTATACAACCCCTTTGGGAAATATGTATGTGACCTGCAATCAAAACTTTTAAGAAGCTGATTCTCTTAAATATTAGCATTTCAGGTTAAGAATAAGAGATTTTTAAAAACATTTGAAATTCACTTATATATATAAAAAAACGGATTTGTGAAATCACACTAAGAACCGTATTTAGAACTGCTTCACTATGCTAGGGGTCAATTTCGGCATGTTCCTTGGGTAGAAAGGAACCTTGGTGAGAGGGCAGGAAGAGCGAAACCCTTTGGATTGGCTGATAAACAGGGGAGACAGTGCTAAGTCAAGAGAGCTGCCGGATGTGTGGGGCCTTCATTTCTTGTGTGGGCCTTAATTTCACTTCCTGCTAGAACTCTGCATAAGCCTCCATACAATGGGCCCCAGGCTAATAAAGGGCAGGCCGGCTTGTTCCAGAAGGTGGTGTTGCCCAATAGAGGGTGAAGAGGAGGGCAGTGCTGGGCTTCCTGGCTCCTGTTTGATGGTAATCCCAAGGAGATCCAGATGTCACCCTACAGGCCACTAGATTTAGAGTTAGATAGCTTGGTAATCAAAGTTGGAAAGAGTAACCTGGATGGACATGAGGCCCTGCAAAGCCAACAGACAAAACCATAGGATCCTTCCTAACCTGAGAGAGAATTCAGCAGCAGGGAGGACAGGCCTGATTCCCCAAGCCTAAGACCACGCGGGATCAGCGGGCAGCAGGTGAGAATGAAAACCTGTTACTCTTCTGTTGCTCTAGACACCATCCTGAAGAACGGCAGAGGAGTATAAAACCCAGCAATCCTCCCCAAAGACCTACAAGACCCACAGAGGTTATTTAAATTCCCGCAGCCACACCAGTTTAATGATGCTGTACCTTGAGGCATCCTCTTCCATGCATCCCAGTTGCTGAGCAAGGGAAGCCTCATGCAAGGGGCCAGCTCCAAGAGAGTATCGTCTCCTCACATCTGGATTATTCCATGAGAGAATAAAGGCCCATCATACAATGTTTCCCAAGCAATGCTCTTCACTCAACATCTGCTTGAGAAAGCTTCCAGTGTCAGAGCGCAGCCTGGAGAGCGTAGATTGAATGAAGAAAGGGTTGTGGCGGCATTCTTGCCTTGAAGAGCATCCTGGTTTAGTGAGGGCGTCACCTCAGGTGATTTCCCCAGGCTCCTTGCCCACCCTTTGCTTTGATGATGCTAGCTGCTACTTATCTTCCAGGTCTTGTCTACATCAGTGTGGCGACCATGCCCAGCCATATGGTATAATGGACCTTTGAGCCCAGTAATGACTTTATAGCTGGTCAAATAAGTATTTGACTAATTCTGTTCTCGGCTCTAAGATCTTAGGTTAAGCGCTCTGTGATTTCCTCCCCTTCTCTCCACTCCTCTCCCCTCCCTTCACTTCGCTTTTCTCTCTCTCATTCTTTCTCCCCCTCTCTTTCCTCTCTTTTTCCTCTCTCTTTCTTTTCTGTTTCTCCTCCCTCTTATCCCTCTCTTTCCTTTCTCTTTCTTCTCTCTCCTCTCTCCCTCTCTCAAATTTGGGGCCACACTATCTTTTACCATCTGCACCTGACCCAGAAGATCTTGCTCTGTAAATTCCTGTCCAATGAATGCGTGAGCAAACACGTCTCCCCGCACAGTGTTAAGGACCGCCCCCAAAGCACGTGCTTTGAAAGCCTTACCATGTGCTTTATCTCACTGACAAGCAAGCAGAAGAGGC
Source organism: Microtus pennsylvanicus (assembly GCF_037038515.1). NCBI lineage: Eukaryota > Metazoa > Chordata > Mammalia > Rodentia > Cricetidae > Microtus > Microtus pennsylvanicus. Next base: position 38,249,220 of record NC_134584.1, on the reverse strand, counting down.
CAAGAGGGAGAGAGATTCCAGCACAGGACGGGCATGCGGTCCAGCTGCTTTAAATAGAGCCTGCTGTCAGAAGACAATTAATTCGCTGAGACAGCTTTGGGGGCCAGGGTCCGGTGCAGGATGTGAGCAACGGGACCTTGACTGATGTTTCCTGTGAAACATGTGGATTTTATACACCCAAACCATATATAATGTATGTTAATGTATAATGCATACGTAGTGCTTTATCATTTCATATGTGTTTCACTAAACGGGAGTTAAGGAAGAAACTGTTTGCAGAAGCACCAGGGAGGTCATATGTGGGAAGTTTTTAAAACAGCAAAGGCCAGGAACTAATAAGTAGCTAAGATAAGCTAATGGGGGGGCGAAGGGATTCCGCTCAGCAATAGAGCAGAGAAACTAATGGCTAGCGAGAAAACAGTAAAGAAGAAAATGCAGAATACTCGTCATTTGGGGTGTTGAGAGAAAGGGCTGGGCAGTGCCTTCCACATGCCATTGTTCTGAACTGCCTGATTTGTGGGTGCACTTAGGCCCCTGGGGAAAACACAAAACAGCACTCAGGCATTCTCCGGCCTTATTTCATCTTGACACTTGTCATTATCATTAAGGAGGCAGGGATGTGGAAACCACTTAGGGAGGGCGGTAAGGAGAGATTTCAAAGTGAAAAAGAATTAGGTCAGCCGTCCCTCCCCCTCCTCTTTTCAGGTCTCTGGAAACTAGTCTTCCACAATATTAACTCTTTATTTCCTCTTTGCAGGGACTCTGTACTGCTTGAGAGAAAGGGAGGAGGGGCATGGGGAGAGAGGGAGCTGCGGGGAGCTCCAGGTTTCCTGACCACTGCCATTTATTCTCTTGCTGGGCTTCTCCCTTCTGGTGCTCTTGTCCTACAAGTCCGCTCTTCCCTCTCTTTCCACCAGAATCTCACTCATGCCAAAGTTATACTTGCTTTGGGATCCTGTATCATCTCAGTAATTTCTATGCGCATTATAATTTGTGTGGACCAGGACTATAGATTATAGGTGTACCAAGGCATGGAGTCTCATCTATACAGATTTATCCTGTTCGTTTCTGACTCTCCAAGATGGTCTTCAGTGCTTTGTATAATACAGCAGGCTGCCAGTACTTCATATAAACTGTTAGGACCGCATTATCTTAAGCTACTTAGTGGCATATGTCTCCTGTTCTTCCTTCCCTTTCAAACATGTCATAGGTATTAAAAATACTGCACTGCTCCATCCGGTATAAGTTTCCAAGGATTTTATAGAAATTCAAAATGTGCACTGTATCCAATTTATGAGCTCATCAACTTAGCATGCATGGAGGAGATGGGGAAGGGAAACAGGCCGGAATGGAATGTAGTTTTCCCTGTCTGACTGTCACAAGAACTTTCCAAAAGTCAAGAATATGTATGAAAACATATAAGCATATTAAAATACTTTCATATAATGTCTCACTCACGCATGTAGGTGTATGTGCGTGTTTATGACATCACTTATGGGGAGAGCGCATGTGGAGGCCGGAGGACAACTTGTGGGACTTGGTTCTTTTCTTCTGCTGTGTGGATCCCAGGAATGGAACTTGGTTCCATTAGTAGGCTTGCCCGCGAGCACCTTCACCTACTGAACCAGCAGCCTGCTAATGGGTGTTTTCTGTTTGCTTTCCTGATTGACTGATTGATGATTGATTGATTGATTGATTGATTGATTGGAACATGCTTGATTGAAAAATCTCAACCCAGGGCAGCTTTTGAAAAGTGCTACATTTCTGAGAAAGACTGAGACTTAGCTGTGCCGTTGCCAGCAGAGATGGAGAAAATATGCCTCTTCAGATTTGGGCTCCTGAAGCCACAGCTGTGAAATCGGATGGCTCTCCATGTCTGTCCACAAGCTAGCTAGTTCCTGTAGTCTGAGTAAGGGGTGTGTATCAGCAAGGCATAAATACCCACACACATCTACAGCTTAAATATAGCATCTATCTAGACTTCTCGGACCTCTATTTCTAGGGCCAGAAAGGCATGTCGGGCACGAGACTGTCATGGATCAGTTGGGATCTCACCTCTCAGTGAGAGGACAGAGTGAGTGTGGCGTTCTCTCTCAAGGGTCACGTTGAAGGGAGATTTTACTCCTCTGTTAATTAGCAAGGAAAGGCTTACTTCATGGGCTGTGTGCACAGCAGTAAGGTAGCCTGTGGAAACACAATGGGGAGGCACATATCCCTTGTCTCCTCACAGGTCTGAAAACTCAGCTCTGGCAACAAAAGATGCTCTTTCCTTCCAGCTTCCAAAGTCATCCTGATCACAAATTCACCCTGGTAATTTAAATTTTTCAACCTTCCCTATCAGTCCTGGACAGATGAGGTCACAATGGGGATTGTGGGGGAGTGCAGAGACATTTTAAAGCTTAATTTGGACCTGGGGATTTAGCTCCTTGATATAGTGCTTGTCTAGCAAGAACAAGAGTAGTGCTATTTTATTTGTGTTTTAATAAATAAAGCTGGCCTTAAGGTCAGAGTGCAAAGCTAAGCCACTAAAGGCCAGGGAGTGGTGGCACACATATTTAATCCCAGGACTCGGGAGACAGAGGCAGACAGTTCTTTGTGAGTTCAAGTCTACCCTGGGCTGCACAAGATCGATCCAGACACAGATCCAGGTGGTGGTGGCTCACACCTTTAATCCCAGTGTTTGGGAGTCATACACCTTTAATCCCAGCAGTAAGGAGGTGGAGACAGGAGCAATATGGCTGGACAGAGAGGACTATAAAGGGAAAGGGGCAGGAACTCAGTGGAGTGTGTAGTCTGAGGATTTGTAGATACAGGATCTCATCCTTTTGGTTTGAAAATTTGGTAGAGGTAAAAGTTTGGCGGCTTTGCTTTTCTGATCTTCAGCCTGAATCCCAATATCTGTCTCTGGGTTTTTATTAGCCGTGCTACAAGCAAGTGTCTGGGTTCAATTCCCGGCACCAAAGCAAGCAAGCAAGCAAGCAAGCAAGCAAACAAACAAACAAACAAAATAACCAAGGGAACGTAAAACTAAACAAATAACCTTAGAATTACCAAAGTCACCACAAAATCCCCTGCTTTGACCTAGGAACTTGCCAAAATGTGAATAGTTTTTAAATATGAGAGTGAAGAAAAGAAGGACAGACAGGGAGGGGGTATTATTTGTTTTGGCAAAAAGAAAATTAAAACACAGAGGCTTACCAAGGCCACCCTGTCCTGCCCCATTTCCTTGAATGAAAGATTTGATAGGGCGGAAAGACTCAGAAGGGGTGATTGGCAGTGCTCCCTCTGACCTCCAGCACCCATTGTGTGGGGAGCCCTAGGTCTCACCTTAAGAAAACAAGAAGGTTAGACCAAGAGTCAGTCTGGCTGAACACCAAGCTTTTTGATTGGATCTTGGCAAAGGGAGACTTTAGGCCCCCAGGAAGACACTCTACCCTTTTTGGTCTTGATGTTCGCACCTGGAAAAAGAGACTGGGACTGGAAAGTGGCCAATATTTACTCACTTCCTTTAACATCTGTCATGTGGAACCTTTAAACTCAAGCACATAATCTCTCAGTGACCCGTGAAGAGCTTGCCGACTCTTCTGGAGCCTGTAGACGGCTGGACCCAGGTTCCTGAGGATGGAGAAGAATGAGGAAATGCCAGGTTCTTCCTCTAGGCTGCCCTCGAAGGACAGAGTGCCTCCTCCTGCCCCACACCCGACTCTCACTGGTTATTAGTGCATGGTTTTCACTCCCTTGCACTCTGCTGCTTCAAGCTGAGAAGGCAATCAGCAGGGCGGCCTGGCAGTAGGTGAAAGGGGAGAGCCACATTTGGTGCAGAAGGAGCCCAGACTAGCTTTCTCCTTCCTTAATCTACTGTTTTCGAAGGGCCTCTTAACCCATCGCACTCTTGCAGAAGGTGTCCTTGAGGACCATGGAAGATCCCAGCATCTCAGTCTATACAGAAATCCCCCATGCCTTTGGGAAGTGTTTTGACTCCTTGTACATCATCAGAAAGGGACCATGACTTTCAAATCTAAAGTTCTTAGTCTTTCTTGTGAAGCTCATAGAGCCCTTTTTCATACAATATTTTGATATGCAAAAATCTAAGTTCATAGAGTTATAAAAGACATTGGTTACATTAAGATTCAATTGTCATTTTAATAAATTGATATACATTATTCTTTATTAATAAATTAAAACCAAGCTGTCCTGTAGCTAAGGTAGTGACGTATGCAAAGATATGTTGATCTTCTTTGCAACAACTTCAATGTGACAGGAAAGGATTTGTATCTCTGTGGTGACAAAATCACAGGGACAGCTACTGCCCCAGTGTTTGTTAGGTACTGGCTCAGACAAGCAATGTCACTGTTTCCTACAACAATGGTTGCAGTAGGAGGACACTTGTTTGTTCCCGGCTGCTCAGCCCCGAGATAATCACACAGAAACCATATTATTTGCAATACTGTTTGGCCAATAGCTGAAGCATATTTCTGGTTAACTCATATCTCAAATTAACCCATCTCCATTAATCTGTGTATGGCCATGGGGCTGTGGCTTACTGGGTAAAATTCTAGCATCCGTCTCCAGTGGGGCTACATGGCTTTTCACTGGCTCTGCTTTCTTTCTCCCAGCATTCAGTTTAGATTTCCAAGCCTACCTCTATTCTGCCCTGTGCAGACGTAGGACAGTTTATTAATGAACAGTATTTATAGCATCAGAGAGGAATCCCACATCACATGGTCTGGAACTCCAGGGTAGCTGGGAAGCATTCAGGTCAGAGTAACCTATTAGGGTGCAGCAGTTCAGCTGTGGCCAGGACTATTGTCATCTGAGGGGTGGAGGAATGGCTTCCAATTTATTCATGCGGCTATTGGCAGGACACAGTTCCTCATTAGCTGTTGGCTAGATGTCCCCTTGTCACATGTCTAGACATGGTCACTAGCTTCCCTACGTGAATGACAGAAAAAGAGAATAGAAGCTGAGACAGAAGTCACAGTCTTTCATACCTAAATCTCAGGAGTAATGAGCATCACTTCCCCAGTGTCCTATTGGTCACACAGGACCAATGTGAGACGAGACTTCACAGGACTGTGAGCACCATGATGTCACTGGAGCCAAGGGACACTTCACACAGGACCAATGTGAGACGAGACTTCACAGGACTGTGAGCACCATGATGTCACTGGAGCCAAGGGACACTTCACACAGGACCAATGTGAGACGAGACTTCACAGGACTGTGAGCGCCATGATGTCACTGGAGCCAAGGGACACTTCACACAGGACCAATGTGAGACATGACTTCACAGGACTGTGAACACCAGGATGTCACTGGAGCCAAGGGACACTTCACACAGGAGCAATGTGAGACAAAATTTCACAGTGTGTGAGCACCAGGTCAATGGAGTCACAGGAACACTGGCTACCACATCTGCATTCATAATGCAGATACCCTAAGGGGTTTTTTCCCTTCTTTTTTAAGTTTTTTGAGACCAGGTTTTTCTGTAGCTTTGGAGCCTGTCCTGGAACTAGCTCTTGTACACTAGGCTGGCCCCGAACTCAAAGAGATCTGCCTGCCTCTTCCTCCCAAGTGCTGGGATTAAAGGCGTGCACCACCACTGCCCAGCTATTTCTCTTCCAGGTTCCTAAACCTTAAATTCTGTCACAGACTCCAAATTAAAAGTGCTGGCTAGAGGAACATCCGTGACCATTTCTAGCCTATTTCTTCCATGCTATAATTTTTGAGTTTGACTGAAGTCTAAATGACAAACGCATACATTTATGGTATACAGATACACTAACATTTGTTACGTCCATTCATTATGAAATGACCCCCATAAGCAAGCTGAATAGCACATCCTCACTCGATGCCCCAAACTTGTTCATTTTTAAATGCTGACACCCTGTGACCAACATCTCATTTCCTTCTCTCCCAGTCTCCAGGAACCTCCATTGTATGGTCTACAACTTTGACTATTTTATATTTTACATATGCATGAGATCAAGGAGCACTTGTCAAGTTTTCTGTCTCTGTCTTCTTTCACTCAGCCCCGCTGGACTCAGCCAGGTGACCTAGGATGGTCTCTCACCTTAAGACCTCAAACCTCCAGGTGAGGTTGTATGTCTGAGACATTTTCACAGCAAGCATGTCCTGCTGCAGAAAAGGAATGGCCTATTGGCTGTGCAGCGGACTGCTTCACTCTGGAGCAAAGGTCAGAAAGGTTTACTCTCTACTCTAAAAAAATTAGACTTTCCCAAGTTTGGGGTTCCTCTTCTTTAATAACTTCCCACGCACCCATGTCACCCAAGCCTCTTTAGGTCACTTCGTGGTACTGATGCTCAGGAAACTGCTACAAATGCTGATGTTCCTCAGGAAGATGTTTATACACAGGGATAGCAAATACGCAGTCTGAAGGTGACGGTCCAAACACTCTATTTGGGCAAGACATCTTAAATTGGTATTGACAGAATGTCCCATATATTGGCAATGTTAACATTGAAACACTGGAGGCATATTTGGCTTGTGAGGGAGTCTCCATCCGTTCTGATCACATCTCTTCCCGGATCTTCTCTAAGCAAAGAATAAGACAAGATGGTTGCTTCCAGTGAAGCAATGACAAAAATATACAAGGCAGAAGACATAAGCTCTGTGACACTGTTCCATGGCTCATGTATCCACAGGGCCACAAATGTAAATACTTGACCATTGATACAATCTACATAATCTACATAATGAGGAAGTTACGTGGCGATAATAAGGGGGTGGGAATTTTGTGTGTAGTACTATGAAAATAAATGAAAACTTGATGCTTTGGGTGACTGTAAAGAAAGAAGCAGAAATATAAGTATGCAACTCAGAAATCTGAAATGAACTCTCCAGAAAGAGTTGAAGTTGCCAATGTGCTTACCCCCAAGAGCTACCATGGGCTGTGCACTCAATTCCTCTTGGCTTTGGAAATTAGTTAAGTCTTGTGTAAAAGTAATATCAGGTATGGACGCAATGGGCATAAGACAAGTGCCAAAGTTAACAACAAAAATTAAAAGATGTCAGGCTGCCTTGAGACATCTCTTCCCCTTTCTCCTGCCATGCTAGTGAGCAGATTTTAACTGCAGGGGACCAGAGGACCTGGAGGTCTGCTGCTGGGAGTCTGTGGGTCTAATGACAGCTTCCCCACAGCCTCAGGCAGCATCAGTGGCCAAATCCTTTGTTCCTCAGAGAAGACTCCTCTGTGAGCTTCTGTGAAACCCAGAAGAGGAGCCTTGGCCATGAATAAAGCATTCAGGGCATTCACCTTTCAACAGGGTCCCCCAAGAGAGGACAAAGCGGAACACAGAGACAGGCTTTGTCTGGATGAAGAATAGTTCATTGGCAGAAGTTGCCCTGTGACTGACTTCCAGTTGCCTTAGGTCCTGAGATCCTGGGAAAGAAAAAGTCACTCTCTCTCTCTTTTTTTTTTCTTTAATAACTCAAGCTCAGGATGTTTAAAACCATGACATGGATGTCTGGGTGTAATAATCAGGGAGTATGAAGATGACTGATCAGAAAGAGGTTTGCTTGTGGTTTGTGCTCCTTACACCACACACTGCAAGGCTCAAACTCAAAGGCTCAGGCTAAGGTGGACACAGAGGCTAAAGAAAGGTTTCCATGGGTAAAATGGTGTGGAAGAACATTCGAGGCAAAGAGAGCAGCTTGAATATAGATAAGGAAACTGTAAAAAGACAAACATCAACTCGAGGGACAGCGGTGTGCTTTTGTCAGCCTCAGCTGCACATGGTCCTAGAGGCCAAGTTGTCCCCTTGTCACAGATTGGCCTGTGCTGGGACCAAGATTTACAACCCATGTCAGCCTGATACAAAATCTGTGCTTTCCTGCCATTCGTGTAGCCTCTTTTAGAGATACAACAAATCCAAGACTGTTGCAGAATAATTTCGGGTTTCCTCCAAGACGCACCAAACGCTAGTAGCTCATTTTGAAGTTCATTCCAGTAAACTTTGGTAAGGGAAAGGGATAGTGGGGGAGGGGGAATTCCTTACTGAGGAATTTGACAGTATAGAGGTTGGGACTGCTGCAGAGGAATTCTGGGATACGGTGTAGAACCTGAACCCCAGAGTCATCCCTCTCAAGGGGCGAGGAAGCTAGAATAATTAACCCTTTGCATCTGTTGATTGAAATGACACTGGCCGAGAAGTATTTCCTAACCCTTTAGCCAATCTGAAAAAAAAAAAAAAAGCCACGCGAAGAAATGCTGACCAGCGCGCACCCAAGGGTGGAAAGTGGAGGGGATGTGGCCATTCAGACAACAACACCCCTCTGTTTGCTTCTCTTCTCAATGCTGCGCATAATGTCAGATATGTAAAATGTTTGAAGAAGAAGAAGAGAGGGAAAGGCAAGAGCGGAAAATGGAGGAAGGCAGGGCAGGGCGGAGTCACTGGGCCTCCCATCTCCAGGACAGGAAGGAAGCACCCAAGTTTGTTTACAGAAGGGACAGCAGGTGGCTTGTTTGCTCACATAAAGGCCCCTCACATTCCCAGGAGTTATCTGTCCTTGGCAAGTGAAGTTTACAGGCTAGAGGAGTTTGTTTATTATAGATCTCTTAAACACTGTAATTTAAACTTTAACTTTAGCCATCCCACAGGACAGCCTTTGCCATTAGTCAAAGACTTTTCTAATAGTCAGAAGGAAATTTTGAGTACTTTGAGAGGGAAAATATGGACAAAGGAAAACGTAAATCACAGATGAAAGAAGCATAAAGAATAGTCAATAAAAATTATAAAGAAGCGTTTAGCGTTAGCAGAATCTAAGTATTGCAGATCAACACTGCTTGTGACTTTCCCTATTAACTGGCACAAATTAAACTTGGCTACAGTAAAACCTCCTGTAATAGCATAAGTAAGTCAGCAAACTGTAATAGGAGTTGATAGCAAAGGTCACATGACTGGTGACCATGAATTCATGGCTGACAGAATCCTACAGAGGACCAATCCCAAGCTGCCGTGGCTCCCCGATTCTTGTGACTCCACAAGAGAGGCACCTGCACGCTCCTGCAGCTTACTGCAGTTTAGTAGTGATTGTCAAAAGTTTCTTTTGTCTGATTCTTTTATTTTACTAAATGTTTACAGCAGCATGCAAAGTAATGGGCTTCATCGTGACATCTTTACAGATATGGGTCATATTGTAGATTTTTGAGGCGCCTCCATACTGATGTCCATGGCAACTGTACAAGTTTATACTCCAACCAACAGGAGTTCCTCTTCTATCGCATCCTCCAGTCCTTGCTGCCGTTCGCTTGTTCCCTGATAGCCATTCTGATGAAAGTGAGGGAGCATTTCCACGTTTTAGTGTGTGTTCCTCTGGTGGCTAAGAATGTTGAACACCTTTTCAAGATGTTATTGACCATTTGCATTTCTTCTTTTGAGGGTTGTGTCTTCAGTTCATTAATCCTTTTAGTGACTGTGTGTGTGTGTGTGTTTACCTTTTGCTTTATGTAGCTACAATATTAATCTCATGTCTGATGTGTAGTTGGCAATGATTTTTCCCATTCTGCCTCTCTTCACTCCTGTGATTATGCCCTTTGCTGTACAGAATTTTTCTAATTTTATGCAGTACCATGCATCAATTCTTATATTATCGGTGTCCTTTCCAAAAACTCATCGCCCAGCCTCTCTTTTGAAATAATGTCCCTATGCTTTCCTACAACAGTTTCAAAGTATCAAGTTTTATGTTATGGTCTTAGATCCATTTAAAATTGATATGTGTGTGTGTGTGTGTGTGTGTGTGTGTGTGTGTGTGTGTGAAGAGTAAGATAAATCATGATCCTAATAAGTCTTAACAATAAAAACCCAGAGTCCGATATTGGGGTAAAAGCTGAAAGATCAAAGAAGCAAAGGAGCAGCCACTGTCACTTCTCACCTCTCTGAGTCCTCAGACCAAATGGGCCAAGATCCTGTCTATGCTCTGCCTTACCACTTCCTGTCTCCGCCCATGCTGTCGTGCTGTCATTTCCTGTCTCCTGTCTGTACAACCTCCAGACTTCTATGGCTAGCTCCGCCCTCTGATCTCCAGGCAAGCTTTATTTGTCAGAACACAAACAAAATATCAGACAACAGTAAGAGACATTCTAATTTCATTATTTTATGCTATGGACATCCAGCTCTCCCAACACCATTTGTTAAAGAGGTAGTTTTTCCTTCATTGTATGTTTTTGACAGGTTTATCAAAAAATTAGGTGGGTTTATTTCTGGGTTCTTTATTCTATTTTTGTTTTGTGAAGGTTCTGTGCTGCCTTTGTCACTATGGCTCTAGGATACAGTTTGAGAGCATTATGTTATGATGTCTTCCTAAAGATTGACATCACAGTTTGCTGTCTTCTGTGCTTCTATGTTAGAAATAAGTTGATAATGCTTTTCTCCTTTCTCTGTGTTTTTAATTAGGCTTTAATTTAATTTAATCATTTATCCTTTTACTCATTTTTTTGCTCAGTTTTAAATGTTTGGTCAGTTGTTTTTATGAAACACAGTTTCTTTGTATAGATCTGGCTGTCCTGGAACTCACTCTATAAACCAGGCTGTACTCAGACTCCCAGAGACCCACCTACCTCTCTTTCCCAAGTGCTGGAATTGTAGGCATACACAACCACTGCCACGTTCTAGTTACTTTTCTTATTGATGTAATCAAACATCTGACCAAATAAGCTTAGCAGAGAAAGGAAATGTTTTTCTTAGCATGTAGCTCAAGGGACACACATTCGGCACAGGAGGGAGGGCACAGGACTGTGTGAGAGGTCACACCATTTCCACAGTCAGGAAGCAAAGAGGGATATGTGCTGAAGCTTGGCTCACTTGCTCCTTTTTCAAATTAAATTTTAAATTTTTGTCTTTTAAGTTTTTATCTATTTATTTTAAAATATATTTTAATTAAAATACAATTTCATCACTTCCCCTATCCCTTTCTTCCCTCCAGCCGCTCCCGTTTCTTCCATCAACTCTTCCCCCACCCCTTCTCAGATTGAAAACATCTTTTTCTCTCATTATTATTGTCATATATCTACATGTGTCTATTTATGTATAACACACAAACATATAAATCCAACCCGCTAACAGCTTTTGTTGTTTGTGTATATATGGTTTCATTGCTGACCGCTTTGTGTTGTATAACCCATCAGAGGGCTCACACCTGGGAGAGGGTAATTCAGGCCATGAGTTACCTGCAGTCCTTTGTCTAGGAGTGTGAGACCTGTCCTCTCCCACCGTGGCATGCCTATGGATATTGTCATTGTTCAAGTCTCATGTCTGCAGCCATTTCTAAGACAGGCAGTCTCATAGCAATGTAACTATAGTAACGTCTCTTCTCACAGAGACGTTCTGGCTCTTACCATCTTTCTGCCCCCTTTCCCTTGATGTTCCCTGAGTCACAGATGCAGGGCTGTGCTGCAGATGTGGTCCCTGGGGCTGGGCTCCCTACAGTCTGGTCATCTCTACATTGTACCCACTTGCAGTCTTCTGTAATGGTCTCCATTTGCTGTACAAAGAAGTTTCTTTGATGAGGAGAGATAACTACACTTATATGTGGGCATAAAGACAAGATTAGGAGGTAGCTAAGGAATTATGCTGGTTTATCAAGATGGAAATCATAAATTCTCTTTTGAGATACATGACCTCACTAGCTTTAGGTTGCTGGCTAGCTTTCTTGTCCTGTTTATTCGGTCCAGGACCCCAGCCCACAGAACTGCACCACCCACAATTAGGGTCAGTATTGCTGCCTCAATGAACCTGATCTAGAAACTTCCTTACGGATTGGCCCAGAGGCTTATCTCTTGGGTGGTTCTAGATTCTATCAGGTCAATCAAAATGAACAGTAATTTTCGCTGTGGACCAGGCAATGTGCCAAGAGCTGGGGAAACAATGAACAAGATTCATGCTCACCCAAGTCAAACACAAATAAATCATTATTCCCACAAGAAACAAGTGGGACGCATCTAGGGGACCTATTAGTAATGGCATGACGCGGTTCTTGCCCTCCACCCATGCTGTCTCCTTGAGGAAATAACCATGCCCAAAGAAGGCTAAGTGACTTTGGGCAATGCTGAGGGCTGGCGGAGAGGTTTAAAGAGTGACTACAACCGACATTCCATGCCTGAGCAGATCACTCCCCGTGAAGGCAGGTGGGGAAGCTGTCAGAGGGGCATAGCTGTGGTCAGAGCTAATAATAACTCCATTATAAACCACAGCATCGCAGGGGAGACGGCAGTGTGCAAGAATGAGATCTCGTTGGTTTAAATTGACCTCATAGATATAAATCTGGCACTTAAATAGTTTTATATTCCAATTATGTCATGAAGGTCCATTTGTGGGTGACTAGTCCTTGAAGTAGAGAATTTGCTTCTTTCGTGGGCTGAGGTAACCTTGAATCTGAGAGCTGTAGGTTCATTGTCGTTTTGAAAGTTCTTCTGCATTAGTTATGTTTGGCATTTTTAGAACAGGAAGACGGTGCCGCACTGGGCAGATTCGATTACATTGTTATCACTAAGAGGTTTTTCTCATGTAATGACCGTGTGCTGGCTCTAATTACGAGGGGTGTGTGTGTGTGTGAGCTGTCTCCCACTCACTGAAAATGATCACCTCTCCTGTGTGTATGGTGACACTTGGTTTCTCTGGTTTTCATGAGCTCATTCTCAAAGACGGCACAAAGCTGACCCTCTTTCTGGTAAAAATGTAAGGACTTAAAAATGGAAATGTCACGGCTGATGAAAAGTATTTCTGCAGCTTTACTCAAAAGAAAAGAAGGAAGGGAGAAATGAAGATATTATATGTTGATATGCCTGAGTTTTATATTGCCTCACAAAATCTTATGTCTCTGTGGTTATATTCTAAATGGGAAATCAAATTTATCATTTTGGGGAGTCTACACGTTTTATATAAGTTCTTAGAATCACATGGAGCTAACAGAGAACTCAACTTGACCTCAGCTTCAACAGAAGTGGTAACCATGGTGATGTACAGCACAGATCTCCCTTCAGGAAGGAAAGGTCCATGCCTGTAGTGAAGAAACAGACTGGTCGTCTTGGGGTATCTCTGTAAGGATTAATTCAGCTGAAGAGAGACCCCTGACTAAAATCCTATGCACTTCCTGGGTGACTGGTATCCAAAGATCAATCATCACAGATTATAAACTCTTCATCCTTTACCTATGTGGGACAGCTCTGAAAATTCATGCCCATCCTCTTTATGAGGTTCTCTGACGCTGCTGCTGAGACATGCTTAGGGGTCCCATGAAATTGCAATAGGCGGTGACTGAGGCTTGGGCTCCTGTTTCCAGGGACAGGCAGGCAGAGAGAGAAATCTATGCCTTGGCATGTGGCTGATCCCTGATGCTGCACAATGAGGCAGAGAAAATATTTGACACCCACATGATTGAATTGGGTCCCCTCTGGCCCAAAGTGGCCCTTTCTTAATTTTGACAAAGAATGAACAAACAAAGCATTCCAACCCTTCCAAATCTGAGTCTATGTGACCCACTGAGTTACATAGGGTGTTAGATCAATGTCGGGGAAATCCACAAGGGAGACACTAAAATAAACAAAACAAAAAAATGTTATTAGTTGGGCCCAAAGACCAGCTGACCATGTTGAAACTGTTGGTTCGATCTCATTAATCTTCCTCCTAAGTTTCATGTAGGAAGGGAGACACTAGAACCCTGGAGCCATTGCCCCAAGAAACTGTTCGAAGAAATGGGTCTGCAACTGCAACATTTGGGCTATGACAAATGTGGTCATGGTCAACCTGGATCCTCCTGTAAGACTGATGCATTTATTCCCTAACTGCTGGGATAGCCTAAACTACCAGCCACTCTGCCATCTGCCTCAGCTGAAGAACCTAGCCTAAGGTCTCATCTTCATTGGTGATCCATATCCAGCAACTGATAAACCGGAAAGTATCCAATCTGTGTCCTCTTCCCCCGCCATGGGAGGCACCTCTCAAGATGCTGCTGCCTCTTACAGGGTTGACAGATCCCCCTGGAGATATCCAGCCACATGGGACAGCTCCTCACTGTGGCCATCCCTGCTCCCTCTTCTCCTTAGTCTCAAGAACGTGCTTCATAAACCTCCTGCACACCAGTGTGCGTGCTAAGTCTCTTACCCCTGCTAGCCAGCGGTGTGTGAGTCACCATGAATGTACCTCATTTGGATTTAGACCAGTGGTTTCTCAACCTGTGGGTAGTGAACCCTTAGAGGTCAAATGACCCTTTCACATGGGTGGCCTAAAATCATTGGAAAACACAGACATTTACATTATAATTCACAACAATAGCAAAATTAGTTGGGAAGTAGCAACAAAAATAATTTTACGGTGGTGGGGCTTACAACAACATGTGAAACTGTATTAAAGGCTTGCAGCATTAGGACTGTTGAGACGGTTGAGAACCAGTGCTCTAGACTTCTTTTTCTTAGGACTTCTACTTTGGGGGATCTTATCTAAGTGATAGAAAACGTCTTTGTTCTGTCTTCTAATCTCACCAACCTTTCAGAAAGCGTCTTAATAGTTGCTTTGCGGGGAGGATCAACACAAGTATCTCCCATCAATCTCAGCTACTTTTGCTCATCCTTGACAGCGACTTCACGCCACCCTGAAGCATCAAAGTCAAGAAACCTTGGGAGGGAAAAGCTAGAGGCTGCCCACACACTCTCGCAGCTGAAAATACTCAACTGATATTTTAAAGACAAACATTTACATTTAAACCTTATTAAGAATCGAGTTTACAGCCAGGCGTGGTGGCACACATCTTTAATCCCAGCCCTGGAGAGGCAAAGGCAGACGGATCTCTATGAATATGAATTTGAGGCCAGTTTGGTTGACAAAGTGAGTTCCAGGGCAGCCAGGGCTACACAGAGAAATCCTGTCTCGAAAAATAAAAAGCAAAAAGCAAACAACAACAAGGAGAGAGAGAGAGAGAGAGAGAGAGAGAGAGAGAGAGCGCTTACGTCTCTCATTTCTCTCAGCCAGTGTGGCTGATTCTAATCACAGTAGCCTCTACACCTGGGTGGAGCAGCGGTAGGGCTAACTCTAGAGTAGGGATGTGGGTCACAAGATGCTGGTGGTCCTATAGAGAGTTCTGTATCTAGTACACCTGGATTCTAGTGCTCTCATTACAGAGGTGTTTGGGACTATGTTAATTTCATTTTTGTAACATATGATTAAGTTGCTTTCATTCGAATCACTAAGAATCTCTTACTATGAAGGTTGATCACGACCAAGTTTAATTCTTGCTCTCTTGCCCTACTAACTCCCTCAACCACTGAATGTAGAGTATGATGAAATTAACCTACATTCAAAGACAGGCACACAGCCATATTAATTTGAGGTTACTCTAATCAGACAGAAACCTCAGCTGTAGCAGCCATTTTCATACTTTGTGACTGCTCTGTCTAGGTCAATCTAAATGAAATTATTTGACATTAGGTTCTCTGTTGGTATTGCAAATAAGTTCTATTTTTATAACAAACACTGGATCCTGGAACATCTATTTTTAACAAGAAAAATAGACATGTAAACTGAGAGTTGGATTAGTCTTTGGTTTTCAAAGTCAAAATAGAAGGGAATCGGAGAAGTTTAACTAACTCTGGTCTGTTTTGCCGGCTTCAGTGGAGCACAAGAATTTAGGTTCTGAGCAACTGGATGGGTTTTCTTACATTCAGATGCTTTTGTTCTGGGAAAGGATGAGATTAAAGGGACAAAAGGGAACCAGCCTTTAGGGAAAGACAGTCAGTCACTCCTCACTCAGTACTACATTAGACAGGATTCGGAAAGATCCCCTGCACACTGGTGATGGGAAATGCAGAGTCATATGAAAACAGCCTTGCCCCAGGCTCCACCTCAGGTAGAAATAAGCACATCACTGTAATTCGTGTGTGGGCTGCTTCTGCTGCTGCTGTTGCTGCTGCTTCTCATGTGTCTGCTGCTTCTGTTGCTGCTACTGGGGTGTCAGGAAGGGTTTTGAATGATCAAAGTGCTTTTTTTTCCCCACAGGCTCAAGGCAACACTATTTTCTCATGTTTTGGTCCCATGGGCTGAGTATTGCTGTCTATGAGTCTCTCATTAATGGGATTATCTCTTCCCTTTCTACCAACACTGATCATGGTGCCTGCTCCTTCCCCAGTTCCACAGCAGAGAATGTCACCCTGCTGTGTCCTTGCCTGATCATACCAGCAAATATTCACAAGCACCCATAAGGGCAGCAGAAAGAAGGGATCTCAGAGCTAGAGAGATGCTTCCTGCCAACAGATCCCATGTTTTAAAGGTTTCAACCCTGCTCCAGAGCACCACATACTGAGTAACCAATCTTTCAACCCAAACTATGGCACCAAACACCAGAAAAAGTCTCTCTCTGTCGTAGGAGGCCACTTGTTTGTTCCCAGCTGCTCAGCCCCAAATTAACCACACAGAAACTGTATGATTTGCAATACTGTTTGGCCAATAGCTTAACCGTATTTCTGGCTAACTCTTATAACCTAAACTAACCCATCTCCATTGATCTGTGTATCTCTAGGAGGCTGTGGCCTACTGGGTAAAGTTTCTGCGTCTGTCTCCAGAGGGGCTTCTCCTTGACTCTGCCTTCTTTCTCCCAGCATTCAGTTTTGTGTTCTCCACCTAGCTCTTTGCTGCCCTATCCCAGTCCCCAGTTTCATTATTAACCAATGGTATTCACAGTATACAGAGAGGAATCCCACATCATCTCTTTGTATTTTCTCTATGGTGGAACACAGAGAAGTAGTTGATGCTCTAGATACTCCATGGCATAGCATGGAGCTAATACACACAGAAGGAGGCCTCTTAAGCAAGTGGGGTCCCAAGAATTCAGAGGCTTCATGACATAGACCTGGGAGACTGAGGTTGAGTTCCTCTTTTTGACTTCATGTGAAGATCAGGCAGGGGGTTTAACAGTGGCAGGACTGATGCGGAAGGGACCATACAACGGGTCAGGAAGCTAGAGAATCAGGATCAGTCCCGCTCCTTTTAACTGCCCAGTCTTGTGAGTTAACACACCCTCTTAGAGTAACACTAATCAGCAGGGAGGGGTGCATTCCTGTAATCCCAGCACTCAGGAGGCAGAGGCAGGTGGATCTCTGTGAGTCCCAGACCAGCCTGGTCTACAGAGACAGCTTGGGCTCTTACACAGAAAACCCTGTCCCTAAAACCAAACCAAACAAACAAACAAACAAAAGAGTAACAGTAATCTCTTTTCAGGGTAATGTCCCTGGTCTAAATTTTTCCTCTCAACTTTACTTCTTAAAGGTTCTACTTGAACACACTGAAGACTAAGCTTCTAATAGAGGACAGAGTCAAACCAAAGGCAAATTATAATGCAGACCCTGCTCTCAGGGTGGGGGTAGGGGGAATGAGAATTAAGTAAGTGAACAGCATACAAGAAGATAATTAACTCAATCTAGCATCTCCCTCAGCCTGGCCCAGAGCCTTATCTCCTAGAGGTTCTAGATCCTCTCAAGCTGACAATAAAGAGTAACCATACAAGTACCTACTCAGGACCAAGCAACATGCTAGGAGCTGGGGAAACTGGACACAACCCATTTCTCACTCAAAGTAAGCATGAGTCATGTGAGAAAACATGTAGGGAATGTCTAGTGCAGAAGCCTCAGTGCCGGTCACTTCAGGCATCTGTTATGAATGGCCTGACAGGGCTTTTTTCTTCTGTGGGTGCTGTTTCCTTGAGGAGATAGAATACCCCCCAAAAGCTAAGTTACAGTCTGCAGTGCTGAGGAGGGGTTGCGTAGGGTCCAGCGTGCATTTTGATGACAGAGCTGTAAAGAAAAGATGATGTTCCTGGACAGAAAGGAGGAATGTAGGCCATGCCTCTACTACCTCTTATATAACTACAACAGGGTTCCCGTTTTCCCTTCTACCACATGTGGAGCCTGCTAAAGGACCCACACCAGATGGCCAAGTAACTGCAACCCCAGCTCCAGGGTATCCAGATTCTGCAACCATCTGCCTTCATATGCACTTACTCTTCACACACACACACACACACACACACACACACACACACACACACACACACACACAGAGAGAGAGAGAGAGAAATAATAAAATTACCTTTAAAAATGAGTTAATTTACAAATGCATATGACTTGCCAAAATTCAAAAAGGAAGAAATAAACAATTTTAAAATCAACAAGCAGTGAAATTGAAACAGTAATTAAAAACATCCCAACTAAAAATAATTGCAAACCCAGATGGTCTCACAGGTGAGTTTTAGCAGATCTTCAAAGAAGAGCTAACATCAATGCCTCTCAAAGTATTCCATAAGAGAGGAAATGAAGGAACACTACCATATTCTTTCACAAGCTAGCATTACCTTGATACCAAAAGCACATAACAACAGAGCAAAAAAGAAAATTACAGACTATTTTACCCAATGAGCTTGCATGCAAAAATTCTCAAAGAAATACCTGCCAAATTCCAGAACACATCAAAAAGGTCATTCACAGTGATCAAGTTGGCTTTTCTTCAGAGTGCAGAGATGGTTCAAAATACATAAATCAATAAATGTTATACATTACATAAGTAGACTCAAGGTCAGAAATTACACGATCCATCTCCATAGACACAGAAAAAAGCTTTTTGACAAAATCCAATATCCTTTCATGTTAAAAAAAAATCCTGAGGAAATTTGAAATAGAAAAAAAATAGCACGGTAAAGGCTTTGTATGACCTACCTACAGCCAACATTGTCGTAGAATATTATTTTAAGGTGTGTTACATTTGCTTATACTGTGGAACATTTGTTTAACAGTGTAAAGATGGGTTGCTTGTGTTTGTGCTGCATTTGTTTAACTCTGGGAAGCTGTGATTCTTTGTCTAAAACACCTGATGTCTAATAAAGAGCTGAACGGCCAATAGCAAGGCAGCAGGAAGGATAGGTGGGGCTGGCAGGCCGAGAGAATAAATAGAAGGAGAAAAGACAAGAGGATAGGCAGCAAGATAGAACAAGGAGGGAAAAACACCAGGGGCCAGACACCCAGCTACACAGCAAGCCATGGGGAAAGAAGAAAGGTAGATTTAGGGAAAGATAAAAGCTCAGAGGCAAAGATAGATGGGATCATTTAAGATTAGAAAAACTGGCCCCAAGCTAAGGGCAGGCATTTATAATTAACAATAGGTGTCTCTGTGTGTGATTTATTTGGGAGCTGGGTGGCTGGCTCCCCAATAAGCCAAAAGTAAAAGCCAAAAGAGTAAAACAGCTGGCAACATTTTAGCTTTCCATCATGGGGCTAGAAAAAGAAAATCCAACAACATTATATTAAATGGGAGAAAAACCCAAAGCATTTCCACTAAATGAATAACAATATATTACCAAGGTATGGTGATTTCCTTTAAAAAAAAATGTGTCAAATATTCCCTCTCTGATAGCTCTGGTCAAGTTAAACACAGATTCTTTGGTACAGTCTTAATTACTAATACTCTCAAATCACACACTGAATATATCTCTATATCTACATCATATGTCTTTTGCAGAATTGCTGTAAAGGCTCCAGCAGGGTTCGGGGAACTTGAAGAGGCCCTAGAAATAGAGAAGCCGAAAGATATGCAAAAAGTGTCTCTGTGGGGTCACATAACTCACTCTGGAGTTGCTACTGTAGGGTCAGAGTTGAGTTTATAAAAGTGAGGTTCAGTGGAGGCTTAAGAGGCAAGAGCCAGGACAAGGTCCAAGTGGATGAATGGGAAGATGAATGAACAGTAGATCTAGACAAACAGACTGACAGACAGATGGGTGGCCATCAACACTTGGGACATGGCCAAACTGAAGCCGCTGGGATTAGTCGGGAGCTCTCTATTGGTTGGTCCCTTGACACACACAGAGTGGACAAGTCGATAGTTTTAGGTACCCTCCTTTTATGGGGTTCAGATAAAGGATTACACCCTTTTCTTAAAAGGACTGGTGTGTCCAAAAAGCTTTTGAGTCTGATATTTCTAATATGATTTTAATATGTCTGTGTGTTCTAGAGTCCCGATTTACTTGAAAACGTCATCAATTGTCACTCTCCCTCTTTTTAGGAACAAATTATTTATCAGCCCGTGTCTTGTGAATGGTTCGGAAGAGATGATGTTCTTTATAGAGTTTTACAGAAGCAGAGTCATGGGCCATCCTCAAAATGGACTCAGAGCAAGGCCAGCCTGAAAACCTGCTGTTTTACACAATATGTAGTGACTGAGGGCCAGGCACAGCCAGATCTCAATAATTAGCTTATTATTTATGTACTTCTCTCTAATTGTACCACCCTGAACATTCCATACGCTGTTCCCCAAAGCAGAAGTGATAGTCTTTTATTTTCCTCATCCCCCTATATTTACATGGGTACGATACTGTATATAATATATAGTATTAATCCTCATCTCATAACCAGAGATTCTCAGGCAACTGCCCACGATCGCACAGTTGGGTACCCACACTTCCTGATTCAGAGCCCCCAACCCTGAGGCCGCCTGCAGAACGTATCCATAGAGCTCCGCCTTGGATTCCCACGAAAAGCCGCTCCCAGCCTCCTCCTACTGCCTGGGAAGATGCACAGAAATCGTTCAGCGCCATCCAGCCACTTAGATTTGCTATGCCACCCGCATCCTGCTTCCAGAAACCTTCCTAATGACATCACTTTGAGCTGTGGGCAAGTAGATTTATCTCTGCACCTGTGGGCTCCCTCCAGCGTGGAAAACTCCTGATGAATGGTGCCATTGGTCCTTCCGTGCCCCGGGCCAAAGGAGCCCCTTCTGTTGATTAGACAGGGATGATGAGTGGCTTGGCTCCCTCCCCAGCGGGCAGACACCAGCAACCATTTCTCACACCTAATTGGAGCCTGTAGCAACACAGCTCAAGCGCTCCAAGGCCACCCAGACCCATGCTCTGCCAAGTGATGAGAGTCTCGTGACCGGCTTCCTGATTGTTTTCAAATTAAGAGGTACTTTGGGGACAACTGAAATTCCCCCAAGTGCATGCATCGTGTGTGTGTGTGTGTGTGTGTGTGTGTGTGTGTGTGTGTGTGTGTGTGTGTGTGAGAGAGAGAGAGAGAGAGAGAGAGAGAGAGAGAGAGAGAGAGAGAGAGAGAGAGAGAGAGAGAGAGATTCTGGCAGCTTCTTCCAAAGGGCTCTGGCTCCTAGTACAACCAGACAACCACCCGGCTCCTCCGGGGCCCCAGACTTTCCACCCACGGGGCCCAGCCCCTTTCTGAGCTCATGCTGGAAGCACCCTGCCAGCTTCTAATCTGTTAGGGGAATTCTTCCTACCCACAAGAGCTACTGCCTTGACCCCAGGTTAACCTGTGAGGAAAGAGAAGAAGGTGGAAAGTCCTCCTGTCTTATCGGAGAGCACTGCCCTGAGCCTCCAGCAGGGCAGCAAGCATGGGGAAGGGGCCTCTCAGAGGTCCACTTTTAGGACAGTCTTCCAGGTTGAGGGGTCGGGGAGCAGATCTAGTTGGGGTAGGGAGCTGTGCTGACCAAAGGGTGCACAACATCTTTAGGGTCTTCTGGGTCTTCAAGGATCACATTCTCACACTGAAAGGGACATCAGGGAACACACACACTAACACCAAGCATGGCCTATGAACCCTGACTGGGTGGTCTTGGTTCAACAGTGACTCAGTCATAGCAAAGCAGGGGCTGACCCTGGACTGCGGCTCTGTCTTCCAGGGCTCACTCTAGAGCAGAACCATCGTCTGCATGGATTCTTCCCTGTTCCTCCTCGGGAGGCAGTGTTGGTGGGCTGTCGTTTGAGAAGGTCATGGGAGGCCCCTGAACTTTGGGACCTTGCTGCAAAGACAGAGCTGAAGAAGGCTAATGCACTATTCTATTTCATGTGTGAGGATGAAGTTGGGGTGCTTGCCTGGAATGCTCATGGCCAGCACCACATAAAACAGGGTGTGGGAATGGTACACGCCCATAATCTTAGCGTTGGGAGGTAGAACAAGAGGATTAAGAGATCAAGATCATCCTCAACTATACACCAAGTTTGAGCCAGCCAAAATTAAAATAAAATAACTGTAATTATCTTTCATAATCCAGGCCCTTCCTCTTAATGCTATTTGAGGGTTGGGATAGACAGGGTCAACCTTCTCCATTCCTTCTGGATCATCAACTTTCTTATCATTTCTTTACTTTCCAATATTTCTCTTCTTTCTTTATGGACTCTTTCAGGTTTACTGAACTTGAGCTCCTCCCAAAGCTGTAGCCGTGGCTAACCCTCCTTGCTGAGTCTTTCCTCTTCTATTCTCCCATGAGTTTTATTGGTTTGGCATTTCTCGTGAGGGATTGTTTTCTCTTTGAACTGTTTTCTCCCTCCGTTTTAGGGTCACATTCTCCTCATTTTCCCCCTGTTGCTCTGATCAATGGCTCTCACTCTGCTTTGGGAACACAGATGTCCTGGGAGCACTGAGTTAAAGGGTAGCTCTTCTTTGAGCCTCCCTCTCCTCTTGCTGCCTCTCCTAGGGCAGAGAAGGCATACCTCCCCCACCTCCTCACCCCCACTCCCATAAACAAAAGCAGGGAGATTGTGTGTGTCGTAGACCAGTAGTACTTCCCATGTACTCACGGCTGTGGGACCACCCACCTACCGGGACCACAATCCTACAGAAAATTAAGTCTCCTTCTCCCAGGAAACCATCAACAGATAGTGACTGTTGTGGGAAGCTACTTGTTCGTTTCCCAGCCACCCAGACTCCTGAAATAATCACACAGAAACTATATTATTTAAATCACTGCTTGGCCAATCACTTTAAGTGGATTGCTAGCTAGCTCTTATATCTTTGGTTAACCCATTTCTATTAATCTGTGTATCGCCACGTGGCTGTAGCTTACCGAGTAAAGTTCCATCTGGCATCCAACATCTATGGCTTCTCCCTGACTCTTTCTCCCAACATTCAATTTAGTTTTCCCTGCCTAGCCCTATTCTGTCCTGTCACAGGCCAAAGCAGTTTCTTTATTCATTAACCAATAAAAGCAACACATATACAGAAGGACTTCCCATACGGGGTGACTCTCCCATTAGGGATGGTGGAAGATTGAGATTTTCTCCCTCTCCAGCCTAGACTGTCAACTTGCTCAATCTTGTGCAGGCAACCATAGCCTTTGTGAGTCTATCATTTAGTCCCGACATGTCCAGAAGATGCTGTTTCACTCCGATCCTTTATATTTCGGTCTTACAATCTTTCCATGCTTTCTTGTGAAATGGATGCTGAGCCCGGTGGGAAGAAAGTATGGTGGAGATGCTCCGTTTATGACAGGGCATGCCACAGATCCTTGGTCTCTGCACTTTGACCAGTTGCTACTTTGTAAGGTTGTTTTTAATGTGCTGGATAATTTTCATTTTGTAGTGTGAAAATCGGTTGTTGCTTCCCACTCAGTGGCTGGTACTTTCATTTTGACTACATTAAAATTTAAAAATGTATATGCAGTTGTAACAACGGAGCCTCATAAATAATTTCCTTTGCAATTGTTTCTTCCCTGACTTACTGAATCCTTATTTACTTTGGGATTATAACTATATTATTAAAACTTTTGTTACACAGATTTAATCCGGTCAAGGTTGTAAAACTGAGTACAGCTGATCTAATAGACAGAAGTGGCCAGCAGCCCATTCAATGAAAATAAACAGACCACTAAAATGTGCTTAGAACTCACTAGCTTTTTCTATCAAATTATCTGATCTTGAGAAGGTAAACAGACTTCTCTGCAGCAGAGACAAGGTCCCTGTGGTCCTCAGTTATTGAAAACAACAGTTAAATAGGGTTGCCACTGCCATAACCTGCCCCCAGCTGCTGAGGTGGTTGGCCCTTCCTTTAGGCTATGGTCTAACCGCCATTTGTAAAAACTTCAGCTGTGGTTAAACTGTCTCTTGCATAGCTGGACCACAGTGCTTTGTGCTGAACTGGCTAGCTCTGCTGGAACGCAGGTCAAGGACTTAGACCTTTGGATCTGCTCCAGCTTCTTTGGTTGGTGGAAGAGGGGTTTGCAGAACCCTAAGTCAGGGAGATAGCTCAGGTGAAGGGCAGTAGACAAGGGTCCACCATGAAGCTCTGGATTCCTCAGAGGGAGATAGGGAGAAAGGAGACATGGTGTTCCCTCATCCCTCCACTGCCTTCCTCGCCTTCAGAGGTTTCTGGAGTCCTCAGAGCCCAGTCTAAGCGAATTGCAAATGCAAGAATGAAGTGTGTTTTGAACCAAATTTTAGCTTTGGTTGTCTTGCAACTCTTAGCTCTTTTGTGATACTTTCTCTTTATTCCGTGTCATGCTGTCGGCGCTCTTCCCACCAACACCTATGTCTCGCTGTTCTCCCTCTCAAAACCTATAGTCCTCAGAGCATCTGGAATATAGGAGGCCATAAATATGGCCATATTAGTGAGGAGTATAGAAATGACATTGGGTTGGCTAATTTTATATCAACCTGACACAAGGTAGAGTCATTTGGGAACCTCCATTTAGAAAATGTCCCCATCAGACTGGCCTATGGGGGTATTTTCTTAATTAGTGGTTAATGTGGGAGGGCCCAGCCCATTGAGGGTGGTGCCAACCCTGGGCAGGTGGTCCTGAGGTATATAAGAAAGCAGTAAGCAGTGTTCCTCCACCACCTGTGCTTCAGTTCCTGCCTCTGCGTTCCTGCCCTGAGTTCCTGTCTTGACTTTCCTCAGTGACCATCTATTACTGGAAGTGCAAGATGAAACAAATTCTTTCCTCTTCAAGTTGCTTTTGGTCAGGGTGCTTTATCACAGCGATAGAAACCCTAAGACAGGCACCCATATGCTGATGTTTCACCTGTAAAACTGTTATCACACATCTCAAAGATGAAGACATAAAGAGAAAGAAGAGCCACATCTATAGGAATATTGGCTACAGGAATTAGATTCCCATTAGGACAGAGTCACACCTAGATAACTCTGATTTTGTAGGCTGTGCTCTACACTGAGAGAAACTGGAATACCCAAGGGGAAAGCCATGCATGCAATGTCTTATCCCCCTTCACCTGGAAGTATTTCCTCTGTGTATGTGCGCGCACATGCACGTGTGTGTTCCTGTTTGTAACATCATCAGAGTTGAATTATAACTCACCTCATAATATAAATATCAATATGAATATCCATCTCCTATTTTAAAGTTTGAAAATGGTCAAAGGAACTTCAGGATTCCAATCTAGCATGTATGGGATTGAGAAGCCATTGCTCTAGCCATACAATAACTAATAAACTGGGCAGACAGAAAAACCAGAAACTCTTCTCAGATCTTTCCAAAAGGTTGAATGCTGCAGTGGTCCAGGTTTTCTCTTCCCCCATGGACCCTCTCAGCCCCTTCTTCTCATTCCTTTGTGTCAACAGCGAAACCTGGAAACACTTTCCACTTGGAACCCTCAGTGGCCACACTGGTCGGTAGCAGAGTGTTTACAGGGGCCTCCCCTCCCATTATACCCCCATTCCCAGGGATTTTGCTAAACTTTGGTGTGACCCCAGCTTCTGTCCCTGCTGTGGCTTTTTCAGCATCCCCTCAAAGAAGTAAAGTTACAAGACAACCTGCCACTCACCAGTTTAGAGACCGCAGGGCGAAGACAGAAAAACTGAACTCAACTATGGCAGAAAAGCACAATCAAAAACCTTCCTAGGCTGGAGAGGTCAGCACAAGCTATCACTGGCGAGCTGATATAGAGTAAGTGTAGACAAAATGAACTAAAAACTTAAGGACACAGTAGCTACATTTTCATGAATTTTGCCTCCAGGATTTCTACCAGGTTCTCAGCTTAAAATATCAGAGAAAAACCTCAGTGGGCTGCTGGCCAGGAGCAATGTGAGAAGAGAAGCCTGCTGGAATATATCAGAACACCCTGCTCTTCAGAACAAAGCCTTCTCTACGGCAACGCTATTTTACTGGAGCCTAACAGATTGGAATTTTATCAAAGCCTGCCCTACTTGGGAGAAGGGTACTCACGTGACTCTGCCTGGCTTAAGTCTTCCACGTGGGAAAGAGAAGTGAAAATGTCAGCCAACTCTAGCCTTCCACACCCCAGGAAATGCCCATTGGAGTCCTCTTCATTCTTTTGGTTAGAGGAAGGGAATTACCATCTTCAGTCCCCTCCAGCCTTCTCACCTTACCGAACAAAATGAAGCAAAACAGCAGCCACCCTGATTCGTTAGGGAAGCCCACAGGGCAGAGACACAGGTTCACCCCACGTGAGTCAATAGTCCAAGAAAGTGTAACAATTCTTACTGTGCACTCCACTAGCAACCGCGCATCAAAATGTGGGAGCCAAAGGCTGGCTCTGGGAGAAATGGGTGAATTCTCATCATACTTGGAGACCAGCAATGGTGGACAGAATCAGCAGACCACAACAGGGAAGGACTTCACAGAACTAACACAACAGTAGCTTAAATCAGCTGGGTTTAACTGACGGCAAAAATACACATTCTTCTCTAGCTCAAATGAGACAGTCACTAAGAGAGGCCACATTTTGGGCTATCTTACTACAGTGAGATGAAAACATATGATGTCTTGTCTAAGACTATATTGGACTTAAAGGAGAAACCAATTTTAAAAAGCTGAAGATTACCAAAATTCGTGGTAAGTAAACAGCATTTCTATAATAAATGGACAAATATAAGACCCTACGAAAAATTAAAAATCATTTGAGCTAAATGAGAATAAAATGCAATTTTTCAGAAGTAAGGGGTTGCAGCAAAGACAGGGCTTGGGAGATTTGTGGGGCTGGACTCTGAAACCATTCATCTACACTTCTAGTTTAGGAAAATAGCTAAACATGAGTGGATTAAATACAAACTCATTGAAAGAAAAGGAATAAGAGTCAAAGCAGAAATCAGTGAAGTTAAAAACCACAAACCAATATCGAAAAACCAATAAAAAAAAGGCTGGTTCTTTAAAAAAAAAATCAACAAAATCAATAAGCCTTTATATAGGCTAAGAAAAATCAAATGGCATAAATGACCAATACCTGAAACGGAAGAAGAGATATCACTGCATATCTGTTGATGAGGAAGGATACAAAGGGAAGGCAGTGGATGCCTTGCCTACAAATTTGATAACCAAAATGAAATGGACCAACTCATTGAAAGAGACAACCTGCCAAAAGTCATACAAGAATAAATAGACTATCTGACCCAGCCTATATCTGCTAGTGAAATTGAATCCATAATGACATTCCCAAACAGAAAGCTTCAGGCTCAGATGGGTCAAAACACTAAGGACATGACTAAATTGTCTCCAAACTCTTGCGGAAGATAAAAGCAGAGGGAGCACTTCATAATTTATTCTATGATGGAAGCATTATTCTAATGCTCAGACTAGACAAAGACATTACTAGAAAATAAAACTATAAACCCATAGTTTCCGCAAATACATACAAAACATACAAAATAATTCCAACAACATACTAAAAAAGTTAGACACCATGACCAATAGGTTTTATCCAGGGTATAAAAAGCTAATTTGATGTTCAAAAATCAATATAATTTATCATATCAATAAGCTAAGAAAGAAAAGTAATATATACAAATTTGGCAAACTTTAGTACCCATTTGTAAGAAAAACCCTGAGCAAATATGGAGAGGAGAACTTTCATATTTAATAACTAATATCTATAAAGAACCCTAAAGCCAATATCATATTTAATGCTGAGAAGCTAGAAGCTGCCCCGCCAAGATTAAGAGCAAGAATGTCTCTATCATCCCTGCATTGCGACATTTGTGGCAGACATTCTAGCTAATACAATTAGGAAATGAAATGAAAAGGCACACGGACTGGGAAGAAAGTACGAAGCAGTCATTATTTATACACAACATGATCATCTATGTAGAAAGCTCAGAATCAAGAGAAAACAGAACTCATGACCAATCCTGTCAAGTTTGCAGAATACAAAATCCAATCATTTTCCCACCCACTGGCAATGAGCAAGTAGGATTTGATGTAGAAACACATTGCCTTTTACATTAACATTCTCCGACAGGAAAGATTTGGGTATAAATCTAACAAAAACAGTTCAAAATCTCTGTGAAGAAAGGTCTAAAATGTTGATGAAATAATTTTTAAATTAAGAAATAAGAGATATATTTCATGTTACTAAGTAAGAATTCTCAATGCTGTCAAGATGTCAGTTCTTCTTAACTTATACAGGGATTCAAAATGCCCAGAACAGCCTACTTAACACAGAAGGAAAACAAAGTTACAGAGCTAACACTTCTGGGCTTTAAGATACACTGTAAAGCAACAAGACAGTGTGAGAGACAAAGAACTCCAGGGAATGGAGAGACCAACTACAGACCAAATAAATGCCACCAACTGCTATTGACAAAATGAAAAACAAACAAACAACAGAACAACAACAACAAAATCAGGAATAAAGACAAGATGTAGTGACAAATAGTGCTGGGACAACTGGATATTCAGATTCAAAAACAACCAAGCAATAAGATGAATCTAGGCACAGAACAGACCTTATATTCTTTTTTTTTTTTTTTTTGGTTTTTCGAGACAGGGTTTCGCTGTGGCTTTGGAGCCTGTCCTGGAACTAGCTCTGTAGACCAGGCTGGTCTCGAACTCACAGAGATCCGCCTGCCTCTGCCTCCCAAGTGCTGGGATTAAAGGCATGCGCCACCACCGCCCGGCTAGACCTTGTATTCTTTGAAAGAAAATGAACTCAAAGTAGATCCTAGAACCACACACAAAATACAAAACTGTTACACACCCAGAAGATAACACAGGAGAAAGCCTAGATGACTTTGGGCATGCCATCATCTTTATAGATGCAAAGCCACCAATCATAAATCGATAAGATGGAGTTCAATAAATTATAAGCTTTTGTACTACAAAAGATAATATAAAGAGAGTGAGATGGCAAGCCAAGGAGAGGGAAAGATGTTTGCAAAAAACACACCTGAACAAAGGATATCCAAAAGTTGAAAGGACACTGAAAACTCAGGAAGAAAATAAACAATTCCACTGAAAAATGGGCAAAAGATATAATTAGACATTTCACCCAGGAAAAGCACAATAAGGAGCATATAGGAAGATGTTAAGGGCTGGGAGTTAGCTCAATGGTAGAGCATTTGCCTAGCACACAGAAAGCTCTGGGTTTAATCCCCAGAACTGCAAAATAAATAAGTAATAATAATAAGTTCGATGTCTCATGTCATTAGACAGTTGCAAATTGAAACAAGAAAAACAAGTATTGTGATACACAAATAAGACTCTAAGAAGTTAACTTGAGAGGTAGAAGCAGAATGATTAGAAGTTTGAAGTCATTCTTAGCTATTGGAGTTTGAAGCTGGTCTGGGATATGTGAAAGTCTATCTCAAAACAAAAATAATAATGAGCCATGACTACACACCTAACCTATTAAAAACGGCCCAAACCTAAGATATAAACAATACCAGTGCTGGCAAGTATAAAAAAAAGCCTAGGAAGTCTCACTCACTGCTAGTGGGTGGGGCTACAAAGCAGAGAAGATATTGAAGATGCTTTGTCAGTTTCTTGTAAAATTCAGCATAGTTTGACCCTTTGGTTGAGCAATCACACTCTTTGTTTTTTACCTAGAGTAGCCACCCAGAAACCAGTGCATATATGTGTGCGGCAGTTTTTCAACCTTGGAAGGTTGTTGTAACCTGCATGGCTTTGGACTTGTCCTGACTGGGAGATGAGGGAATGAAAAGATGACAGACACATGCACAGATATCTCAGGGTTGGTAGGGTGTGTAATACACTATAATGGAGACCCACTAGTGGCCTGGATTCTCATGGATATTCTATATCACTGAGCAAGGAGGCAGGTTTATTGTATAAAGCTGAACAGGGAGAAAATGGTCTAGCTAATCTGTAGGAGGTCTCTGAAGGGGAGTAGTTTCATATTGCAGTTATCTGGGAGGAGAAGCTGTGATTGACAGTTTCTACATACAGTGGTTTTAGCTAAAAGTCAGTCTTCGGTAACATCTGTTGTGGTAACTCATTCTGCCAATAGACTTGGGTACCAGCCTTAGAGCATGGCTCCTTGTCTATGAACATGACCACTTAAGAGGAGAGAGAGAGTTCAGCTAGCTCAGTCAGTAGAATATGAGACTCTTAATCTCCGGGTCATGTGTTTGAGCTCCATGTTGGGCGCCACTTGGAATGTGACCCACAAAGATATAAATACTTTCATAAAACAATTTATTAAGGGGTGCAATGAGGAAGCAGACTCACAGATACCAGACAAGGTATAACCAGTTGCAGAGCCCTTCTGTTATTCCAAGTGGTAGCTGGGAACTAGCCACACACTGCTTCTTGCCTCCTGACCAGGTCTTCATTACCCAAGAGAACATGCATGTGACCTCTCTCTCCTCTTGAGCAGTATGTCTGAAGACAAGAAGCCACACCCTGAGGCTGGTACCACAAGGTTATTGGCAGAATGAGTTCCCACAACAAACATTCATACTTGGCCTTTGTAGTTCCTGAGCTTGAGCTGGAAAGGGCTTTGCCATTCCCACCTATCAGAAGC
Source organism: Microtus pennsylvanicus (assembly GCF_037038515.1). Classification (NCBI taxonomy): domain Eukaryota; kingdom Metazoa; phylum Chordata; class Mammalia; order Rodentia; family Cricetidae; genus Microtus; species Microtus pennsylvanicus. The sequence goes on along the minus strand of NC_134584.1, from coordinate 38,218,710 downwards.
ACTAAGGTCCTTGACATGGATGTGTTCATGTCAGCAATACACATCTACTCAGAACTTCATCCTCTCCACACAATAGGTGAATGGAAAAATAACCTGGGGTTCAGATCATTGAATACTTACTAATTGTATGAATGGAGTGTTAACATTTGAAGTAATTTATCTTTAGGTGTGGGGACTGGGGTGCTTCATGAGTATGCCCTAGCTCCTTTGTTCCCTTCAATTGAAACAGTTCTGTAGCCTGTTAACACATATGAGCTCTGAATGATGATTGCCTTAGCCAGGGTCCTCAGGCCATCACTTTCCTTTTCTCTTTGCCAAGTGGAGCCTTCATCCTGTACCCTTGAGAATAATTACAATTTCCAATCACTTCAAGCTCTGTTTCTTCCTGATTAGAAAATGATTTAAAGGAATTTCTTGGTTGTTCAATATTCGGAAGAAGTTCTTACATAGTCGAAATCATCTTTAATAAAAAGGATGAGCTGTGGCTCTGGTAGGGTGCTTGCCTAGCATGCACCAAACTGTGGGTTCAATCCTCAGAATCACATAAAGTCAGGTACACATGCTTGTAATGCCAGCACTCTGAGGTAGAAGCAGAATTAGAAGTTCAAAGTCACTATATAGTGAGCTCCACATCTGTCTGTACATGTGCCTCAGACTGCAGTCTAGCTCTAGTTTATTCTCAAATAAAAAATTATTTTTCTAAAAACTTATCTGTATAGGACTTGGACCATGACCAGCTCTTGAAGACATCTACCCAGAAGACATGTGTACCTTCAACTTAGATGTCATTCATCAGAGCACATTACACAGCTGTCTAACATCAGGGACATGGTGCAGAGTTCTTCCTGACACCCTCAAGGAGAACTGGAGATGGTACCAGAAGGCCCCAGTGCCCAGTACACCAACCTTTGTATATCATTTGTGTTTAGTTCCAAATGTGAGTTGCTGTGGGGATGGGGGTGTAATTCAACAGCAGAGTGCTGAGGTTATAGGAGACCCTGTCTCACAGACAGACAGATAGACAGACAGACAAACAGACAGATAGGAACAAGTTTAACTGTGCTTTACCTGCCTTCAGAAAATATTTAAACACATAAAAAGTTAGAGCAATAGGGAGACCAGTGTGATCAGATCCAATTAGGGACAATGTGTTTGGGGCCAAACTATTGAATTCTTTTTCACAAAAAAGCCTGAAGAATGCACATTGTAAGCCACTTAATAGAAAGATATAGAAGTGGGGGGGGGGGTCAGATGTAATTGATCCAAAAGAAAATAAATGAATTGGAAAATACAGTGGTTTAGATTAATGTTCTCCCAACTTATTCCTCTCAACTAAATACAGATGAATCCAGTAACAGAGGAGTCTTATGCGTCTGGTTTTTTTTTTTTAATTAAAACTATTTGAAGAGAAGTAGTTTCTCTAAGCAGCAAACATATGAGGTGTTCCCAGATTCTTGAATGACAGGCTCAGACGAGGGGGGGGCAGAAGCAGATGACCCTGCTATGACCCTGCTAAAGAGCATTGTTTCTGTTGGTTCCAGCTGTGGCACAGCCTGCCTCAGCAGCCACAGCAGTTACATCATCCCCTGTTGCCGGGCAGCTTTCCATTGTCAGCCATGTGACGTGTGCATCCCTTAAAAAGTGCCTGCCGGACACAGTTCTTTCTCTTGCCTCTTGCTCCTCTCTTGCCTCTGTTCTCTCTGTCTCTTGTCTGTCTGTCTGTCTGTCTGCCTGCTTCTCTCATGTCCCCACTCTGAGACAGACTTTCACTCTTTTGCTCTCCCCCTCCCCCAATAACCCTCTTGTGCTATTGTGTATGATGTATGTGTTCGTGTTCGCTTAGTGGCCTACCCTGGCAGGGCTCGCCGACATTAGGGTTATATTCCCACTATCCTCTTCAGGGAGATAGCAAGGCCAGACAGTCTGTCACGGTGACAACTATGTTGATTCCGGATTAATTTTGGTTCTTGGAAGCCAGGAACCTTAGACACCTCAAACTGTCTAGTATAGCACTTCACCTTTTATTTTAATTCTGGTATTAGAACCCACAGACTTATAATCACTCTATCATTGAGCTACACCACCATCCCCACAGCAACTCACCTTTGAAACTAAAAACAAATGTGATCCAAAGGTTGATATACTGGACACTGGGGATTTCCGGCACCATCTCTAGTTCTCCTCGACGATGTCTGTCGGGGATCAGCTTCATCAAAAACACCTCTTGCCAGGGTAGGGGTGTGAAATTTAGAAATATAAGTAAAGAATAAGAGGACATCAGAAACCATAAAATAATACTGGGAGGGCATTCTAGTGAATACTGAAATCGTCAGGTTTAATTATCCATACACTTTTATACCACAATACAAAAGGGGGAAGAAGGCAACCAAAGACTGCTTTAACATGATACAAAGGACAATTCAAACAGTTAATCACTTTAACTCTTTGAGACATCAAGTCATTAGCATACTGTTGTTTAGGCAGTGAAGCTACCCTGGACCAATATCCTCAAATCAGCCCTTCTGCAGGTAACCTCCAATTACAAAAGAAGAAGCAAAAGTATGTTTACATATTCTGAGCACTTGTCAGGATGGAAACAGCTCACAATTTTGGGCCTCCACAGGACTCTGCACCGGGTCCCTGAAGTTAGAGAGCCATGTAGTGTGCTGTTGAAGGTACATCTAAGTTGAAGGTACATGTGTCTTCTGGGTAAATGTGTCTTAAGAGCTGGTTGTTGTTCAAGTCAATCAAATACAGACAAGTTTTCAGAAAAATAATTTCTTTTTTGCTTGAGAATAAACAAGAATCAGACTGCAATCCAAGACATGTGTACAGACGTGTGTAGGACAAAGGAAAGGATGGAGGCTTAATTAAGACAGAGAAATCTACAATAATTTTGAAAGGAAGATCACTTTTGGTGAAATGGCAAGCTCTGATTAACAAGTGGTAGCAAATGCCGGGCAGTGGTGGTACACACTTTTAATCCTAGCACTTGGGAGGCAGAGGCAGAGATCTCTGTTCAAGGCCAGACTGGTCTACAGAGTGAGTTCCAGGACAGCCAGGGCTTGGCAGAGAAAGCAGGTCTAAAAATATAAAATGGTAGCAATTGTATAAAGTAGTTTATATTATTGACAGTTTTGTCATCAGTTTTTTGTTGTTGTTGGTTGGTTGGTTTTTGGTTTTTCAAGACAGGATTTCTCTGTGTAGTCTTGACTTTCACAGAACTTGCTCTGTAGATCAGGTTGGACTCAAACCCACAGAGATCTGATATGGGAATCCCCCTCTGTATGCTGTGAATATGTTTTATTACCATTGGGGAATAAAGAAGCTTCCTTGGCCTATGGCAGGGCAGAATAAAGACAGGCAGGAATTCCAAACAGAGATATAGAGAGAAAGTAGGTGGAGTCAAGGGGATACCATGTAGCTCCCTAAAGGGAAGGGCACTGGAACCTTAGTAGTAGGCCACAGCCTTGTAGTGATACACAGATGAACAGAAATGGGTTAATTTAAGATGTAAGAGCTATTTGGGAATACGCCTAAGCTATTGGGTGAATAGTGTTGTAATTAATATAGTTTCTGTGTGATTATTTGGGTCTGGACATCCAGGAATGAAAAATCAGTCTGTGCTCACAGAGATCCACCTGCCTCTCTGCCTCTCAAGTGTTCGGATTAAAGGCATGGACCATAGCACCCAGTTCTGTCATCAGCTTTTAAGTAAAGCTAATCCTAAACTCAGGGCTGGCTGCTGCTTTACAATAGTTCAGAGACTTCCTGGAGCCATATCCACACCCTAAATGCTCTCCCTCTTCCCATGGTTTTTTGGACTCCACTTTAATAGGATATGAAAGTAATTTTCATAGCAGTGACGTCATCATGCTCCTTTGCCCATGTCGCCGTCATCAACCATGTTCTGGTTGGGGAAAGTCCATCTGCCGAGTTCACTGAGTGTGTGTGAGGTTCAGAGTCTGCTGCCAAGCTGCAGAGGTATGATGGACAGACAGCCTGGGGGAGTGATAAACTTGCTTGCTTTAAGTTTGGCCCCACTGTGTACATGAGCCTATGCTCCTGATAGTATCAGAGCAGCAATCACGAAAGCCAGAGGATAATCCAATAGTTGTTTTTAGAGAAACTCTTTTTAATAGCATATTTATTTTTATTTTATGTGCATTGGTGTTTTGCCTGCCTGTATATCTGTGTGAAGGTGTCAGATGACTTGGAGCTAGATTATAGACAGTTGTGAACTACCATGTGGGTGCTGGGAATTGAACCGGGGTCTCTGGAAGAGCAGCCTGTGCTCTTAACCACTGAGCCATAGAGAAACTTTTTAAATAGAAGAATTAAACATTTTTCTCTTTTCTAAAGATCCTCATAAGCCTGTCAATCACTCTTGATATGTAGCTCATCAACCACACAAATAAGTGTTGGTAGCACCAGTTGGATTTGGGGAGTGTCATATTAACGGTTAAATATCACACGCTTTACATATCCTAATTCTCATCTGATCTGCACTTTTAAATAGTTTTATTTTTGAGGTGCTTTTCTGAAATTCTGGTAATGACATTAGATCTACCTGAATATATGAGTAACTATTTGCATTTCAGTATGTAAATGTGAAAATATACAACGAGGACTTGGGATTCATCTAAAAAGGTTTAGCCTGAGATCAACTAAGTCACACTAGAAAGATAAAATGATGATCTGTGGGACTTCACATGAACCAATGCTACTCCTGTGAGATACCAGTTTTGTTTACATGGGTTCAATTTATAATTATGGTCCACGTTTCTTTAAACTGCTTCTGTATTCAGGCAAGAACAGGTTTGAATATTGAGTTTGTTCCATCGAAGTAACCTTTATTTGAGGTAAATATTAGGGATCCAAGAATCTGGTCTTACTGGGCTGTTTGTTGTTGGTTGTGTAAAGTTTGGAGAGATTATTTGTATCTTAAAACACACGTCATGAAGTCTCCAAATGTATTCAGGCCCACTCTTCTCAAAGACATGCCAAAATGCACTTTAAAATCCAACTTAAATTTCACATGGCAAATGCTGCCTCCTGTTCATCTGACATCCAGAGCTGAAAACCAGCACAGAGTTGTTTAAAATAAACACGGAGAAGCATTTGGAGTTCACAGCAAATGTCTTTTGCTCCTCTGAGATTTTTCATTTTAATGAGAGATTAGGTCAGGCATCTCAGTTTTTGTCCTGGACCAGGTGGGTGTGTGTAACTAGCCACGCCTTTCTGAGGCTTTCACAAAAGGAACAGAGAGAGCCAGGCAGCAGAAGCCTTTGTTTCTGGCTGGGCTGGCTCAGAACATCTCTATATGGTTGCCCCAATACAATTCATCTTCATGAGCACTAAAATGACCTTGCCACTTTCTCCTCAGAGCTGGGGTGCCCAGTCCTTTCACCTCTTGTACCCAACCCTCAACTGATCCCGTGGTTCAGCACTGGAGTCCTCTGGTCTTATCAGGGGCCCCTCTGTGCCAGTTCTTAGCTCCCTAAGGGTCCTCCAGCCTCCACATCTCTATACACCCGAGTTAAGATCCCTGAGGCACAGGTAAGGAATTCCTGTTGTGTGGGAACTCCTTCAGTCAATAGCTTTTAAGATACCGGCCCACTTTGGGTGTTGTTTCATGTACTGTAAGTGCCAAACAGTGTTGTAATTAATATAGTTTCTGTGTGATTATTCAGGTCTGGACAGCCAGGAAACGAACAGGCTATCTCCTTTACACGCTGTTTTCATCTCAGTAAGTTCTCAGGAGCCCCAAGATCCTGGTACTGCTGTTCACTGCTACGGGCCCGCTCTACCCTCATCTCTTGCTTTGTGTTCTGTAAGCCAAGCTCTGTTGAAAGACGTCAGGAAACCCTCCAGTCCTCCAGCTGTGAGTCCAAATCCAACAACGCAGAGCCTCAGCCAAAGGGGGTGGGGCCTAAGTATGCACTCCTTGGTTTCCTTCATGTGTCACTCAAGTTGTTTCTGTCTTCTTCAACCTATGGCTCCACCCTGCCCTGAAGCCTTCTGAGTTTGCCCGATTTCAATGCAACAGTGTGCTGTGTTTCCCTATTCAGTACTGGAGATTAATTCAGGGCCTTGCACGGACTAGGCAAGGGCTCACTATTGAACTACACCCTGAGCTTCTTTTTCATTTTTTGCGTTGAGATAGGTTCTCACTTAGAGGCCTATGCTGACCTCAAACTCACTCTGCAACCTTGAACTTATGATCCTCCTGCCTCAGTCTCCAAAGCAGTTGGTATTACAGGCTTGCCTCATCAAGCTAGTTTCTGGAATATACTTCGCATCCCTCCTTTTGATTTTCCCTTTTCCCGTTTTCAGCCTAAACGTATTTTCTTTCTTTTTGCTGAGGTTTTTCTTGTTTAATTCCATGTTGTCCTTGTGCTGGGTTTGCTCTGCAGGAAGATAGCGGAGACCAAGTATGTAAGGGGCCAAGAACCTCGGATCCACCTACAGAGAGGACTTCTACACCGACTTGGGGAGGGCCAGTTATGGACTTGACAAGTGTAAAAAGTGAATAACTTCTGAACAAGCTGATGAAATGATAGATCTGCTTCTTAACTAACTACATGAAACAAACATTCTTTACAAACAAACCTAAAAACCCTGTAAAGCCCTGTTTCTGACTCAGGTTCTCGAGTAGGTCCCTAAGGTGACTTAAAGTTGTTCCTATTAGAAAACTATAAGGACAAAGGTCCTGAAGTATTTCAGGAAGAATGCATTTTCTATTGGAATCATTGGTGGTAGAGATGAAAAGCTGGTGGCCGTAGTGTTTCTGGACTCTTCCAAGGCATTCGACAAAATGTCCATGGTGTTTTTCTTTGTCAAAAAAGAAAAATTACAAGATAAAAATAAAATGAATTATTTACAGATGGACCGAACTTACCCACAAAGAGCCTCATGCTCTGGCGCTGCTCTTGGGTAATTCCAGAAACATGCAAAGCAGCTGACAGATGGGGGACAGCCTTTGTACATGGTTGTTGTCGCCACTAGCAAGAGAGAAGTTAAGGGTGAGTGAAACACGCCTCCTAGAAACCAGAGTTGAGAAATGAATGGAAGGATTTAGAAACAGAACATCCTGGGAGTATGTGTCTATGAGAGCGATAGCTTTGCGTCTCTACCTCCCTTTTGTTTGGGATTTTTGTTTTGTTTTGTTTTTTTGAGACAGAGTTACTCTGTGTATCTCTGGCTGTCTTGGAACTCACTCTGTAGACCAGGCTGGCTTCACAGAGATCCATCTGCCCCTGCCTCCTGAGTGCTGGGATTACAGACGTGTGCCACCACCACCCAGAAGACACTGATAATGTCTCTGTTGCCTGTGAAGGAGTTTGACCTAACAAAAATGCTCCCAGTCAGCTGTCATATTTTATTCTTATTTCTGTTGATAAACATAGCAGTTTAGATTAAATCCTACACACACACAGCTCATAGAAGAGCCGTAAGAGAATTACAGTGGGAGGCACAGCAAGGAAGAGTGAACTACGAGGGTATGGGAACAGAAGCAAAACCACCAGAGAAGGGATCCACATTTTTAGGGGACTCGAGATCTCAGGAACATGGAGGTGGTGTCAAGAGTGGTGGTCTAGAGGTACCCACACCCAGGTTTAATTATTCCTGGGAGCACTTGGAATGTAGGCCAAATTAATCCACTGTGAGAAAGCAGAATTGTGGTTTTCAAGCCTGTGTCCAAATGGGTCGATATGGAAACATTCTGGTTGCATGGGTTCCTTACCACACCTCTGGGAAAGCCTGGGACTCTTTGGACAAGGTTTGAAAACCACTCTGATAAATGAGCCCCAGTGGGTACTGTTCAGCACAGGGCTGTGCCTGCAAATTTGATGCTGTGCAGTGTTCTCTAGCGTCTCCCGGTGCTATCTCCTGGCCAATCTCAAGGACATCTGGACCTGGCAGTCCTTCCTCCATTTTCATGGACAGCCCTCCTTGTCATCATTATCCCACACCCCCGCCCCCATTCGTCTCCCTGCTGCTGGTCTCTCTCACTTCCAGTATGTGCGAACACAGAAACAGACTGTTCTCCTAAAGCTCTTTTGTAATAACCTCTTGCCCAAGAGGCCACAGAAGTACCCAGTTACCACTGCTTTTTTCAAGCTTCTCTTTACTACACCCTGACCTTTTACAACCTTTTCTATAACCCATTATAGCCTCACTGGCCTTCAGCCTTATGCAGGCTATCCATGGCCTTGACCACTGCCTGTACAACTGCCCTCCCGCCTCTTGTCACCTGGGGACTCCTACTGTGTCCTCATACATCACTTCCTTGGAAAGTAGAGGGATCAAGGTTCCTGTCTTGTGCATCTCATGACACTCTAAGGCTTCTCTATCAAGGGAACACAGTGACTACAATTCTAAAGACTGCTTTATCATCTCAGCCTCCTCCTAATGTAAAAAGGATGGTTTATCCATAGGACTTACCCTTATATTCCCAAATCATGTATTGTTGCATTATAATTTGTTGAATGAGTGAATGAATTAAACTTGGATAATTGTTGAGTAGATGAATGAATGAACACATGAATGAATGAATACATGAATTGATGCATTGACAGAATAATTGATAAGTAGCAAGAGTATATTGTCTTTTGGGACATTGCTTCAGGTGATCTTTCAGCTGTGACTCCCATGAATTGGCTTCACCAGTGAATGTCCCTCTCATCTTTTCCTCAGGGACTACCAAGACAGGAGTCGTGAACCTTTCGGAAATCAGTCTCCCTCTGTGGAAAGGGAGGTGCTGCAAGTCTGCACTGAAGAAGGGATTTAGATTACAATTTCCCTCATAGCTGTTAGTGCTGGGAGACAAAACCCTGAATCCAGGTTTTGTAGCCAGAGGTATGTATATGTAGTATATGCAGGTGGTGGCAGACATTAGCTGTATCTGGTATTTGGAACCCTCTATTCTATAGAGCAAGGACTTGCCAAGAGTCTCAGAAATAGCACAGACATGACTGGAACCTAGTTCTTGCTGCTACCCAATCTTTCCTCCCTGTTCTCAGAAAGCCCCTTGCTAACTCAGGGTGATACACACTGTGCTTCCTCTCTGGATCACCTTCTGGCCTTTGATGCTGGGAGAACAAGAGTCCAAGGTCAGAGCACTTCCTCCTGACTCAGATTTCCAGTCCAGCAAAGCCCTGTGTGAGCAAGAGCCAGGACAAGCAAACACGGTTTAAATGACTAGAAATTCATTCCCACACATACCCTTTTTCTCCTGGAACTTCAGAGACAGCATACACACACACACACACACACACACACACACACACACACACACACATATAATCTTTTGAGACTCTCGAGGGGTGACAGTTCCTTGGATGGCTGCATGTGAACAAGTGCACAGCAAAGGCAGGATAAAGATCAGAGGTTCACACCATCCATAGTCTAATTGTAAAAAACAAAATGTCTTCACCTACCCAAGCCACTTTGCTGCCTCATCCCTGTGGTCTCATTTCAGACCTGGAAGTGTAGAAGGAAAGCCATGATTGAGAGACCACACAGGGAAGAGGTCATCAAAGCAAGCCTGGTCTAGAAACTTGTCCCCAAGACAGCAATATTGCAGCTCCATTTCACCCAAACAGGGAAACAGCAGAACCACACGATGTCACGGCCAATCAGAATTAACTCATTCGCATGGCATGAATTATGTGCCAGGGAAACTGAATGCATGGTGACTCATCCTAACCACTCAAGACTGAACATCACCAATCAGCACTACCCTCACTATGGTTGGAATTACATGCTAGGCCATTGCAAGCACAGTGGTTCACCCTAACCCAGTGAGACTCCACCCTCCAGCTCATCCCATATACAGGCAATCGTTTCTTTCGCTGTCACACCTGCTGTTCTCTTTGGAGGGTACTAAATAAACCTGTTTTCTATCTTCTTTAGTCTAAAGAGGCAATTCTTTCATCCACCACTTGGTGGTTTGAGAGAAGGCAGCCCTCAAAGAGAGTGGCACTAACAGGAGGTGTGGCCTTATTGGAGGAAGTGTGTCACCTCATGGGTGAGCTTTGAGGTCTCCTATGCTCAAGCTATACCAAAGTGAGACAGTTCACTTCCTGTTGCCTGCTCATCAAGATGTAGAACTCTTAGCTCCAGCACCATGCTCACCTGCATGCTACTATGTCCCATCATGATGAAACCTCTGAAATTGTAAGTGAGCCACCCCATTAAATGTTTTCTTTTATAAGAGTTGTCATGGTCATGGTGTCTCTTCACAGCAATAGATACCCTAACTAAGACAACTACAAAATCTCCTACCACAGGAAGTTGCTGAGGCCTTTGTGTTACATGTTACCGAAGGGTCTTACAGACAATCCTTTTCCCAAGGGTTTTATTGTCAAGAGTCTGATGTACAAAGGAGAGAGTCAAAGTTGCTTTTTATTTTCTTACTTGTGTGATAAGAAATGCTGAGTTAATCTGTAAGATTCTTTTCAAATTATTCCTTGTTGTGCAGCCTTAGTAGGCTCTGGTTATCCCCTTTGGCTAGCAGAGCTCCTTGTTTTGAAGATAGATACACTTCCTGGCCATGGGTGTTTGTTGTGGGATATTTGTACACAGTGTGATGATGTATCGTTGTGATTGGTGTAATTAAAAATGTGAACAACCAATAGTCAGGCAGGAGAATACAAGTGGGACCTCCAGGCAGAGGGAGAGAACTCTGGAAAAAAGAGAGGCAGATTTTCCAGTCAGGCACAAAGTGGGACCTCCAGGCAGAGGGAGAGAACTCTGGAAAAAAGAGAGGCAGACTTTCCAGTCAGGCACAGAGAGGACACAGGAGGTGCAGGATGGGAGAAAGATAACATTGTGTGGCAAAATATAGATTAATATATAATATATTAATATATAATATACATGTATATATCTGTGTAAAATAAGAGCTAGTTGAGAACAAGCCTAAACTAAGGCTGAACTTTCATAATTAATAATAAGTCTCCATGTCATTATTTGTGAGCTGGCAATCCAAAGAAAAATCCGACTATCGGTATTGGTACAGAATTTTCCTCTGGAAGCATAGCTCTTTCACTTTTAATGTTCATCAGTCAATAAGTAGGTAATTAAATTTAACATGTATTCAATACACAAGAACAATTGGCCTCTTCTCTTATTTCTTTCTTCATTTGTTCAGCTATTTGCTCTCAGTATGCAAGAAGAATACAATCTAGGGAGATGGACAAAAATTTAAAATCTTGGAGAATGTATATTTAAAATGCTTTTGTTAAAGATGTCAAAGAAAACATAAAAGTTGCAGCATTATTTCAGGGTACTTCAAAGATCAAGCAGATCTCAAGGACGCTTATGGCCTAGAGACCTGCTCATCTCAGATGCAGGCTGACCTTTGCGCTGGGTCAGATCTCAGTTTTCTGCAACACTCTGTCCACATCTGCTTTCCTCCACAACCGACTCCTTAGGAAGGGGCACACTTCAGGGCTTGAAGAACAACCATCAGAGCCCTCTGTGTGCTGCAACACGGTAGACACTATCACAGGAGAAAAGCAGAGGGCCGGTGTGCATGGAACCTGAAAGGCCCTAGGGTAAGCGCACCAGTGTTATCCCCAGGGGATGATGGGAACAGTGAGAGGCTTCCTTCAGTGCTGACTGAGAGCAAGGTCAGACAAATTCTTCTGGCTACTCAAATTTTGCCCCAGAGTATGAGTCCAAGGAAAATCAGGTCACGCAAACCCACTGTGTCCCCCTGGACAATACATAATTGCTTGAGCCTTGTTGAATTGCCTTCAAGGAGCCATGATCTCTCTATGCCCAAATGGAACCAGTAGTCCCTGCCCCCTATTTTGTCTTAAGATATCAGAGAGACTTTGGTCAGATTATATTATACTGGGACATTTCATCCCTTCCCCCTCCCCCCTTTTCTGTTTAAATGAACACTAAATACTTTAGGAAATTCTCTTTGCTCTTGCTATCAGGGCAGTAAAAGATCCAGGTGTTCAGAGGTAGGTCTTTAGGGTGTGCAGAGATCTTATGGGAAGGACCACTTTCCGTCCCCCTTGTCTTCAACACAGCTTTGTGAGGATATTTTGTGTATTATTGCTGCTTTCATTATTACTCTTGTAATAATTGTCTCTTTCTGGCAAAGTCACCTAATGTATTTGTTGGAAACAGCTGGGATTTCTTTAGTAAATCTTCTAGTTCCTGGGAAAGAATGTGGCTGTTTAATCTTTTCCAGGGCAGAAAAGTCTTTTAAATCTCCTATCCTTTTCTCTTGGGCCATCAGGATTGAGAACAATGCAGCCTTTTTTTCCCCCCAACAAAGTTTTTATCTGAGGGAATTCTTTCTTATGTCAAATACATTTATTTCCTTATCAGACAGAAATGTGGGCAAAGTGGAAGAGCCTCATTGCATATGATTCTGTACGTGAGGTGCAGAGCTCCACACTGCAGTGGAATTTTGTTTCCCAAATGATTTGGGAAGGCTTTTCTTTTGGAGCACCTGTTCAAAGAAGCCATTTGAGAGTGTCAGTGGCTGCCTTTTCCTTCCCGGTAGTGCGAACGTGCCCTTGTCCTTGCCTTCACATTAGTATTGACTAGGGAAGGAGTAGTGTTTCTGCATTTGACCTTGTTTTCATTTTAAAAAACAAAATAAAAGTCATTTGAAAGTAAGTCAATACTTTCCCAAGTCTCATTTTAGAGGAAAAGGTGCAAAACAGGATGATCAAAGAGTTTTGACTACATGACCACACTGTGGACCCGTAGCCCCCAACTGAGAGGTGTGGAGTTATCAGCTGCCCTTCGGTCCTCACTCTAGTCCCTACCTCAACCTAAAACACTGCTCTGCTTCTGGTGTTAATCCCACCAGCTGAGAATAAGACCACCACCACAATTTAAAGTCAAATTTGAAGCAAGATTTAGTTAAATACTGGATGGGCTCTGGCCAGGTCCATATCCAGGTACCTGGGAAATGGCTCCAAGTCACAGTTTGCAGTGGCTTAAGTATTTCCAATCAGGTCCAATCAGGGGCAAGCATGCATCCTGACATATTTCCTGCCTGTGAACCTCCCGTCCACAAGTGGTTAAGTATGTCTGGTGCAATGAGCCAAACAAACTTGTTTAGGGGACTGAAAACACGTGGCTTGTCATCTCCCATAAACAATAGCCTCCAGCGTTTCAGGAACTCTGTCCTTGGGCAAGGGGCTTCCAGACCAGAGGCATTTTTGTTTCATGGATCTCTAAGGCATGGTAATTGAAACTTAAAATGTAACTTTGGCTCTCACACTGGCATCATTGATTATTGCTTTGTCTATTTTTAGGCTTTATAAAATTTAGCTTTGGGTGTTTTTTTTCCACGTGCACTTTTGAGGACAGTCTCACTGCGGCAAGTAGCAATATGCTTTCATTTTTATTGGTCTATGTTACTATTATGTAAATATATGTTGTGTCCATTTCTGCTATAGCTTCCCACTTCTGTTATTTACAATTCTACTAGCCTGGTCCTGCCTGGTCCCTACATCTTCCATATGTAAGTAACCCTTTCTTTTGTTCCAAGCCTATGGTGGTAAAGCTGCTCTTAGCACTAGGATACCATTGGGATTCTGACATTACATGACTAGAATCATCCATGTTCTAGACAGAATGGAAGACACAACACACATGCTATTCTCTTGACCAAGGCTTTTAGAATCTGCGATAAGATACTCTGTTCATGTTTCATTGGGCACAATTTGGTGTCACCTGGTCAAACCTAATTATAAAGCTGAGACACGTAGACATCTAGATAGCTAAGATCCAGCTAAAACATCATTCTTTTCTCCAGTCCTGGAGATGTAAGGCAAGAAACCTACCACCCTTTCTGCAACAACAGGGCCAGCAAAATTGTGTAAGTTAAAATACTGTTGAGGGAGAGCAACACCCTTGAACATCCACGCAGTTTAATTTAAGTCATGTATTCAGTGCCAGTATAATCATGAGCTATACTAGATTCAGAAATGAATGATGCATGAACTTAGTCTAGTTTAATACAGAAAGAGTCCCCACTCTAGTAAGCGGTTCTATCACTCTAGCTGGGCATTGGGGCTTTAAGAGCACACCACCCCTTGCTCCTGTCTTTAGACAGTTACCACAAAGATGTGAGTCTAGTATAGCTCTTAACAATTATGGGTTACCCAGAAAGGTATCCAGGAGGGTGACAGAAGAAGAAGATTAGAATTGGGAGTAAGACTATGGGCTTAGGATGGAATCAGACCACCCAGGCCATAACAATGCCAGAGAAAAATGAGACGCATGACAGTGCCGTGTTTAAGGGAGCCTAGAATAGACCTAATATGAAAAGAAATGGGTAGAATGAGGCTGGTCAAGTCTGCAGTGGCCAGGAAAGGGTAAGACAATGAATCCAAGCATTTAGTGGATGTATCCATCCCACAATCACTCTGTAGCACATACCTATAGAGGACTTCTAGTGTGTTACAATAAAAGATAATATCACCAGTGTTTGGCTGGAATCTCCAGCTCACCCCTGCTTGATCCGGCCATTCCTCTCTCTCCAAACCCTGCCCCTTCAGAAGAAAAGGCCAAAAAGTCCAGTTCAGCATTTCAGGTGTTATGGTTCCTCCCCTCAAGCTGGCAGCTCTCCAACACAAACCCAGCTTATGGAGGACACATCATAGCACACACCCCCATCTACAGAGTACTTAAGCCCCTCCTCTAGGTCGGCCCTGTGGTTTTCCTCCTGCCCTCTTCCCCTGCCTCCATCTCTTGGGTGCCTTAGGGTCACAGGACAGCAGCAGGTTGGGGGGCAGGGAGTGTTTTGCCCAAATAAACCTGGTCTTGTACTTTTTAATTCAGCTTGATCTGGCTTACCGTGTTAATGGAGAAAACTATTATTAGGGTGCAGAAAACCTATTAGCCAACAAATGCATCAAGGTGAGACCCAAAGTGTAGCCCTCTGGAAATTTCCCAGAGATTCAGATCTCAGGAGTTTGGCCTCTTCTCTGCTTGAACAAGCTGATGGTTTTCAGGAATTGACTCACTTGGTCTGACTGATCTCCAACCTTGGGGAGTGGAGTAAGTGCTGGAAGGAAGGGTGCCATCACCCCCACTCCACATTTCCCTCCCCACAGGTATATCTGGGGAGAGGGAAAGGAGGCAGGAGAATAACCACAAAAGAGGAACTTTTTCATTATTATTTTAATGAAGACCTACTGTATATCATATGTAACTCTAAAGAGTTAACTCTAAGGAGTTCACACATTAATGGAAAAAAACTTTTAAAACCGTGCACACTGGGCCAGCGAGATGGCTCAGTGAGTAAAGCCACTTGTGGCCGCCAAACTTGACCTGAATTCCATCTCTGGGACTATGTGGTAGAAAGAAAATTTCTTCCTGCAAGTTTTCCTTTGCCCTCCACACATGTACCAGGGAACACATGTGCACATACAAATGTGAATGCATGCACACACACACACATACAAACATGTCTGTGCATACACATGTTTTGCAAAGGAATGACTGTTGAGTACTTCTCTTGGGTCTCTTCAGGGTTGCCTTCCTGTGTGATATAATACAGTGTTGCCTCATACTGAGTCATAATACAGGTGTCTGTCTGATCTCTTTCCCCTGGCAAACGGCTTTATACTACCCACAGTGTGGTATGACTCGCATTTTTCTCTTGGCTCAGAGTCCTGAGCACCTTCCATGGCAGCAAGTCAGCATTTTAAAAAGCCTCCTCTGCAGAACTGCAGACCTGAGGGCTTCTCTGTGGTTCACTGCCTGTGTCGAAAGAGGAAAGTTACTGCACCGGGTCCAGAGAGCGGCTCTGAAGAAGAAGCAAGGCATTGTGTGTGTGTGTGTGTGTGTGTGTGTGTGTGTGTGTGTGTGTGTGTGTGTGTGTGATTCAGCCCAGCGTGCCTTTGGCCTTCCAGGGTCAGGCTTCCTTTATCACATCCTCTGAGATCACCAAAGAACTTTGGAAATCTGAACCATTGCTCGCCTACGTGCCTCTCATAGCTGATGAAAAGAACTCTTGGATCTATCATCGCAGTAAATATCATTTGAACGCCTCTTTCCCCGCCAAGGAATTTCTGTAAGGAAATATGTTGTAAAGTGAGATACAATTTAAATTACTGTAAATTACCAGCGGAGGGACCAACCATGCTTGTGAAGGCAGACAAAATTTTAGACATACAACATGGGCGTCTTTTTCATAGACTTGGCAACTGGCTTTTTCATAGATATTTTTTTCATAGATGTGGCAACTGTTTTTTTGGGGGGGGTGCATGAAGACAGTGCGGTTTTTTTTAGCACACTTGGCAAATCCTTCACAGAACTAGTACCTCAAAATATGGGAGTCAGTTAAGGTTTTTATCAAATGTACACAAGACTTGGTTTTGAAAAATTATAGGTCTGTTATTGTCCCTCAAAAGATGTTGGCTCCCAACCCCCCCCCCACACACACTTAAACAAAGCAGACATCCATGTTGTCTTTGATAAAATGAGTCTCTCCTTGAGGACCCACCTATGAACATAAGAAGGGAGGATTTTTTTGGATTATTTTGGCAATAATAATAAATAAAACTCTCTTATAAAGGAGAAAGGCAAGCTGAACCCCATCTCTCTCCACCAACAATAATCTGACCTTGGAGAGAAAGTTTCTGTGGCATGTGGATTGAAAGCTTCAATATGGAAAGGACTTGTTCACTTTGTTTCTCGGGACAGCTTTCTTAAGCTATAATTGCCTGCTGTACAATTCATGCCCATGTGGTTTTGAGTTCAAGTTCCTCACCATCACTGGGCCTCAGCCTTTCTCTCTGTAAAGGGGGAATGAAAATAACAGAACCCAATGATTTGCTAAACAGATCAAATGCATGTGCACAGACTGATCCCTAAAATTAAAAACAATAACAGGAAAATACTATTTCATCTTCCTACACTCATTTTGCCATTGAATTTTCTGATCAGGGGGATTCTATTACTCTGATTTTCCAATTAGATGGTGGAAATATTTAGCTTGTCAATTTATGATATTTAAAGTGCCATTATCTCCTGAGGATGACAGATTAGGGATCTGGGTTCATGGGAGGTCTCTCTGGTATCTCATGTGTTCACTCAGTGGCTTGGCTTCAGGAGAGACCCTCCACTGTTTTCTCAGGCCACGTGGTACAAGGACCTGACAGGTTTCAGGAATAGGTTGTCATTTGGGGCCACAGAATCCACTTGCTGTATTTCTCCTTTTCTCCAAATGTTCAGGCAGCAGGGAACCTGTGGATTTTCATTCTCCAGCACCCCAGGCAGACAAGGAGCAGAATCTCGCTGCTACTCTCAGGTGGCCAACAGCAGCCCCTCCACCCCAAGACCCTTGGAGGTCAATGGAGAAGCTGAACACTGTTCTAAACCATCTCATTCTCTCCGAACTCTCTCTGATCCTGTCTCTTGCTAAGGGTCCCCGGACAGTACAAGGTAAGCTTTTTGTCCTATTGATTTCCATTAACATGGACTAGGCCCCAGCCATAGCAGATGAGAGACATTCAACTAAGGGCTGCATGGGAAGTGAGCTGAAGGAAAAGAAATGGGGCTGTGCTCACCAGCCACTGTGTAGCCGTCAGAGCTGGTGGCATCCCTTGATCGTTTATACAGCTCTGTGCCTCGTAGTCTCTCACCTCCCCTAGGGAAAAAAAATCCCCACTGGTTTTTCTAACTTTAGTTTTGCAACATATGAGGAAATGTATAGCATCAAGAGAGCCATAATGCCCTCCATTTTTCAAACTTGGTCCTAATGTACACATGCACTTGCCTTGTACAAAAAGTTACAGGTTGAATAAACTGTTCTCTCCTCATAATTCATATGTTGAGCCTCCACTCCTGGCTTCCTGGACCTCAGAATGTGACCTGGTTTGGGAGTAGGGTGATCGCAAATACAATTAGTTTGTTTAAGATGAGGTCATACAATGGTTGGCCTTTAGTCTAAGATGACTAAGGTGGTGTCTTTATTTAAGGGGACACTGACACACAGACTGGAAAGTGTGACGGTGGGTGATGCATCCACTAGCCAAGGATAGCTAGAAATTGCTATCAAGCTACTAGAAATCGGGAGAGAAGCTAGGAACAGACTTCAGAAGGAAGAAACTCTGCCAACACCTTTATCCTGAACTGTCAGCTTCAAGAACCGTGAGATAATGCATTTCCGACATTTAAACTACTAATTTGTGGTACTTTGTGAAGGCGGGCCTGGGAACCTAACGCATGGAACAAATTGTTCTGTCTTCCCAATTCACCCTCTTTCCACCCTCCCTCCCCAACTTCTGAAGCAGCAGCCATGTTGAACAACAATGTCACCCTCCCCTGGTTCGAGTTCACTGGCAAACAACATCTAAGAGCAAAGAGAAAGTCTCTGATGACTTCAACCAAAAATGTAAATCACAGGAACTGGCAAAAACCATGTTCCCACATAGAAGAAAAGTAGCCAGCCACAAGACAAAGCTAGGGCCCCGAGCTGTAGACACCAGTCTGGGAAACAGAGGGCTAGCTAACTGATCGCTTTCCAGCCCTGGGCTCCATCTGTGCCTGAGACCTCAGCTGCATCTGCACTTGGTTCTGATTTGAATTCCAGGAAGCTGTAATGACCATACAGTGAATTCATCTTTTTGCTAAACCCAATTCTTATTAGGTTTAGGAGATTTGTGAGTCAGATTTCTACTTTCTGCTCTCCAAAATTTGTGCCCTCTCATTTTTCACATAAGTGGGGGACTGCTATTCCATAAGCAGCCAGGGCCTTAGACACGCAGGGTGCAGAATCCGGAAAAGGATATCCATAAGAGTAGATAAGAATAACTCTAAATTTACTTTAGGTCCCCATAAGATTATCAGTGCCCCCAATCAGCAGGAAGTAGCTTGAAAACTTATGTCAACATTCCATAAAAATGGACTATGGATATTTTCCTTTGTTTAGAATGTTGGTTACAAGTTGTTATGGATAATGGTGAGAAGAAAAGCTAAATAAATGATATTAGATTCAGTGTTCTTGTTCTTTAAAAAAAAAAAGGGGGGGTGCTGTGGGACAATGGTTGTACCCTGTAAACATTGTTTCTTGTACTTGTTCAATAAAATGCTGATTGGCCAGTAGCCAGACAGGAATGGCAATGAGAACAGGAGAATTCTGGGAAGAGAATTCTGCAGTCTCCAGTTGTGATCCAGACACAGACCAAACAAGATGTGACTGCCTCGCTGAAAAAGTATCGAGCCATGTGGCTAACATAGATAATGTTAGCTAATAATGGGCTAATATATGTTATAAGAGTTAATAAGAAGCCTGAGATAATGGGCCAATCAGTTTATAACTAAAGAGATAGAGAGAGAGTTAATAAGAAGTCTGAGCTAATAGGTGGTCCAGTTTATAATTAATATAAAAAGAAGGAGTAGATGAGAAAGCACATAACCGGATGTGTTAACTCATGACAAAATATCTAAGAAAAGGTTTATTTTAGCTTGTGGCTTCAGAGGTTTCCATCTCCGGCCATTTGGCTTGGTTGCTATTAGGCCTGAGTCCAGATAGTACAATTTATCATGCAGGAGGGTGTGGCAGAGGAACACCACCCAATCCGTGGCAGTCAGGCAGCAAAGACAATGATAGGAAGTAGCTCAGGTCCCAGTGCTTTCAATAGTACACCCGCAGTCACCTACTTCTAACTGGCCCCCAAGGAAAGGTTCTACCACCTCCAGGACCAACGTGCTACTGTGTTATGGATCCATGAATGGATCAAGCCATTCAGAAGGTCAGTATCTTCAGGCTCCCATCACTTTCCAAACACCCCGCCTCTGCGCACTCCTGAACTGGGGACCAAGTCTTCAAGACATGTGCTTTCAGGAGTGGTGCACATTTTACATCCACATCAATAATAGTAAGTCTTCTTAAAGCATTCTTTTTTAAGTGAAATTGTAAGCCAACATAACATGTGAAAAAGTAACATAAAACTTGACCTTTTCGAATAGACGCCAAAGTCATCCATGAGGAGACAATTTCATTAACATATATGAAGGCTTGTTATATATAAAGTCAGCATCGTCCCTTCATCTAGATGCCAGTAGAATCACTTTACCTATGAGGTTTACGCTAGTTTTATTTTCAAAGCACATATTTGCCTTGCGATAAACATCAAAGGCTTGGTACTCTGCCCAAGAAAATATGGGCTATTTAGTCCATGAACAATAAGGCCTTTCCTGTTGGTTCATTATCATGTTTCTTTTAATTCTCAGAAATAGTTTTGATTCTGATTTATGCGCTTTTTAATGGCTTCTGATATGTGAGTTAGTCTCCAAGACCAGAGAAGGATAAGCAAATGAAATAAATCCTCGCACTATTTTGCATGCTAGCTGTGGAATGCATCAGTTTTCTGACCCAGCCAACACTTTTTCCTAGGACAGCTTGAGAAGACGTTAACTGTTTCTAATCACACACAATTTCTATGAACCAAAAAATCCATGTGTGGCTGATAGTAGGCCATGGCTCTGCCTCATGGGTCTCACATGAAATGACTGCATGTCGAGTGAAGGCTTGGTTCTCCAGGCTGTGGCATCAATGGGAGGTGAAAGATTTCAGGAATTTCAGCCCAGTGGGAGGAAGTTAGACTATGAAGGGTGTTGTTGTAATAAGAGCGGCAGGCTATGTTCCTGGTGCCCGGCCGCCCGCACGGCTGGCTTTATACCTGAAATAATTACATGGAAACTGTATTCTTTTAAACACTGCCTGCATCATTAGTTCCACCCTCTTATTGGCTAGCTCTTACATATTGATCTAACCCATTTCTAATAATCTGTGTAGCCCACGAGGTGGCTTACCAGGGAAGATCTTAACCTGCGTCTGTCTGGAGTGGAAGAATCATGGCGACTCCCTGACTCAGCTTCTTTCTCCCAGCATTATGTTCTGTTTACTCTGCCTATCTAAATTCTACCCTATCAGAGGCCAAGCAGTTTTTTTATTACTTAACCAATGAAAGCAACAGATTAGAAAGAAATCACTCCCACATCAGGGTGTGGATTTGTAAGGAACAGTGTGACAGAGGTCCCTCCTCATCTCTCCTTCCTTTCCCAGATGCCAGGAGCTGGGAGCTTCTGCTGTCTTGTGTTCCTTCTGTAAGGCACTGCCTACCATAGGCCTTAACATGACAAACTAACTAGCCGAGTCCCCTAAAACTGTGAGGAAATCAACCTTCCTTCTTTACACCAATTGTGTCAAGTACTTTCTTATTGTAAGGGAAATCAGATCTCTAATACAAGACTTGACCAGAGATAAATCTAAAATATTCACTTTCAAGGTGGCATTGTGTGGCTTGTAAGTCGGTGTTTTGCTGCTGGCATGGGAACCTCAGTCCTCACCACGTGGCCCACCCTTTGTGTGTGTCCTTGACTTGACAACTGGCTTCGTGGGTGTAAGTAATGCAAAGGAGTAACAACAGAAGCTGTAGCTAGGTGTGGTGGTTAAAGCCTGTTATCCTAACACTTGAGAGGTAAAGACAGGAGGGTAATGGATTTGAGGCTAGCTTAGGCTACATAGAGAGTTCAAGTCTAGTGTAGACTATATAGCAAGACTCTGTCTCAAAACAAAGCCACAAGAAGAGAAGATAGAAATAGAAAATTTTTGTGATCTAGCCTTGGGTGTCAATTTTACATACTGGTTCCATACATCAGCACTGTTCAATATGAAGGGACAGCATTACTGAGAGAGGAAATGATAACTAGAGGTCATTTGAAGTCTTATTATTTTCACTCTGAGTATTAATGAAACTTATGTAAAAATACTTTTAAAACAAACATATTTAAGATAAATTTAATAAATCAATAACAGTTACAGAATTCCAGGATCAAGATGATGTCACTTGGATATCAAACAGATTAACTTGATCACAGAGACTAAAACCAGAACGTTTCTAACTTCATACAGTGAATTAATGACCAAAGCAGGCTTAGATCCGGTCCCCCTGACTTCTGCTTAGGGTTTGTAGTGAGCATGCTGGCCTGGAACTCAGTGTCCATCCTAACTCCCTCTGTCAGCACACCTTCCTGCCGCAGATGCTGGGGTCACCTAGACCAGGGTTCCCTGTGGCTGGCGTTTCGTTGTGATGTAGCTTCAGATGACCAGACAGCTCGTGTGAGTTCTGGGGGCGGGCTCCTGCAGCTCAGGTTGCTTCCGGCAGCAAAGGTAAATCCTATCGTTCAATGGGACCTCTGAGGTCTGGTACCTAAGAAACGCTGCACAATGGCATTGAAGTGTGGAACTGTAAAGAAAGGCAGAGCCCCTGTGAATGGTTTAGTGCCACCATCATGGAAGTGAGCTCTCATGGGAATAGGTTCCAGGTAAAAGGAAGCTCTTCCCTATACCTCCCTCCTCTCCTTTCCTCTCTTCCCCTCCCCTCCCTTCTCCTCTCCTCCTCTTCCCTCCCCTCTCCTTTCCTCTTCTCTCCTCCTTTCTCCTCTCCTCTCCTCCCCTCCTTTCCTCTTCCATCCCCTCCCCTCTCCTCCCCTCCCCTCCCTCTCCTCTCCTCTCCTGTCCTCCCCTCCACTCCACTCCCCTCTCCTCTCCTCCCCTTCCTCTCTTCTCCTCTTCCCTCCCCTCCCCTCCTCTCCTCTCCTCTCCCCTCCCCTCCCCTCCTCTCCTCTCCTCTCCTCTCCTCATCTCTCCCTCCCTTCTCTACACTTGCCCCTCTGCCCACTATCACAGGATGATGCAGCAGGAAGGCCCCAGCCTGATGCTGGTTCCTTGACCTTGAATATCTCAGCCTCTGTAACTATAAGAGATAAACTTATTTTCTTTGTAAATTACCCAGTCTTTTGGATATTCTGCTGTAGCAGCACAAACAGACTAAAATGGTGGTCAGGGTGGAGTGGGATTATTCAGGGGCAGAAGCAACGGAAGCCTTTGTGCTGTGCTCACTGGAGTGTTGAAAGCCAAGAAATAGGGCTCAGAAGAGGTAGTGTGGCTAAGGGTTATAGCAGTGGTTCCCTGTCTTTCAGATCAAATTAACTAATGTGTTCCTGACACCAACCATTTCAGTGGTGATTTCACAGGCAGCAGGATGGGGAATGAAAGAATTAGCACCACTGGGGGAGAGTGGTGGTGATGGTTGTTATTGGTGGTGGTTGTGGTGATAATGGTTGGTGGTGGTGATGTTTAACAATTCTGGGGTTGTTCCTAGAATCTAAGAACTAAACCATTATTTCAGACCATTCAAGAATTACAAATTCCCTCTATCATCATTAGAACAAAGTCCATCACCCACTCAAGAATGAGAAATGCAGTTTGACTTCTGGAGCCTGACCTGACTATTCAACTATGTCTCTGTCATTAGGAACTAGCCTGGCCCTTGGAAATAAGCTATGGTCTTCTGTTTTACATGGGCAAGTTCCTAAAACAGCAGGATTGGCCAAGGTTTTCTGTTGACTATAACGGATCACGACATAAACAAGAGGTTTAGCAAATAGCAAAAGGAAAAAAAGAAAACAAAAGAAAGGAGAGTCATAAATGAAAAGGAAATCATAACCACACAGGACATTAAAAATTGGAGATAACCAATTATATAGTAAATTGGATAATACAATTTTAAGTGTTCACATATGCCAGGCACTTGTAATAGTGACTTATATACAACATTGAGAAAACAAGCTAACTGAACTGCAAAGCAGGTTTTTTAATTCCTGCTCTGTAGATGAGAAAAACTGATGCTTCTGATTAACGCCTCTGTTAAGCCTAGATTGGCAGAGGCTTCCGATCTACAGGATGATACTGCGAGCAACAAAACTTGAGTGGCGGAAGACAATCTGTTTACACAGCAAAGTAGAAGTAATATGGATATTTCTGAGGAAAAACAAAATGCCAGGCTAGGGAGATGGCTCGGCAGTTAAAAAGCTTTTTTTTTTTATTACAGAATTTTTTTTGAGCTCTACACTTTTCTCGGCTCCTCTCCCTGCCTCTCCCCTCCCCTTCAACCCTCTCCCAAGGTCCCCATGCTCCGTTTATTCAGGAGATCTTGTCTTTTTCTACTTCCCATGTAGATTAGATCCATGTATGTCTCTCTTACAGTCCTCATTGTAGTCTATGCTCTCTGGGGTTGTGATTGGTAGGCTGGTTTTGTTTGCTTTATGTTTAAAAACCACTTAGGAGTGAGTACATGTGATAATTGTCTTTCTGGGTCAGGGTTACATCACTCAAAATGATGTTTTCTAGCTCCATCCATTTGCCCACAAATATCAAGATGTCACTATTTTTTTCTGCTGTGTAGTACTCCATTGTGGAAATGTACCACATTTGCCTTATCTATTCTTTGGTCAAGGGGCATTTATGTTGTTTCCAGGTTCTGGCTATGACAGTCAATGCTGCTATGAACATAATTTAAAATATGTCCTTGTGGCACAGTTGAGCATCCTTTCGATATATCCCAAAAGTGGAATTACTGGATCTTGAGGAAGGTTGTTTCCTAATTTTCTGAGAAATTTCCACACTGACATCCATAGGGGCTCTACCAACTTGCAATCCCACCAGCAATGCAGGAGTGAGTGTTTGCTTTACCCCCACAGCCTCCCCAGCATAAGTTGTCATCAGTGTTATTGATCTTGGCCATTCTTACAGGTGTAAGACGGAATCTCAGAGTTGTTTTGATTTGCATTTCTCTGATGACTAAGGATGTTGAACATTTCCTTAAGTGTCTTTCAGCCATTTTAGATTCCTCTGTTGAGAGTTCTCTGTTTAGGTCTGTACTCCATTTTTTAAAAATGGATTATGTGATCTTTTGGTGTCCAATTTCTTGAGTTCTTTGTATATTTTGGAGATCAAACCTCTGTCTGATGTGAGTTTGATGAAGATCTTTTCCCATTCTGTAGGCTGTCGTTTTGTCTTGTTGACTGTATCCTCTGCTTTACAGAATTTTTTCAATTTCAGAAGGTCCCATTTATTAATTGTTTCTCTCAGTGTCTGTGCTACTGGGGTTATATTTAGGAAGTGGTCTCCTGTGCTGATGCTTTCAAGTGTACTTCCCCCTTTCTCTTCTATAAACCTCAATGTGACTGTCTTTACGTTGAGATCTTTGAAGATCTTTGATGCATTTGGACTTGAGTTTTGTGCATGGTGATAGATATAGATCTATTTTCATTCTTTTACACATTGATATCCAGTTATGTCGGCACCATTTGTTAAATATGCTTTCTTTTTTCCATTAGATATTTTTTGCTTCTTTGTCAAAAATCAAGTATTCAAAAATGTGTGGATTAATATCTGGGCCTATGATTCAGTTCCATTGGTCCTCTTGTCTGTTTTTATACCAAATCAGACTGTTTTCAGTACTGTAACTCTGTAGTAGAGTCAGGGGTTGTGATGCCTCCAGAAATTCTTTTATTGTACAGGATTGTTTTGGCTATCCTGGGTTTTTGCTTTTCCATATGAAGTTGAGTATCATTCTTTTGAAGTCTGTGAATAATTTTGCTGGGCATTGTATTGAATCTGTAGATTGCTTTTGGTAAGACTGCCATTTTTACTATGTTAATTCTACCTACCCAAGAGCATGGGAGATCTTTCCACTTTCTGGTGTCTTCTTCAGTTTCTTTCTTCAAAGATTTAAAATTGTTGTCATACAAGTCTTCTACTTGTTTGGATAGAGTTACTCCAAGATATTTTATGCTGTTTGTGGCTATTGTGAAGGGTGATGTTTCTCTGATATCTTTCTCAGCCCATTTATCATCTGTGTAAATGAGGGCTACTGATTTTTTTTTTAGTTAATCTTGTATCCTTCTACATTACTGAAAGTGTTTATGAGTTGTAGAAATTCCTTGGTAGAATTTTTGGGGTCGCTTATGTAAACTATCTTATCATCAGCAAATAGTGAGAGTTTGACTTCTTCTGATTTGTATCCCTTTAATCTCCTTTTGTTGTCTTATTGCTCTAGCTAGAACCTCAAAAACTATATTGAATAGATATGGAGAGAGTGGACAACCTTGTCTTGTTCCTGATTTCAGTGGGATCGCTGGGAGTTTCTCTCCATTTAGTTTGCTATATGTTGCCTTTATTATGTTTAGGTATGTTCCTTGCATCCATGGCTCTCCAAGACCTTTATCATGAAGGGATATTGTATTTTGTCGAAAGCTTTTTCATCATCTAATGAGATGATCATGTAGTTTTTATTTTTCAGTTTGTTTATATGGTGGATTATGTTGACAGATTTTCGTATATTGAACTGTAGGACCCATGGGTCTACCCCTGCTTCTGGGTTTCATCTTGAGGACAGTTTCCAGCCATCTAGCTAAACATCCTGTTTGTTCCTGTGCTCCCTCTGCCTGCCAAGACTGGGGCCCCTGTCTTCAGGCTGATTAACTGTGGGTCAATGTGGCAAATTCAGATAGGAACACCTGAGCTCCCAAACTGTGGAGGGTAGGTGGCCAAGCATGGGAAGCAGGAAAGGAGGACTCTAGTTAGCCCAGGGCTATGCATCAGCCTGAGGGGAGGGATGTTATTAGAGATTTGCCTTAGAAAATGTTTCTCTCTCTCTCTCTCTCTCTCTCTCTCTCTCTCTCTCTCTCTCTCTCTCTCTCTCTCTCGGTTTGATAGATTGTCATAACAAAGGTCCTGGAAGGGAATAGTTAGTTAGTGAACTGTTATGTCACCTTCCTGTGGGCTGAAAAGTCCAAGACTTAGCGGGAGGGCAGCTGGGCTGATGTCCTTCGAGGCCTCTTTGGCTTCCTGGTTGAACACAATTCTGTCTTCCTCGCTTAGTCCCTTCCTATAAGGACACAAATCATATTGGATTAAGGTCTAAGTCTAGCAATCATTTTCACTTAATTACTCTTTGAGGGCCCTTCATCTGGGAATCACAGTCTTGAGGTACTAGGGGCTTAGGACTTCAACTTGTGAATTTGGGGCAGGGTGTATTTAGCTCACAGCAGTCTCTAAGGAGACTGTATTTCTAATAAGTTCACTACCCACTGCTTTTAATGTCCTCTGATTTGGTCCTCTGAACAACACAGCTACATTTTAGAGCATTGTCATTGTGTTTTGCCCAGATATGGTCTCGTTTTTCCTTTCTTCCTGGCTTTTCTAAGATACATTTGCTAGTGTACAACCCATTGAGTGCACATATGTAGGATTTCATGCCCTGAATCGCTGTAAATCCCTCTTTTACAGCATCATCTCTTGCTACCAACCAGTGTTGCTGTTTATGTCTCCCAGTTGACGGTTGTCTTTCGGTGTGCTAAGCATCTCCATGTACCCTGTCCATAGCTTTATAGAATAAGGGGCACTATTAATGGTATGATAAATAAGTCAACTCATAATACATCAACTGTATTACATTAGCGGATAACATTTTGAGGGAAAGCAGAAGCAACTCAGAGGCTAATAATTTTTTTTGTTTTGTTTTGTTGTGGTTTTTTTTTTTTTCAGTACATCACCTCTAATCATTTTGGGAAAAAAAGCGGTGTCTACAGAAGCTATATATATATTGGGAAAAAGCAAGATTAGTCACAAAATATTTTTAAAGCCAACAGTAGCTAGAAAAATCAATGCCCAAATTAGCACAAACTGGTTTAAAAAAATAAGCATGCCTAAATTGATTTTTCCATATATTTGCCTTAGGCAGACGAAGTATGGGAGGAAGTGGACTGCTGCCAGCCCGAAAGCATTTTTTCTGAGCTCCATCAACTTCTATTAATGAGCAGTGACGCCATGTTGGCCCACAGCCAGGCCCTGGTGCGCTTAGAGTTGTTCAACTGGCTGGCTAGAAGCAGGCATTGCATCAGAAACTACAGAGAACTACAGGGAGTGTTAAGAAATGGGTCTGGAGAGTCGACTTCATGACAGGGAACTCATGGCACCGGTGAGGTGGCCTCTCAGTGTATGGGGGTGAACTGACCAACACTAAGGATGAGTCAACTCTACTCCATTGAGCTGCCCAGTCACAGAGCCCTGGCATTTTGAACAGCCAGCATGGGCATTAACCCCACGGCCTGGAAGCCATTAGATTGATCTCATTCAGCCAATGCAGTAGACTCACAAATGCATTTACGAAGATGTATTGCCTTTTTCTGAATTCTCTGCTTTACAAATTGTCACAAATTACCCTCAGTAGTTTGTCCTGGCACTGATTCCAAAATCAGACTCCAGAGCGTGCACAAAGAGCTTGCTAGGGTGGCAAATACCCTGCTCCCAAGCTGCTGTGGACAGATGCTGTGACATCCTTTCTTCAAGTTACAGTAGAAGAGAGAGGGTGGGCCAGGGGGAGTGGGGATGGTGGGTGTAACATGAACACTTGATCTGATGAAGGATTTTCAGGCTGGAAAAGCTTACAAAGACGGTGGCTGAAATGGGGCATTTTATTGCTAAGCCCATAAGGACTTTAAAAGGAAGAATGGAATACAGCCCCAGTTGGCTGATGAAGTGGGAAATCTGGTGTAATGGACTTAGATAAACTTTAGTTTAATATCAGTTTGGGTTCATTCATTGTCACAAACGTGGCATATTAATGTTAATAGTCTGGGGGTTGAGTGTGAAGCAGAGAAGAACAGTCTCCATGTCTGAAATCCTGCATTATTTTCCCAAGCATTCTTTGAATCTACAGCTAGTTCAAAATAAAATGGTTACTCCCTGTGTGTGTGTGTTCCAATAAATGTACTCTAAAATAACCTTAGAGACAAAGGGGAATATATTTAGAAGGTACTGGTAGAAGAAACAAGTTTGACTAGGTCTTAATAATTACTGTTAGTTAATAGATGCATGGATAGATGCAGACTATTGACTAATAGATATACGGAGAGATGCAATGGGCTTTCTCTTTTACTTCTGTGCTGGTTTAAAAGTCTTCACAATGAGTCATTTAAACAAGCTGAAAACTAAGAAGGTAAACACACACACACACCTACACACACACCCCTGCTGCTGCTCCCAAGCTGCCGTGGACAGATATCTCCATAGTTTTCTGCTAGTATATATGTGTGTGTGTGTGTACAAATACATATAAATACACACATATATATTATATATATTACATATGCATGTATGATTCATGTATAAATAGTAATTTTATATGTACATATCAATACATATGTCCAATCTGTGTATGCATACAAATCTAAAATGGTTTTATAAGAGACATGCATACATTAGCAGTCAATAAGAATTCTAATCCAGGCCACTTTCCAGTGCGTGTGCTCCACAGCTGAATAGCAGTATTTCAGTCCACACTAAAGTATGGATTCCCCATTTTGCAGGGTGAGCGGATTGTAATGACATGCCAGAACATGAGCTTTAGTGGTTTTCCTTCAGTGGGATGCATTGTTAGGTCAGGCTCTACATCCTTTATGTTTGACAGCAGAACCTGGTTTCTCCAGACAGGGACAGGGACATAGAGTTTGATATTTTTATCCATGTAATGTTAAAGCAGATGGATCAAGTTTTGGGTTTGACCTGGGTAGAAGTTCTTAAGTCTGCCACATCACTTAACTGGGACTTCCCAGCGCACTGTCCCTGGCCTGCCCCTCCCTGCCACTAGAACAGTTCCAAAGTAGATGGCAACCATTAGCCAGTGAGCATACAGAATCCTTTCTCTAAGACTTCCTCTCATTAAGTTACTCTTCCTCCTTCCTCCCTCTTAAGAGGCATGAACATTCATGTAGGATCCCAGAAAACATGGGTACCATTCACCCCTGGCACGCCTTTCACACGCCTCCCTCTTAAGAGGCATGAACATTCACGTAGGATCCCAGAAAACATGGGTACCATTCACCCCTGGCACGCCTTTCACACGCCTCCCTCTTAAGAGGCATGAACATTCACGTAGGATCCCAGAAAACATGGGTACCATTCACCCCTGGCACCCTTTCACAATCCATCCTTGGCACCTCGTCTTGATTTCTCCTAGAGTCAAGTCGTTTGCCCGTTCTATTGGTTTTGTTTCACTTCTCTCTTTAACTCTCTGACCTTATGGCTTGTTGAAGGTTCAGACCTGTATGCTCTAGCGACAGGACTGTTTATACTTAGCCTCCTCTTATTTAAACCCCTGCAGTCCATGTTGACACTGCCACAAAGACGGGTGTATCTGTTCATATGACTCCAACAAAATAGACAAGACTGGGTACTTTATAAATAATCAAAACAGGCTGAACTGCAAGTTGAAAAGTCCAAGATGAAGGCCGCCCCCTGCTTCTAAGGCGGTGCTTTGTTGTCATGTACTCTTGGGAGGAGGGATGATGCGTACTTCCCTGCAGGACTCATGGATGCAGGAGACAGTTGGCTCAAGATTCATGTTTGAATCACCTCTCTTAGTACCACCATCATGTTGGTTAAGTTCCAACATATGAATTTTAGAGGCACGCCAGCATTCACATCCTAACAATGGGTAATATGACCGTCTCATTCAAGTGACTCTCTTGCTCATGTTTCCAACCATCCTCCATCCTCTATGCTACTCTACAATCTTCAAGATGAAGACTTAGCTTCTAGGTTCAAAATACAAAGCCATGCCCCACACTTTCACCCAGTTCAACTGCTTATCGTTTCCAGAACGCACCGGGCTGTGCTATATATCTTTGTTTTAGTTCTACAGTCCTTTCATCCTAGACTGTTCTGGTACCCCCACCTGTAGACAGAGGCTGCTCGTTCATTTCCTGGCCTCTCAGACCTTAAATAATCACACACAAACTGTGTTAATTAAAACACTGCTTGGCCTATATTAGCTTATGCATATTTCTAGATAACTCTTACATCTTAAATTAACCCATTTCTATTAATCTGTATATTGCTACATGGTTACAGCCTACCTGTAAGGTTCCATCCAGCATAAGTGCAGCGGCTACATGGCTTCTCACTGACTCTACCTATTTTCTTCCAGCATTCAGTTTAGTTCTCCCGCCTAGCTCTATCCTGTCCTGCCTTGGTCCAAGCAGCTTTTTAATTCGCCAGTGGTATTCACAACATACAGAAGGGAATCCCACATCACCCACCCACCCACCCTCTAAATCAGTGGTTCTCAGTCTTCCTAATGCTGTGAGCCTTTAATACAGTTCCTCATGCTCTGGTGACCCCCCCCAACCATAAAATGATTTCATTGCTACTTCATAACTGTAATTTTGCTACCTTTATGAATCATAATGTAAATATCTGCTATGCAATCCCCAAGAGGGCCACAACCCACAGGTTGAGAACCATTGCTCTAAATCACTGCTTATATAGCTTAGCCTCTTAACCATAACTGCTCCGATCAAGAGGCTAGTGTGTGTGTGTGTGTGTGTGTGTGTGTGTGTGTGTGTGTGTGTGTGTAGAGAAGCGGGTGGAGGGGGTAGGTCTCTGGCTCACTCTCCATTCATAGGAGTTAGTGTGCTGAGACACAGCTAGGTGTCCCAGAGAATGAATGCCCTGTCTCTTCTTTATGAAGGACATTGCATGTGCTGGCTGCGACACTCCTCCACAGACAGAAGCTGTCACTTCCTCCTCTGCTTCCCACCTACACCCGTGTGCAAGGCAGCCACAGATGGAACCTAACAGTGAGGTGGGAGAAGAGGGAGGGGGTGGAAACCCAAATCCCTTGGGGTCAGTAAGAGCTATGCTATCAAGTCCCTGCTATGGAACTGTAAAGTCAAGCAGTAGGCACTTAAAAGACAACTAATGAATAAAACAAAAGTGTAGATTCACTGTAGTTCAGAGAGCCGTATTGCTAAAGATGACGGGTGTATTCATCGGAGGCCATTTGCAAGCAAGCTATATGCCGAGACTTTCACATCTGATGAAACAAGGTCTGGCTCAGCGAGTCAAGCCAGTGGTTCTCCCATTGATGACCAAGTATCTTGAGACCCTGTTCAAGCATCCTTGGGCAGAGGGACCGCCTTTTACAATTCTTCCAACCCCAGTCCCTCCGTCTGGAGGCCTCACCACAGGAGACCAACTAGAAACAAGTTGTGGTCTTGTTCTGTGTTTAGATTTCTGCTCAGGGGAGGGCACTTCCTCTCCTGTTTGTGAGAGCCAAGTGTCACATTCTGGACAGGAAGGATCGTGGTAGAAAACGCTGCGATAGGCACCTGAAAATGTGAACTGGCGAACTGAGGAAACACACATCTTGGCTGCAGGCAGGGGCTGGCGACTACGTTCGCAACATCGTTTTCTTCTGTGAGATGTAGTACTTGGAAGGTTTTGTTGATTTCTGTGTAGTCTGTTATGTTTGGCAAGGCCCTCTAGCTAGGGCTGCTTAAGGGCTAGATAATTTGTATATTCTTTAGAAGAGAGTAGACTACATAAAAGCTTCAAATGTCCCCTTACACCCTCCCTAACCCCCCATGCACTCCCACCCTTTGGCCACCCCACCCCCACCCCCACCACAGTTATCTCAGGGCAACCAGAAGCAGTGGGCACTGGCTGAGAAACTGCCAGACCAAGCAGGGTCTTTGTCTGCTCCACTTCCACCACAGAACGCGCCAGCAGGACTGTCTTCATCTCCTTTAGGGAAGAAGAAAGTTCCTAGAAGAACACTGCACATTTCTGAAAAG
This sequence comes from Microtus pennsylvanicus, assembly GCF_037038515.1. Lineage (NCBI taxonomy): Eukaryota > Metazoa > Chordata > Mammalia > Rodentia > Cricetidae > Microtus > Microtus pennsylvanicus. The sequence continues at coordinate 38,186,226 of NC_134584.1, read as the reverse complement.
CATCAGAGGGAGGAAACTAAAGAAAAGAAGATGAAGATCAAAGATGGATGAGGCCATGCAAGCCCACATCCCTGCACTTGCAGAAGGAGCCCCAAGGACCAAGAGTTCAAGAGTACATTGCAAATTTGAGGCCACCCTGCATTACATAAGACCCTGTCTCAAATGACTAAAAACAGAACAAAAGACTAATAAAGCTACATCTCTTGTGGAATTAGAAATTTGGCTCCTGCTTGAAACAATTTTCCTTTGCCCAACACTGACGGATCAAAAAAAAAACCCCAACTAAACAAACAACAAAAAAGAAAGAAAGAAAAGAAAAAGAAAAAACTACATGCACAGTTTGTTTATTCTCTCTCTTACATCTTAACTTGGCGTTTCTTTCAAGTGCCAAATCCAGTAAATGTTATTTAAATAGAAAGGGGGGGGGGGAGTCATTAGTGACTGCCAGAAAACCATTCCCAGCCAGCCAGCCAAACCTCAAGCATCCAAAGATATGATTTCATTTTTAATCACATAATGAGCTGAAGAATATCAACTAGAAACATAACGAGGAAGAAAGTTTTTATTCATTCGAAACCTCTGTCAGTAAGATTCCCAATTTGGGGTTATTCGGTGAAGACAGATGACAAGATAATCAGCAGATCAAGGATAGCATCAGAGCCCGGTGCCGACAAGCACGTGAGAGGATGTTAGCCATCAGTCATCGCTAGCCTGGAGCATGACCGTTTCTACTCCCAGCCTTGGAGGGCCTGCACTTCCTTCATCCGCAGAATGGATCCCTCGAGCTCAGACTGTGGAGCAAGAACCTAGAGAAGGCAGAAGGCAAAGATGCCCACGTTATGGCCCACATTCTGTCCGCATCGAGTCTTAAAATGAGCACAGCAAGTGGGGAGCTCAGCTAGCTGCCTCAAACCTGAGCGGAGGGCCTCCGTGTTCCTCGAGCTGGGAGGAGAAGCCCAGAACTTCTTAAGGGCTGTCCTTCCCACTAAGTTGTCCTTACACATGCCCCAGTCTAGGGGAAAAGGCTTAGGCTCCTTGCATAGCCCATACTGTGATGTTGTTGTTTCCAAAAACACCTGGGTATATCCCTCTTGCTTCATTTAAAATGTGAACTATAATATGGTACACCTATGTTTTCTTTCCTTCCTGAGATGTGGGATTTTTAAAGAGACATTCTTTCCCCATTCCTGTCCTAAGCATAGAAGCGGGAGTGTGGTTTTCCTCATTTATGTAAGTGCTCGTATTTTATTTTTTGATCTGAAGAATTCAGCTCACTTCTGTTACTCTAATCTAGGATTAGAAAATCCTTACTATGTTTTAGTATTAACAATCAGACTATATCATACCACTTTCTAGGATACAACAATGAGCAATTTTTACATTTTTTAAAAGTGTTATTATTCTTGTGTGGGGTCAACAGTGCGAACATGTCATGACAGTCAGTCATGTGGCGGTCCAAGGGCAATTCTGTGGAGTGAGTTCTCTCCTTCTACTTGTGTGTGGGCTCCAGGAATCAACTGGAGTGGTCAGGCTTCCGTGTCAGAGACTTCTAGCGGCTGAGTCATCTCGGGGATCAGCAATTTTACGAAGAGAGATGCCAATTACACCTGTACCAATGTTTCTAAAACACTGACATGCGTGCAGACCACATGGGAAGCATGGACAGAAGCGATTCCTCTTTAGCTGGTCTGTGGAGGGCCTGACAGACTTGACTTCTAACACACTCCTGGTCCAGCACTCTTTGGTGTGCAAACAGCGGCTTGTCCCAGACAGAATATAATTTTGTCTCCAGAGACTTAAGTCAGTAACTTAAACTTGCTGGTACTGGGAATCAAGGAAAGCTCATTCCCTTTGCTTTTCTTAGTTATAAGGTAAAACCCAGGGGCAGCCAATAAGGATTGTTGGCTGAGGTGAGGACTCTGCCGTTCACCACAGGCCTAGGGCCTAGGTTCTTCCATCTTTCTGCTTTGCTATCCTGAGTATGGTGTACGTCCCCAAACATCCTCTTGTCCCATGGGTATGGTGGCTATTATCATGTCCGTATTCTACTCAGTAGCAGAGGAAGCATTGAGGATAAGCAGGAATGCAGCTGGGTTAATCTTTTCTAAAGGCATGGTCATGAGGTGCCCTCTCCATAACTTTCACTTACATCTCATTGTCCAAAATGTAGTCATCTGTCTAAAGGAAGAATTGAAAATGTTGCTTTTCCAGTTAGCAACGCAGGGTTGATGCTTACTTGATAAATACATAGTAAGGGCAGGAAAGAGCCAGGTAGACTTTAGTACTCTGAGTCACATGAGATAATTGTAGGTTCCCTATTAGTCAGCTACGGCCTTGCCCTCTGGACCATGCCCCCACTCTGGCATCACAGCTATACTGCCGAAGTCAACAAGAGGCTAGCTATCAGTGTAGCAATTCTGTATTGCTGGCTTCCTCGACTCCTCTCTTGACGGAAGCCATTGTCACTCTTAGTTCTAAAACTTGACGATTCAGAGCATCAGTCCATCCTGTCTCTTGCTGTTACTTTGAACAGCATATCTAGCTTTGTTGAGGTTTTATTTGCATCTTTGGGTTCTCAGATGCTAGGGGACCCTGTTACTGTCACACCAGCCAAGATCCTGGCTCAAGGAGACCGCTATAGCATCCAAAATTATTATCCCTGAGGTTGTGGTATATAAATAAGGGACTGAGTCCAAACATCTTCCCTTCTTGGTGCCAGTCAGTTCATTCTTGGGCATTAGTCGTGATAGCCAAGGTAAAGAATCTAAGCGAGCCCATTGATCTGAGCACGAGCAATTGGATCTTTGCCCAGCATTTCCAGGGAACAGGAAGAAGCCAAGAAGCACTCTACACTCCCTAGAGGGAGGATTCTGAAGAGATTAAAATCATGGCCTTGCCTGAGGCTCTCAGGTGATGTGGAAAATGTAGGCGAGGTGTTCCTTGGAGGCTTCTCCCTGGACTCTGAGTTCAGAGGTGGAAGGCAGAGGACGTGCAGGCTGGAATCACCAGTTGAAAGCAAGGCACTCATTAGTCTCCTTTGGCTCACATCACGAGGGATTTTTTAAATTAATATATTTTTTAAATGTATGGGTGTTTTGTCCGCATATATGCTTGTGTACCACCCGTGTGCCTGGTGCCTGTGGAAGCCAGAAAAGGGTGTTGGATTCTCTCTTTGAAGACAGTTGTGAGCTGCCATGTGAAGGGTGGGAATTGAACTCAGGTCCTCTGGAAGAGCAGCCAGTGCTCTTAACTGCTGAGCCATCTCTCCAGTCCTCATATCAAGAAATTTATTTCACTGTCTTGGACACAGGGGCCTTCATCTTTCACTTGCATCTAAATTGGGCTAGCATGTGACCTTTTAGAAAGGGGGAAATCCCAGGCCAGTTTTAGATCATTCAAGTCAACACACTTTCTACTCAACTGTCATTTTTATTGAAGCCTGCTGGAGCTCACATACTATTTTTATTATATTTTCCATCTCTGCCTCTCTTACCTCCTGTCACTGAAGCTAGGCTACCCAACCCTTCCTCCAGTGCTCAACATTGCTATTACCTGGTGAGGTCTATATCATCAGAAAATTTCCTTCAAAAATTCAGCACTAATAAAATATCTGAAAGCCCATTCTCCCAACTTTGAGGGACATTTGATGAAAATGAATTCTGATACAAACAGTTGTTCAATATGTAGAAGAGATTTATGGATAATATTTTGTTCATGATTATAAGAAATTATAATAAGAAAACAATGCGAATCTGATCTTAGAAATTTGCAGATGGCTCTGCCTTGTGTCCCTTCTTCAGGTTCAAAAGTCTCAGAATCCTCTTCTCAAGTCTCTTATCCCTAAGCACTTCTGTGATGGGTTTTCCTTTTAGATGTTCTGTGTGTATTCTTCTTCTCAGGTAGAGCAGATGCTTATTTTCCAGTACTACACATTCACCAATCCACACTGGTTCCCTGTTGACTTCGTCAGCAATGACCTTTGACCAGTGTGTGTATTTGGCCATTTCTTTATATTAATCTATCTTCAATTGTAGGTTTAAGATAAGAAGTAAGGTTCTCATAGTGTAGGCAGTCAGGACACAGGGATGGATGCTGTAGTGGTTAAAAAAGACCAGAGACTGGCTGATGTGGAGCCCATGTGCTTATATAATAAAGTAGCATTCACTTAACCTCTCTGTGCCTCTGTGAAGACTGAGTTAATATATGTAGAGTTCTTATTATCTGAGCTAGGTATTTCTGCAGGTCTTTTATAGATGTTAGCAATTATTTGTATCAATTTAAAATAGGTTCCATTGTCTGTTTAAATGGAGTCCCCTTAAGAATAAATAAGCAGCAGTTATTTTTTAATGCCGTTTTGGTGCAGCATCTATGGGTCTTAAGTCTTCTCCAAAGGCCATGTGTCAAAGGCTTGCTCCCTATCCCTTGATACTGTTGGGAGGTGGTAGAACCTGTGGGACATGCCTCCTAGTTAGGTCACAGGCAGCATGCTCTTGAATTGTTTCCCACTACCATAAGGTGAGTTATTTCCTCTACCACGTGACCCTTATGCTATGCTGCCTCACCACGGATCCCAAAGCAATGGGGGAAACAGACTATGGACTGGAGTATCAGAAACCATGATCTGAAATTAACCTTACCTTCTTATAATTGGATTATACCACGCATTTCTTCATGCAAAAGCTTATTAATACACGATACAAGTCTAAAAGTCAGACGTGTGGTCGAATTCCAGTATGGAAGGGGCAGGGGCTCAGTAGTCCCCACCTCCAGTTGAGGAGTTAGTGACAGTTGTTGATACTAAGGTAGGGAGAATCAGATATTTTAAAGGGTGTGGCCCCTGGCAGGTCAATCACGCTCCAGTGGAAGGCCACACATCTACGAGTATATTGGCAACAAAAATTGAACTCAGTAAGTTATTGTAGAGGGGGTGACCTAGAGGGGGGGGGAGTGAAGTTTGAAGAGGGTTTGGAACTGGATCTGGGAGAGTTATGTGGAGGAATGAAGGTGAATATGATAAAAATACATTGTGTGAGCATCATTGAAATGCTCAAAGCTTAATAAAAATGCTATACTGAAAAAGAATTGGGGCTGGGAACAAAATCAGAGCGAGGCTAGCAGAAGGTATCGATGGAGCGTGTGTGAACTGTGTGCGTGTTTCCTTGTTACTTTATCAACATGCTTAGGAATAACATGATGCTGCATCAGTTCTGTGCTCTATCAAGAGGGTTTTTTTCCCCAACTGAAAGTTTTATTCCTCAACTTAACTTTTCATGACAAAACGTTCTATTGTTAAAATGGCTGTACCAAGAAAGACTTCATCAAAATGTCATGTGCCTAATTATTTGGCAGGCAAGCATTGTTTCAGCTTGAATATTAACAAATGAAAGTTCTCATCCCGTGCAGGGTGACCTCTGAGAATGCCTGCCGGAGCAAGAGAGGTGGGAGGATTGTGTGCTCTTGACTGAGACAGCCTGGAAAACTTCAGAAGCTAAGCAGAGCTGTGGCTGGGTGTTCCATAGTCCAGAAGTCAAGAAGTCAAGAGAGCTGAGCCACCCACTGAGCCCTGCTGCAGAGGGCATTCGGGTTTGGATGGAGAGCATGGGGCTTTCCCACCTGCATCTCTGTCCGTGATGTGACATACAGCTGCAGAATCCGAGCATTCACTTCTGTGGGATGCAAAGGAGACCAGATCTCCCTTGTCCGTGACATTGCAGGGCAGTTTTACCTTGAGTGCTGTCATTGGGACCAAAGACATTGTTGTAGAGCCCAGGTTAAGATGAAAATGTGGGAGTCAGTGTTCAGAGTTGTTAGAATTGCTAGTGGACAACTGACGAGCATTGAACCAAGTGTAGGTGCAGAGTTCACAAACCCACGAGTCAGCTCCGTCTGCCATAGGTCAGATAGGGCCTGGTAGATGGCACCCAAAGCAAAATGTGACACCCGGGTGCTCACTGGGAAGATCTGTAAGGAGTCAGGGAAGCAGTGTCAGTCATGGAATGAGCTGCATGTCTATGTAGTAGCAACAGAGACCACTGTGGATCCCACATGTTTGCCCCTAAACAGTCGAGAATTTAATCTCCCTATCCCACCACTTTGTACTTCTAACAGTTGTTGAACGCAAGCTGTCTAGATTCCGGGCATGACCTTGACTGAGGTAGAGGTCTTTAACCAAGGGCTGTTCCTAGCGGGACACAGCCCAGCACTTCACTTGCCATAGCTGGGTGAATGAGTACTTTATCCCGAAGCACCACTGCATGCGCTCAGCATCCAACTACATCCATTGATGAAGTTATTTTCAATTTCTAAAAGAGTTGGCAGTTGATTGACCTACTGGGAACAATGTGACAAGGTCACCTTAATAAACAAGACAAACAGCAAAGAAAGAGAATAGCAGGAAATGTGCCTAGAATGTGGTGCACAGGGCAGAAGACTCGGACATTGAACTTGGGGAGAGTGGAGCAGACGCCACAAGATTGTGGCTTGTATTCTAGGGGTTTTGACTGTATACATTTTCTTTGATTTCCCCCTTCACTGCAGAGCTGGCATTTTCAAGTTGAAGTCTGCTAAAGAATAAGAAGGGAAACAGAACCAACATTTTGCCCGTGATGAACTCCAGAGACAGGATCAGGGATCCTCCAGATAAGACAGGGAGTGGTGGTGGGCACCTTAGAAATGGAAGAGTCAAGGATATAGCCCGAAAAAACAATGAGGACGTGATGCTCCTAGGTATGACTGGGAGGTTTGTTGTAGATGTAAGGGAGAGCACAGCCAGGGGATCTGAAAGAGTCCAGCCTGAACCGGCACCCCTCCCATGGGAGGAGTGAAGGGGAAGAGAAAAGAGAAGGCAAGAGTGGGGACCAGGAACCACGAGGCCAAGAAACCCACGGGAACCAAATGATTGAGATTACACAGGAAAGAGAGCCTGGGGAAAGGGAAGCTGAAGCTGAGAGGGAGAAGTTTCCCATGCGGGTGGGGGCAGGGTGAAATGTGATGGGAGGAGCCACAGGATAAGTGAGACTTGTCCCAGGTTTCTTTGAGGCCTGGCACAGTCAAAAGGGAGTAGTGACCCCTTACCTTAGACCCAAAGGTGGCCACTCAACCTTGTAAACTCTGTCTTGTCCGGATCAAGGAATTGTTCTCTGGATTGCCGAGACTTAAGAATCAGTTTTATATCCCAGAATTAAGATTTCTGAGATAGTGAAAGTCCTACTTGTAGTTAGGATGGTGCTATATTGTTACTGTTATCAGATTGGTAACAATTAAAAGTAAAGACTGTGATATGCATAATTGTAACAATATTCTGTACCAAATGCCTACCACAGGTCAACTAATCTTTGAGAGTCTAGGAAGCACCGGTTGTGTTTATGTCTACCTTTAAGGACGGGAAAGTGCTCTGGACACAAAGACCAGAAAAGAACCTGCTATAAAAACAGGGTTTTCGCTGCTTTAAAATTGCAAAATTCAGTTTAAAAAAAAATTAGCAGCAGCTGGGAAGTGACTTGGTAAAGTGCCTACCACACAAGCCTGAGGACCTGAGTTCAGATCACACACACACACAAAGAAAGGAAAAGCTGGACATGGTGGCACATCTGTAACTAGTTCTGGAGGAAGGAGGGTGACCCAAAAGTCACTAGCCGGCCAGTCTACCCAATCAGTGAGCACTGGGTTTAGTGGGAAACTCTCTAAGTTATTCCATATTTTATAAAGCTGGCTTCTCGGGCTGTATATCGCCTGAGACTCCACTTTGAAAGGGAAAGATGGCTACAGACTCTGGGTGGACTCAGAAACTGCACCATCTGCCAGGCACCGCCCACCAGCACAGACTGATAGCTACTTCATGCTGACTGCGGAAAGAGTGAGACTGCATGTCTGATGAGGAGATGCCTTTACATCCCGTTCATTTTTTACCCTCATCGGTTACCAAAGAACTCTAGAGCTACTGGGAGAATCTGTTAACTAAGTGAGGGAGGCCTGCTTTGCTGAAGGCAATGTCAGGTTCGAGTGGTATTATAGCTGGGAATGCCCAGCAGGAAGGATTGCAGGTGCTGCCCAAGGGATGCCGGCCTCAGTCACAGGGTCGGCGCCGGCGCCAAAACTCTGTTTGCCCAAGTTCTGGTGGTTCGACAAAAGCCAGCCTTCCTTGGGAACTTGTGAAACTGGTTCTCTCTTGCCAAAAGGAGTCATTCTCCTTATCTAGCAAAAAGGGTATAGGTTCTTCCATTTACGTGTGTGTGTGTGTGTGTGTGTGTGTGTGTGTGTGTGTGTGTGTGTAGTGCCTATCTGCATATCAAGGTTCCTGCCGGTCTCCTGGCTCTCCCAGTCCCTACTCACAAGTATACACTCCAGCTACCCCAGTATGGCTCCTTTTGTCCCAGGTACGTGTTCCCTTATAACCTTGGAGATTCTCCCCACTCTCCCTTCTCTCTGCCTTCTGGGGAGACAGCCTTGGCAGTTTGGAATAAACCTTTCCCTTTTCCACCCACAGAGCGGCTATTTCGGTGTCTTTACAGAGCCCCTCGTCATTTACATAGCACTTCATACATTTCTGGATGGGAGAACTATAAATAAATGAGTCTCTTCTCACTGGGTGAGAGGCTCTGTGACAGCTCAGGTTTACCTTCTTTGTATGTCTTTGCACACACGGGACCTCAGAAAATGTTTGCTGCCCCACCCTGTGAGGTTAAATACATATTCAAATCTTAAGGGTGCCCTCCCTCCGTGATTAAGACTTTCTTCTCTGAGGGGTTACCGGAAAGGCTCCCAGTGCTCAGTCACCAGGCAGCCTGTGTCTCAGTGCTTGCAGTACCCAGGATGGATGTGTTATTTCTCTATCCACTCTTGGGCAGGGAAAGAGATATTAAGTAACCTGACCAAAGGCCTAATGTTACAAAGTATTTGACTTTAGGTTCAAATAGTATCAGAGGACTAGATTCAACAGGCCAGGAGTAAAAGCACAGGACGGCCACTCTGTCCCATGTGTAATTGGTTCCTGGAGTCTATTCTCTTGCAGAGGCTTGTCTGCAGCGCAACCCATCCAGACAAAGCTGTGGTTCCTATTTCAGCAACTTTCCAACTCCATCCTGTCTTGCTGAAGGTTGGTTAGTGCCTCGTGTGAGATGCTACTGAAGTTTCTAAACCATCTGAGTGCCTCCTTTTCAGGATTGCACTATGTTTTTTTAAGGTCTTGGATAGTACTGAAGTCCTCTATAAAACCACCGCCCAGTTGGGAGGCAAAGCACAAGCTTTTGGGTCCTTCTGATTGCAACTTAAGGCAAGATTTTTAATGATTTAGGATACGGGACTCACTCGGAAACGTGTTAAGATGGGCCAATTCTCAGGTTTCACCTCTACTCTTGCTCACCTGGTCTAGGATGGAGTCCAGGCATCTCTTTTTGCAGCTAACAAACCACACATGATTTTGGTACCAAATACTACTACGCATTTGAAAGAAATATTACCAATGTGCCCAAGGTCTAAATAAATATAATTTGTTTTTTTTACAAAAAGAAATATCTTTTGATCTTTGAGAATTTCATACAGTGTATTTTGAACATATTTATACCCAACTCCTCCCATTACCACCTGCTCCACCCCATCCCTTGCCACCCAACTTTGAGATTTCTTCTGTTTGCTTTTCTGTTAGTTTCTATCCAGTCCACTTTATGTTGCCCAGATATGACTAGGAGTAGGCTCTGTCTTGGTGTGTAGTCAATCAGCAGCTATCAGACACCCGTAGGTCCTAGCAGCAAATGGTAGGATTTCATGTCTTTCTCCCCCCTTTGGTGCTGGGTTCTGTCTGCCTGGACAGCTTGCAGGTTTTATGTAAGTTAATGTCACAATAGCTATGCATTCATAGGCACTGTCCCCTTGGTGTTTCCAGTCACCTCCAGCTCTTAAGGTCATCCTACTCTCTCTTCCGCGATCCCCTTGGGAGGGGGTGATATGAATGCTCTGTTTAGAACTGAGCAGTGAACCGGTCTCTCATTCTCTGCACATTATGGGGAGTCTCTGAGCTAACTGCCATTTACCACAAGGAAAAGCTTCTCTAATGAGGACTGAGATGTTCTGCTTGGTGAATTTCTAAGAACCTTGCACCAATCCCCTCGCTCCTCCCTGAGCTGAAACAGATCTCTCTGATGTGCAGTTCACAGTTCCCTTTAATAGGTGCAGCCCATTTCCCTTCTCAAGGACTCTATGGGGTCTCTAGAAAAGCGACACCTCCACAGCTTGCTGCTCCCTTCGCTCACCCTGCCTGGGTGTGATTTGTCCCTGTCAAGCCTGCCAAAATACACAGACACGTTGAGATGCTGGTCTGATTTCCATCCCCTGCTGGTGCCAACAACTCACTGAGGTCAATAAAAAACTCTCCCAGTTCCTTCAGAGGAAGCCAGTTATCTGCAAGACTTCCTCTGTTTTCCTGAACTCAGTCTTGGCATCTCCACCAAGGACATATTTTGTCTGGATCCACTGGTTGGACTTCTTCACATCTCTGGGAAGCCACACAAAGAGGAACATAGCCCAAGGGATGGAAGGGGAGGCAGAGTTTGAAAGGAAAGCGATCCAGGGACTGGGTGCAGATTGGACCAGTGGCCAGTGTCTTTCTGAGACCAATAGGAATCTCCCAGTCTTTTTAGAATCAGTCTGCTAGCAGGTGCAAGGACATGCCAGCCTCCTTAGAGTCCCTATTTAACTCAATTCTATGAGCAGAAAGATGGAAAGAATTGGGGCAAGAAGGGTCTCTTTGTCCATGAGGTTCAGTGTACAGTAGAATCTGTTCTGGCCTATTCAGGCTATGTCGCAGAGCCGAAACATCCAGGCAACAGCATTCATGGACAATGAATGTGTCTTAGTCCATTCTGTTACTATAGCTCAATGTCATAGACTGGGTGATTTATAACGGATAAAGGCGTATTCAGTTCATGACTCTAGAGACCGGGAATCTAGGGTTAAGTAGCTTCATCAGTGACGGTCTCCTCCCTACTGGAGACTCAGTAGAGTCCTGAGACAGTGCAGGCCACTGCTTCACAAGAACACACACAAGAGCCAGAGTAGAACCTCAGTTTTATAACATTCGTTCTCTAGTTACTGCATTTGCGTCTATCTGTGTAACTCCACTAACTCCCGAATGAACTAATCCACTCTTGAGAGCCGAGCACTCATTTGTGACTTAAAAGTCCCACTTGGTTGTTAGCAATGTAAGTCTCTTAGCACTTCATGTAGGGATAGTATGTCACCAGGAGTTTTGGTGGGGGACACTAAAAACACAGCACAACGGCTATGGTTATTGTGGCTGTTGTCCCAATCACATGTACAAATTAGTCACCCTTACTCTTTGGAGCTCACATCTATTTGGGAAATTCTTGCCAATAATTTTTGCTACAGTTCAAATTCCTTTCCTCTGAGATCCTACTTCCTGGCTTCTTTGTCTTTAAGCTTGCTTTCATGGATTTTTGTTGTTGTTGTTTCTTGAGATAGGGTCTCACATAGCCCAGGCTATCCTAGACTTTGCTGTGTAGTTGAGAATGACTTTGAATTTTTGATCCTCCTGCATCTACATTTCAGATGTTGAGATTATAGGTATGCATCACCATGCCTGATTTATGCCATGGTGAGGGTCAAATACATTGCCTGTGTGTGTGCCAGGAAAGCATTCTACTGAGTTACTTGCATACCCCAACTCTTCCAGAGGATCCTTCAGTTAATGGCGGTTGCTCAGATGCTCTGCAGATGGTAGCATCTCCTCAGACTCATCCACGGAAGCAGAAGGACATTGTCAACTTTACATTTACTGTTCATCTGGAATAGAGGCTTCCACACAATAGGTGGAATGATAGATGCTCAATGAAAGTCACACCCCTAGTAGTATTGTGTGAAGGAGCATGAGCTCACGTGTGTGGACTCCAGTGCCTGGTATTTATTTATTGGCAGAGAGAAGGTGAGTGGGGAAAGAAAAAGAAATAAAAAGAAATAGCTGCTCCTGGATATGGTGGAGGAGAACATTTATTGTAAATAAAAGGAGAGTGTAGGTAGAGGCAGGGACATCTGGGAGAGCCCAGAGTGGACAGGACCAGATGGAGCTGGGCCATGTGGGAAGAGGGGGAGGGGAAGAAAGAGGGGAGAGAGGAGAACCAGGTGCAGTAGTCGGGAGGTTAAAGGTTCAAAGAGGGTAGGTAACCAAAATGTCTGGATTGTATAGGGAAGAGCCTCTGGGGGAAGGGCAGCCCAGCCCCTGGGCTGGAGAGTTTAGGGTATTGGATGGGGTATTCTAGCCATACCCTGTAACAGGTAGGGACACTGAGGGATGCTGGGAGAACCTATTGGCCAGGTGTGCTTCCATACGTTAAATAGGTACCTCAACCATTTGTCCCCGGTTTTGAAAGGTGAGAAGCAATTAATCAGTGGTTGAATGTGACGCCTCTGAATGGTGTGAACTTTGACCCTCTGAGAGCAGCTTACCCATAAAGTCAGCCTGGATTTTCCTACTCAATCCCTGTGAAGCCTCTTGACGAGGAGATTTCTCAACACTAAGTAAAAGAGCGGCTTTTTAATGTTTCAAAAGAGGCCCAGCTCTTAGTTTTGGCTGGGGACAAGCCCAGAGCTATCTCCAGAGAGATAGCAGACAAACAGTGATGTCACTGAAACACTCTCAGGGACAAGAGCTGGACAGTTTTGCCTTGAATTTCTATAGCTCTCTAAAATTCATTTTTTTTGCCTTTGTAAATGATAGAATTTTTTTTTACCATGGTTGTTGAAGAGTTGTCTTAGACACCAGATAATTATCAATAACTATCTAACAGTAGATATGTAGTCTGAGCCCTGCTTCCTTCATTACATGTAACTGAGATGTCTTGCCAGAATCTGTAAGGTCCTGAGTTCAGGGATGAGTTAGAAGCTGGACGCTGCTTTCAGTAAAGTTGATAGTCCCAGAGGAGAAATAGTGTTTTTCTTGACATGTGAGACTCTACTGGGCAGGTTCTCCAGATGAGAAGACTCTCTTGAAGGTCATCTAAAACCTCTGCCTCTCTGCTCCCCTCATTCCAAGACACAGTGACCAATGGTCTATCCTATTGCCGAGATCCAAAGCCATCCTATACCATGATGTGGAATTTGTCTTTGGAGGGACAGGTAACCCAACTCTTCCAGGTGGAACATGTTTTGGGGGTCATGAAGCCCAACAAAGTTGGGGCATATCTGCCAAGCCACCCATTTGCAGAAGCCATTCCTAATATGGACATCCCGAGCACCTAGTGTTGTATTGACATGGGGTCAAGTGGACAGAACTTGAAAGCATTCTCCACACTTCCTCCTCTTCATGCTTATAAGATATGAATATATACCTTGCCTTCAGGGCATTTCCTTAAGAGTTATGTGAAATAAATAATTGTGAAATATTTAATACAACAAGAGCTTAATAAATGTCAGTTCTCTTGGTCTTAAACGACAGACTCATTTTCCTTAACGTGAAGATTACTCTCAGCTGGCCTAGGTCTCACTTTAGATAATTGTCTTATTTGTACTAATATTTTAGCTCTACTCTATGAGGAGGGTGGAGTGCTTAAATATCCTTCAGAGATAGCCGAGTCTTCTGTAACTTGGACAGCAAAGCAATATGTTCTTTACTGTGGAAAATATGCAATAATCCTTTAACCCATGTTTTGAATGAATCCTTCCCTGGTTTCAGCAAGAAAGAGGTTCCTTAGAAGCAAAAGCAGCAACCCATCAAATGCCATACAGTAATCATATCATGGTTGGTTTGACTAGAATCCAATTGTCTGTTTATTAAATTATCATCTGTTATCCTGGCTAGCTCTCTTGGATCATCACCAGTGATCTCTAAGACCTCCCCACAGAACCATTAGCTGTTAAATGCCTGACTTATCCTGAAAACTGTGTTATGAGACTAAAGGATTACAGCTCAGTGATCGGGAAGGCTGGTCAGGGCACTGTCCCTGAAGGGCAAGGACATGTTCAAACTTGTACTTCTATTTTCCTTGGAGCAGTTGCTGGGAGGGGAGATCGGAGACCTAGATACAGCCACTGCTATAGGCCAGGCTATCTATGGTGACAGCCAAACCAAGTCAGTGATGTCTAGGCAGTACACAGGGGGAGGGGAGGTAAGAAACATTGAAAAGACCAAGTGGACAGACAGTTGGTATAGGAGGTCCTTCTGTTTATGTGTTGCTTTCATTGGTTGAATAAAGAAACTGCTTGGCCTGATAGGGCAGAACTTAGGTAGGTGGAGAAGACAGAACTGAATTCTGGGAGGAAGGAAGCAGAGTCAGTGAGAGCCGCCATGGAGCTGCTGGGTCAGACATGCTAAATCTTTCCTGGTAAGCCACAACCTCATGGTGATATACAGATTATTAGAAATGGGTTAAATCAAGATGTGAGAGTTAGGCAATAAGAAGTTAGAGCCAATGGCCAAGCAGTGTTTTAATTAATACAGTTTCTGTGTGATTAAATCAATAAAGAAACTGCTTGGTCTGATAAGGTGGAACTTAGGTAGGCGGAGAAGACAGAACTGAATTCTGTGAGAAAGAAAGCAGATAGAGAGAGCAGCCATGAAACTGCCAGGTCAGACATGCTGAATCTTTCCCGGTAAGCCATGACCTCGTGGTGGTAATACACAGATTATTAAGAATGGGTTAAAACAAGATGTGAGAGCTGGCCAATAAGAGGCTAGAGATAAGGGGCCAGGCAGTGATTTTAATTAATACAGTTTCTGTGTGATAATTACGGGTGTAAGCTAGCCGGGTGGCTGGGACCAAAAGCAGGCCCTCTCTCCCTCAACAGACAGTCTCTCATCAAACCACTCCTAAGTTCTTTTCCATGGAGGAACTTGAGGGTACAACGATCTTCCAATGTCATAATTCCATAGTAAGCCATAGAGACAACACAGTGTCAAGTGGAAGACACAGGCACATGCCCTTTACAATAGCCCATGAAATTCATTCTTGGGTATGAGTCATTGCCTAAAAAGTAGCCACCATTGAATCATTTATTTGTTTATAGTTAGGCAGTAGAACTTAACAGTACTGCGCTGAAGCCATAACTCAACTTCTCCTGACCTTAGATTGTAGGTATAGAAACCTGCTCACGGACATGCCAGGCAGAATGAAAACTCCATGTCACACAGCTGGTGACTACTGGGGCTTCAATTATTTCACGAAAAAGGGAGCACTTGAGAAGACAGATTAGTAAATTCTGCCTATCAAATGTGGCATAACTGTTATATGCTACAACATATAGTAGCTACATAGACTAAAGTACTCTTTGTGGCCCTCAGAAATAGTACCCTGGCAATCACTAAACTCCAGCCCACACTCCTTCCCAATCTATGAACTTAATCTATTCACACAAAACCAAGACCATTGGCCAAGCTACACTCCTTTGGGGCCAAATGCTCGTTACAACCATGTCCCTGCTTTCTATAAAACCTCCTATGGACACCTACATCTGAAAAGCTATATATGGCCACGAGGGATAGGAATCCAATTCAGACCGTACTCTTGTCTTCTGTTTTCCCCTCGACAGGGGAACTTCTCAGACCAACATCAAGAGGAACTTTTCTGTTTCTATAGACCTGCCTGCTTTGGATTGATAGTTTCTGCTACTAGAAAAACCTTGACATCCCTGTGGACAAGGAAAGTTTCTCTTCTTTGATCAATGAAACAGGAAATTGAGTAACTGAAATATCCATGAATTTCTTGCCACAGCACCATGTATTAGCAGTTCAATTCTGAAACACTGGCCTAGAGGTTATGAAGAAAAATTGTTCTTCAAAATATCTCTGAAGCAGTAAACTAAGGAACAACATGTGGACCACAGATGCTCCGGGATATACAGAATGGAGACCGGGTTTCTGTTTCATTCATTTCTGTAGTATCCATTTATGGTGACTGGCTCATGGTAAAACAGACTAGGAAACCAAGCCACTGTGAATAGTTGATCACTAGAAAGACTTCACTTAAGTCCTATGCCTGGGGGTTACTAACAACAGTCCATTGGAGCCTGAGCGTCTCCCAAGGAATGATGAAGAGCCCCCAAGTAGAGAAGTAGGAAATAACTTGATAACCAAGAAGCATGATCACCACGGATATTATTTCTGAGGGCCAGAGAGAATACATTAGTTTATGTAGCTACTGTATGCTATGGCATATAATAGATACACCACATTTGATAGGCAGAATCCAGCTAGCATTGGAGCTCTTTATCTTCAGGTTGATTTGATTTAGTAAGGTGCCGCGTGTCATGTGTGGATTCAGTTAATGTGTGTTTTCAGGTTAATACCTCCTCGGTGGGCTGCTGGCTGCCCGTGGTGGGCTATACAACTATGATCCTGTCAAGCCATGTTCTTCATAGTGAAGTGGGCACAAATTCTAAAGTTCTGCTTACTCATAACACAGCTAAAGGGGTTTTCTGTTTGTTTCTATGCTAAGTGGTAGTATGTCTTCTGGATATTACAGGCATGGGGAGGAAGAATGTTGGATCTAATGAGATGGGAGGAGCTAAGGCTCTGAAAGCCCCACCGGAGGCCCATGTTGGGGGATCTTCACTTGTCTTTCTTTGCATAATTCTCCTTCAAATCTTCAAAAGCTAAAATGAGGTGGGTTTTTGTTTCTTAATTTGGACTGGTCTGTGTTTCCCTGGGACATCAGAAGCTCACAAATGGCAACAGGGCAGTATTAATTCCACTCAAACTCCCATCACACATGGTTAGGAAATTCTAAGGTTCCTCTTCAAACTCCCCTGCCCCCGCACACAAGCCATTGAGGAACTCCTGGACGTATAACTGAATGTGGGAACAGAGATGACCTACTGTGACCGAAGAGCGTCACTTTCTCTTGTCACGTATCTCTGGTCCCTTCCAGCTTCCTCCTTGTCACCTTGGAGATGGACTGTTGCCTCACTGCAGGTCAGGTTGGGCCACAGGACCTTGCCCGCCTTCCTTTCTCAGAGCCACATTGATCCTCATGCCCAGCCATGCCCTCACTGAAGACCACACCTTCGTACTGCAGCAGTTTCAATATTTTATCTCCTCGGTGGATGGCATGTGTTCTCGGGGGAGGGGGGTTAGAATAAAGAAAAACACCCACAAGTTCTACCTGATCTCCTTCAGATTCTGGCCTTTTACCTTACATCTAATTTTGAGCAAAGGACCCTTCATGCCTTCAGGGTGAATCCTACTGCCTGACTGGTCACTAGCCATGCCTGAAAACACAGAGTAGGTCACCTGGTCCTCAAGTTTAGACACACCCAGGTCTCCTATCAGGAAATGATACTCTAGATAGGAATGAAGTAAGACTGAGATCACAATGTAAAACAGCATAGGTTTAGGGGTGGGAGAACCAAAAACAATGGATGCTATGGATATTAACAAAGGAAATTATTCGCATTGACTATGGGATGCCAACAAACTGTGTTAGTCAACTTTGCATTGCTGCATTCAAAAACCTGAACTACTCAACTAAAATCGAAATGGTTTATTTTGGCCCGTAGTTTCAGAGGTTTATTTCAGCTCACATGATTAACCGCCCCTGTTGTGCGGGTCTGTGGTGAGGCAGTGCTTCATGACAGGGGAGCAACACGCTCACCTCCTGGAATCCTAAGAAGCAAAAAGAAAGAGAAACAGCTGGAGTTCCAATGTCTCCTTCAAGGGCATGCTCTCAATTTTATCTATCTTATACTTGACCCCGCCTCCTCAAGGGTCCTCCAACAGGGTCACAGTCCAGGGACTATGCCTTCAACACTATGTCATTAAGGCCGATATTCAAGAGTCCAATCATAGTATGAACTGGAAGGTCAGTATTTATTTATCTATTTACTCCTATCTCTTTCAAATATAGTTTAAATTTAAAGTATTATGGTCTGTGGGCACCAGAGGAATGGTCAGCTGGTAGAGGTGCCTGCTGCCAAGCCTGATAACCTGAGTTCAATACCCAGGACCCACAAGATGGAAAGAATGATCAGTTCCTGAAAGCTGTCCACACACACACACACACACACACACACACACGCGCGCGCGCGCGCGCGCGCGCACACACACACACACACATACTCGCACAGTGTTAAATATTTTAAAAACTAAATAAAGTATTACAGTCGCAGTGAAGACTCAGACCATGAAATAAGGTCACCAGTTAGAAGCTGTGTGAATTTCCAGAGTCACCTACTCCCTCAGAACCTGTTCTGTCATTTGCAGATCTGGGTTCAGATAGCTGTTGACTTGCTAGCTGACTGTCAACATTCCATGGAATAATGCAGATAAACAGGACATGGAGCCTTGAACAGAGAACGTCACTATCTATGGGTCTGCTAGCCCCCGTGCACGCACACAGCAAGCCTTCTTCAGCTGTCATCCCAGCACTCAGGTGACTCAAGCAAGAGAATCACAGGTTAGATGCTAGGTTACAAGAGCCTCCTTCAAAAAACATTGATTTGTATTTTGATACAAATACTTGACAGTGCCTTCATAGGCCCTCCGGTAGGTGGTCAAACCATTCATAACAAGGCTGACTGCTATTTTAGAGAAACTGGCTTCAAATCTTGATCTGAGCGACATTTCTAATGTTTCTCACTACAGCATAAATAGCACAAAGTCTCACAAGTAGATAGCATCGGTTTTTTGAAGACAGATTTCTAGCTGTCTGTTCAGTCCAGGTCAGCTTCTCTCAAACCCTTCTGAGAACGCTCTGGCTTGCCCCAGAACCAACCCATGCTGGGTTTGCTATTCAGGCCAGATTATTACCAAGCAGTTGGAGGGGTCAAATTCCCACAGCCAATTTTCTATAAAAATCCCAAGTAATTGAAATGGGAGGAAGGTCCCCAGTAAAAGTCAGGATGAATAATTTAGCACGGTCGCTGCCTACAGCTTTGGAGGCAACATATTCAAAGCATTTGATTAGAGGCCACACTAAGCAGCCCTTGTCTCCTGAGCATCCTGGGCTCCAGCCCACTCATCTCATCAGGAATGAGGAGCATGGGCTTAATGAGCAGCCAGAGGGCTCGGTGGTTAACCCTTCTCTGATATCTGAACAGCCTGTGAGATCCATATCGATCCATGGTTTTCTTTCTCTTTGTGAGCAGTGGCATTGTTCTTGAATCTTCCTAAATGACTTTATTAAGTCACATAACGATGGCTTGCTGATCCCCAACACGGGGTGCTGTGTCCCTTTCCCTGACACCATAGAACTATCCAGGGATGGATCCGTATAGTACAGATGGGAGCTAACTGCTATTTTAAAAGCTCGGCTCCAAGTTGCAACTAAGAATAACATTTAAAATGTTTTTCCCACGACCATGTCACTAGATCACAATTCCCACAAATAAATAAATCCCTGCTATCTCTACTTAGGACCAGTCAGGTCTTGAGGGCACAAGTGGTAGAAACCCAGCTCCTTAGATTCAGAAAAAAGAGGTTCGTGACTTTATGATGTTGGAAAGAACGCAAAGTCACTCCCTGGATTGAATGAAGGTCCAGGCGAGAGTCAAGCTCTCTGGATGCAGTGTCTGCAAATCAATGGCCAAGGTCAGAGCTGGGTCTTAGGGTCTCCAGAGACAGATGGGCAGAAATAAATGCTGAATACAAGAAAAATGGGGTTGATGAAATATTGTTGTAGTGATCAAGTAAAAAAAGGGGGGGTGCTTTGGGAAGTCCTGTGGGCTACTCCAGTTACCTACAAACTGCAGTTATTTAAAGGGCTCGCTAGGGGTGTAAACTCTCCAGCACCATTTCTTTCCTAACACCAATGTGACTGTCTTGGGAGTGAGGACCTTGGTAATTATAGTTCGATGAAGTAATAAAGAGAGTGAGGCTTCGATTCATTATGATTGGATACTGGGGTGGATGATTATAGAGGGGTGGCCACCTGAGGACACAGTGAGAGAGGCAAACCAAACCTGCTGATACTTGTGTCTCAATTAGAGCTTCTATTGCTGTGAAGAGACACCATGGGCACAGCAATAGAAGACATTTAATTGGGGTGGCTTACAGTTCAGAGGTTCAGTCTGTTATCGTCATGGTGCGGAGCATGGTGGCATGCAGGCAGGTGTGGTGTTGACTACATCTTGATCAGAAGGCAACAGGAAGCAGACTAAGATATTGGGTGGTACCTTGAGCATGTACGAGATCTCAAAACCTGACTCCACAGGGACACACTTCCTCCAACAAGGCCACACCCACTCCAACAAAGCCACACCTCCTTATAGTGCCACTCCCTTGGGGGGGCCATCTTCTTTCAAACCACCACACTTGGGTCTTGCGCTTCTAATTTCCAGAACGGTGAGCAATAAAAATTCGTATTTTTAAAGCTACACAGTTTGCAGTGTTTTGTTATGGTTGCCCAAGCTGATGATACATTAATCAACTTCTAGCTTTCTAAAGACAGAGTTTTCACTATGTAGCCCTAACTGACCTAGAACTCGCGACGTAGCCCTCCCTGTATTACTGTAGCACCGCCTCTTGAGTGCTAGGGTCACAGGTGTGAAGCATTGGGCCCAGCCTCGCTCCTCTTGTCTCACCTGCCATCAAAGGGGTTAGCTCTGACTTAGAGCTTGAGAGGACGGAGCCTATTGCAGAGAGGAAAGGCATGGCTGCAGCCATCTCCACGGTAGCAGAAGTGCGCAGGCGGGACACTCCATCTCACACTATTGCAGAAAAGGAAGCATAAAATGGACAGGAAGTGGAGTTGGTCATACAATCTCAAGGCTTGCCCCCAGTGACCCCACTTCCTCTGGTGAGGCTTCACCTCCTAGAGGTGCCGCCACTTACTTTCCAAAACAGAGCTACCAGTTGGAGACCAAAGTGTGTAAGCACGGGAACCTTAAAGAGACATTTCACGTTCAAACCATAACATTCCACCCCTGACCCCATAGGCTCATGGCTCTTATGATGTAAATACAGTCTCTCCAATTGCAAAAATCCATCCTCTTTCACTGTCCCGTCACTGTTAAAGATTCCAATGGGTCTGTGGTATTCAAGGTCATCTTAATTGGGAGCCCAGTTTGAGGGGGTACAGCCCCTTCTGCAAGGGCAGGCTGCTCTGCGGTGACAGAAGTGTGCAGCTGCTGCTCCTACCCTGCATCTTGGCAGAACAGGAAGCAGGAAAGCATGGCTGTTCTCACGCCAGATGCTGTTTCCCAGACTGTCTCTCCGCATTGTTCTCGGCCTCGCAGGGTGAGCTACAGTGGGTTTCTCTCCTTCCTCTTCGTTCTGGGTGGATTTGGCCAGAGGAAAAGAGAAAGTGGTATCAGTATATTTATTTCCCTGACTCATTTCCCATCAAGTCGTCTGGGGCTGCTGGCTGAAGTGGATGTCTCCACTCTCTCTCTGGCAGCTTCCTCCGTGTGAGGCCCATTTGGTTCTGGTAACTCTGCCTCTCCCCAAAGCTCCGGGCTAAGTGGTAAAGTCAGCTGTACTGACATTATCCCCAACTACATTTCCAGCATTTGTCCTACATATCAGCCCGTAGTCGCTTGCTCAGTATACCCTGGCCAACTCATCGAATGCCCCTGCTTCTTCCCTGACCATGAAACAGATGAGGACATGAAGGACAAAGTTCTCTTCTCTTCTCTCTCTAGAAAAGCAGAAATCACAAGTGGGTTATGCAAAGTCAACTGTGCCCTAACGCATAAAGCCCTGGCCAAATGAGAGTCGATTTGATTTTAATGGCTAACATTAGAAATCACCTACATAAACGGCAGCAATATAGACATCTATGTCTCCTTTGGGGTGACTTTTAACCTCTGCTTTCTCCTCATGTTTATCTTGGAAGGTCTGAGGCCATCTGCCATTATCCCCCAATTAACTGACACTTGTCCAGGCTTGAGCACTGCGCTACTCAAGGTTAGCGCCTGTGCTGTGATTGGCAGTGGGCCAGTGTGTTTCAAATTAAGAGATGCTTCAGTCTTTAGACACTGAATTTGAACTCATCATGATTTGCTTATAGAGAGAGTAGCATAAATTGTTATGTTTTTTGATAGCCACTAACATGCAAGTCTTTTACCTATTGTCTTTAACACACATTATGATTATATTACTCTAAATTATTATATTATTCTAAATTATAAATGAGGGTGTTTCCTTCAATGCATCCCATTCCCTAAAGTTTTTGTGTGATGGAGTGAATTAATCTCCTAGAGAAGCAGTGAAAATTTCAAACATTTGAGGCTCCCATTTCCATTATGATGACCTCAACCTCTTCCCTCCCCAAGCCTGCATCTATTCACTTCCCCACCAGAGGGAAACTGCGTGTTTAGTCAATGTCTTCTGGTACCAGTGTTAAGCATTCTCTTATTTTCAACTCCACATGAAGAAGTGACAAATTTCTCTGCACCAGGGGATCCATGTGGCTTTAGCCAGCAGTCATCCACGGGTTTTAAAAGAAAGCAATTGTCTGGGCCAGGGACTCATCTGCGGGAATGCTGAGAGCTGGAGTGGGTGGGAGAGAGGCGGGAGACCCTGTTGAGTCTGTTGATAGATGGCAGAAGTAAACACTGCTGTTTGTCCTTGCCTTTGAGTTTCTTAGAAGGGCGCTCTGATGGGGTCCTTTCCTCTCCTTCCAGGCCTCAGTACTCAGTCATCAATACGAAGAGAGCCTGTTAGTCTCCAATAAACTTGGGCTAAAGGGGTTAAGTCTGAGACTGAGAGATAAAAACCAGCACAATGGCATTTGAAGGGCCCTGGAAGGACTTCTACCTGATAGCTGGCTCATCCGAGAACAGAAAGAGATCCCTGTATTTCCCCCGGGGCATCAGGCCCTGGCTAAGTTACCAGTGTGTTTTCGAGGGATATGTGATACTGTTTTTGCTTTGACTCTGCTGTGTACATTTCTGCTATGTTTTCACATTTCTGCAGCCAAAATGGATTTTCATAATCAGCATGATTATGTATTATGCAATTGCAGCTTTTTTTATCTGCCCCTTCCCCCAGCATTAGGTTGTTATTAACGAGCTGAAAACCACTTGGAAGACTTGAACATAGACTCCCGGGCCCCATAAGAACAGGTGCCAACTTAAGAGGCCTGAACGCCACGAGGAGTTTGCATGTGAAATGAGCAGGCCATGCAGAGCAGGTGGCCAGCTCCAGCTTTGCATGCTCCAGGAAATGTGCTCCTGATGGACGTTAATGATGTGTATTTATGGCTATGTTCTGTGCAGGCTGCTCCTGCTGGCATAGGCATTGGGAGTGATGGCATGGTGGGAAGTATGACAGTCGTGGACCGCGTTTTCTGACCTCAGCGGTGCTATGTGCTGTCCTCTGAAAGGCTGCCATTTCAGCACTTAGACTGTGTCTTACTGATGGTTTCCGCTCAGTGATCCCACAAAGACAGAATTCAGTTCCACCTAATCTAGCGGGTCTGAAACTGACGTGTGGCAGGGATGGCGTATGCAAATGATAGCCATGAAGGAATTAGTGAGCCAGGACTAGAAGCATCTCTTCTACGTAGATGTATTGAGGGTTTTAACAAAAACAAGCAGGGCAGATGTTACCATCCAGACATCACTCGCTAACTAAATATGTATTAGTAAACCATAAAAAATAAGCCAGCTATTCTATCCATGTACATGCAGATGTCTCTCAGACAGTACCCAGGACAGAAGATTCTGTGGTTAGTGCAGCAGTCATGCCAAGCAACCAGAACCCAATAGCATTTATGACTGGCCTCAAAATGGCCGAGACCATTCAAAGGGGGTAGGTTATCATTCAAGGTGGATGTACTATTCACACAAGAGTTAAGAGTCTCTAAACCAATAGTTCTCAACCTGGGGGTCAAGACTCCTCTGGGGGACAAATGATCCTTTTCACCAAGGTCTCATAGAAGATGTTTACGTTATGATTCATAATAGTAGCAAAATTACAGTTATGAAGTAGTAACAAAAATAATTTTAT
This sequence comes from Microtus pennsylvanicus, assembly GCF_037038515.1. NCBI lineage: Eukaryota > Metazoa > Chordata > Mammalia > Rodentia > Cricetidae > Microtus > Microtus pennsylvanicus. Next base: position 38,162,336 of record NC_134584.1, on the reverse strand, counting down.
GGTTGGAGGTCAACACAACACAAGGAACTGTATTAAAGGGTCACAGCATTGGGAAGGTTGAGAAGCACTGCTATAAGCTATTGTAACTAATTCAGCCTGGCCTATGTAGGAAGACCCTTGCCAACCTCAAAAAACATAAAACCATAACAAACAAAAATCACATGAGGATTCAAGATCCCTAGTCATCAGAGAAAGACAATTCAAAACTATTGAATTTCATCTCAGTCCACTCAAGTGGCTACTATCATAAAGCCAACAGCAAATGTTGGTCAGGAGGGGGGTGGAGCACTTATAAAATGCTGGCTGACTGTGGATGGCAGTTAATGCAGAAGCTCACAACTGATCCTCTCCCCTCCCCTCCTACCCTCTCCCATGGTCCCCATGCTCCCGATTTACTCAGGAGATCTTGTCCTTTTCTATTTCCCATGTAGATTAGATCCATGTATGTCAGAGAGAGCTGACTCTTGCAAGTTGTCCTGACCTCTGATTGCCCCACATAATAAAGAAACAGATAAACAAATGGAACTTTTTAAAAAGGCACTGGATAGGGTGCAAACATGGACACTGTGTGAAATATGAATTGTGTTCTAACTCATTTATCCCAGAGAAATGAAAACCTATGCTCTTACAAAGACCTGTACATGAAGTTTATAGCTACTTTGATGGCAAAAGCTATAAACTATAAAAGACACACATGTCCTTTAGCAGCAACTGAAATGTCAACTTGGATGACAACTTAAGAAGCCAGGCTGCTTGTAACCATCCTACAGAAGTAGGGTGGTCTCCCACATGAAGGCTAGTTCAACCGCCCATGCTTGATGATACCACATTCTGTCAGGAGGGAACAAAAGGTTTATTGCTCACACAGTGAAGTTCCCAGCAGAAGCTGGGCAGGCTTCCCAAGAAAACCCCAAATGGCTTGAGAATCAGGGAAAGGAAATGGGTTGAGGATTTTTATTGTGGTTAGGGACTGAAGCAGGGACTTGTGTGAATGAGGAAGAAGAGCCCATGGTTTCCTTCTCAGCTTCCCCAGATAGAGACAAAAGACAAAGAGAAAAGAGTGATACTGCAAAGATATTAGCGAAAGCCAGGTGATGGAGCTGGGCTCTGCTGGATCTAGTGAGTGCAAGGGCAAATCTAAGGAGGACAAACTGTATGTATCCATTTAGGGAACATGTTGAAAAGACAGGGATGGGATGGGGAAGTGATGCAGGAGGTGGGGGTGATTGTGATGGGCAACCTAATACCTTCACAGTGCTGGAACTGTAAACATCTCACCTGGGACAATGTACACAGACTGATACAGTGGTACATGGTGTAGAGCATCATACATGTGCATGAACACACATATACACACATGCACAAATAAGTAGAAAATCTGAAAAAGATGGACGGATTGTGATGAGGTCAGGGTCTTGCTTATAAATTACATACAGTTTTAGGGGGGAAAGCTTGTTAAAGAGCATGTAACTCTTTAAAGACGCTAGGATTAGAAGATGACAAATTCAATTGCCGTGCTGAACAACTTAGTGTGACTCTATATCGAGATAAAATTGACTAAAAGGGCTGTGGGTGCAGCTCTGGGGAGAGCACTTGCCTAGCATGTGTGGGGTCCTGGTCTTCATCACAGAACTACCTTTTTAAGTCAATGCTACAATAGTCGATTGCATGAACATACATTTACTTGTCAGTTCATGTGTTAATAGACAGTGGTTCTTCCTCTGGGCTAGCCTGCCTAATGCTGCCTCTATGAACATAAGTGCACAGATTCCAGTTTGAATCCCTGCTTTTGATCTTTTGGGTATATTCCTAGAAATGGAATGGCTGAGTTTCATTCATGAAATGAATTATTAATGTGGTTCTATGTTTAACTTGTTAAGAAAGCATTTTAGAGCCAGTATGGTGGGGGTTGTTTATTAAATATATATCTTAGTTTTTAATTGTGTATGTGTTTGCACACATGAATGCAGGTATCCTTAAAGACAGAGGCATTGGATCTCCTGGAGTTGGGTTTACTTGCAGTTGTTGGCCGTGCTGGCCGTGTTGGTTTAGATGAGAATGCCCTTTACAGACTCGTAGATTAGAACACTTGGTCACCAGGTTGTGACACTGTTTGTAAAGATTAGGAGTATTTGCTCCACTGGAAGGAGACATTCAGTGGAAAAGCCACATCTGCCTTTTCTGTCCCGGAATTCCCAGTACTTAAAACAATATTGGGAAACTCTAACAAATGAAAAAAATTAATTGGGATACCTCACATAGTTTCAGGGGTTCAGTCCATTATCACCATGGGTGGGGACCATGGCAGCATGCAGGCAGACATGGTACTGGCTACATCTTGATCAGAAGGCAACAGGAAGTGGACTTAGATACTAGGCAGTATCTTGAGCACAGGAAACCTCAAAGCCTGCACCCCCACAGTGACACACTTCTTCCACCAAGGCCGTATCCACTCCAACAAAGACATACCTCCTAAAAGGGCCACACCTTTTGAGATCTTGGGGGACCAATTACATTCAAACTACCACAGGCACCCAGTAAAGACTCAGAAAGCAATGAAATGAATAACTAAGCTAGGTCCCTGAGCACTGCCAATGTTCCTTCCTTTTACATTTTGTTTTCCTTAAATAGATTGTAAATTCCTGGAGGGCAAACAAAGGCCTCATTCACCTGTATAAATCCAGTCCTTGGCACATTCAAAGAACTCAGTTCTTGGACTGAAGAAATTCCCCATCCTTTGTAGTTTGGTTTCTTGGACTGAACTTGATGCTAACAAAGTTCAGTAGAAGAAGCGAAGGACTCTGGGTTTTCAATAATCAAAAAAAAAAATGCTCATTGAAACCCACAGGACAGTTATAATCCTTCCTGGGCCTCTTTGTTTCTTTTCACAGTGTTGGGTTTCCAGAATTTTCTAGAACCAAGACTAAAAGAAGGACACCTAGCTGGAAAACCTGTTAAATTACATCATCTGCCTCTGGGAATTAAATATGCTGTCTGGGTTTGACTGAAAAAAAAATCGAATTTGTACCTTGAATTCAGATTAATTATAAATTCTAATCTCTTGACTACTTAAAATTTCAGATCAGCAATCCTTGGGTTGGGACTTGATTTTAAAATGATCCCCAAACTGCACTGAGTCTAATGGCTGTGATTATATATGTCTCATAATCTAGCACGTGGTAAGTTATATACACATTAGCTACTGACCAAATGCAGTAGTAGTGGGTTGCTTAAGAATGATGGGAAACACAGATAGAATACATCCAATGTACCAGACACAGCTTCCATGAGTTTTCTCCTTACAAGCTTCCTTTAACAATCTGGAAAACATTTTTTAAATACTATTTCAGCCAGCAAGGTTTGAGGCAAGGTGAACAAGAAGAATCTCCTAGAATCCTATTATAGGCAAGAACCGAAAGTCTGCCTGACCACATGCAGAGACACTCATCAGCCACATTCCCAGCAACCCTCACCGAACTCCAGCCACGCTCTCACTAAGGATCACCCCTCTCCACAGCTCCTGCTTCCGTGTTCTGGTACATGTGCAATCCTCAGACAGGCAGCCCTGGTTCTTCTGTGTTTAGTTATGGAATCCAATCTCCCTTCAATTCTACATCTTCCTGCATTTAGAAACTTTCAAAGGCTTGCTTACTGCCAGGACCATGCCTCACGTGATAACTGTACAGTACAGCAATGATTTATGAAGGGTCACGTGATAACCATCCCAGTACACCCATGATTTGTGAAAGGTCACGTGATAGCCATCCCAGTACACCATGATTTGTGAAGGGACTTTTCTCACTTAGGAAATCCTATCTGATGCCTGGGTGTGACAAGGCTGTGTGAGAGTTCTGCCTATCTAATAGGAACTCTGGTTTTAGAAAATTTGCATACAGATCAACAGAAAGAATATAAAATCATGGGAAACTCCAGATATGCCTTCAAACCACACCCTCCCCAATCACCAAATTCTCAACCAGTGATGTAATTTTTTTTTCTTTAAAAATAGCTTGTCATGAGGAGGAATTTGGCCAGACCTCCCTTCTCCTCAGACCATGATGCATTGACCCCAACATTCCCCTATCTTTTCATACTGCTGCTGGTACCAGTTGTCCTGGAGCTAAGTTTATTTAATGTGAAGGTCAGGAAAAGTGGCCGAGACTCTCCTTCACAGGAGGGACTATTCTGTGTGCCAGGACTCAAATAGTTTATAATCTCAGGCCTGGGAAAGAAACACCTCCTGGGATGTCATAAAGGAATCAGTCAACACCATCCTCCTGCTGTCTCACTGCTAGAGCCTGGCAGATACTTAGGCCCAAAAGTGAAATGTGAAGAACAGAGGAGCATCGGAATGCTTACACGTTCAGGTGCCTAGTTCCTGTGTGTTGATTGATGTATAGCTAGATACATCCATCCATATGTGTGTATAGAGAGAAGCATATATAGATACTTGCATGTATAGAGAGAAGCAAGTAGATGGATAGATGAGTGGATGAGCAAATGGGAAAATAGACAGGCAGAAGAAGTAAACCAGCTAGCTTGGGGACCAAGTATTCAAATATCTGAGCCAATGGAGAATATTTTTCATTTAAACCATCATGGATGGATGGGAGATGGGATGGATGGATGGATGGATGGATGGATGGATGGATTCATGGATTCATGGATTCATGGATTCATGGATTCATGAATGGATTCATGGATGGATGGATGGATTCATGGATGGAGGATGGATGGACGAACAGATGGATATATCTACTCATCTTCATCTAGTCTAGGAACCTTCTGGTCACTGGTTCCAGATACTCACTAGCACCCTAGTACGTGTTGCCTAGCTACTAGTGTAGTCCCGGAGTCTGGAGAAAGGGCACTTTACTCTTCATTTTCCAATCATGTCATTGGCAAGGTGAACAGGCTCCCACTGAGTTGAAGAGATGCTCTTCTACCAGGTCACTCTCTTCAAATGGGTGCCCAGCAATCAAATCAACTAAGCAGGCCATCCCTGAACCAAATGAACTCCTACTTCCCTCTCATTTCTTCCTCATCTATGTCCCTTCTTCTCCAAGGGCTGCTCTTTTCCTCCCCTGAGGCTACTTGGGCAAAGATAGCACAGCTTTGTCCCATAAGGAAGAAGATGTCACCCCTAAACCCATTCATGAAGTAATGTAATCCCATTTAAAATATGTATCTTATTTTTAATCACATGGATATATGCATGTCTGTGTGTGGATGTGTGCATATGGGTGCAGGTGTCTGCAGACAAGAGGCACTGGACCCTCTGGAGCCAGAGTTATAGACAGTTGTGAGTTATAGTAAGACAGTATAGAGTTATCGTAAGTTGTGAGCTTACTTCCCAGTGTGGATGCTGGGAACTTAACTCAGGTCCTCTATCATGATCACTAAGTACTCTTAACTGCTGATCAATCTCTCTGGCCCCATGCTAACATTATAAAGTAAGACCACATCATAAGAGAAGCCTTATATAGAGTGAATGATTTTATCCTCCTTTACACAGGTATTTGAATTTAGGGGTGTGGGGCAGACCAAGATAAGTTCTGGAATGGCTGGTGCCCATAGCAGTGCTATTGGCATCACTGTGTCATGAGAAGGGACTTCTTTCTATCTGGTGGTTGTCACTCATTCTGACTGTAGAGCCAGACTAGTACCAGGAAAAGATGTGAGAGGCAGGGAAAGAGGCTTGGACCTGCACCATTCTAGGGACTGTCAGCCTGCCCACATCGCCTCTCCAAAGGAATCCTTGCTGGACAAGTAGATGGATGGACAGGGACAGAAACGGTTCAAAAGAATCAGAAGGTCTACTACAGGATTTCTGTTGTTCTGGGGTTTTGTTTTGTTTTGTTGAGACAGAGTCTCTTATATCCCAGGCTGGCCTCAGACTTGCTAAGTAGCCCAACTACTGATTCCCCTGCTTCCACATCCCCAGACCTGAGAATATATGCATGTACCACACACCCAGTTTATGCACCACTAGAGATCAAACCCAGGGTTTCAGAGCAAATGTATGCTAGGCAAATACTCTGTTAACTGAACTGCACCTCCATTTCAAAGTCTATTTTCTGAAATCTAACCCAAGTTGCTAACATCCACATAAGAGAAATGCCTGTAGCAGTAGCTACATTCTTCCGGATTAATGCTAAGTCACAATTCTCTCCCCATCTTCCCTTCCTCTAAAACTATTAGATTGTGCCCCAGCCGTTCTCCTCACATTCAGGGACTGTGTTTTATTTTCACAATTCTGTGTTCCTGATCAGGGCAGGGTGGGACACACACTGCTGGGTAAAGCTCTATCTCACAGCAAAGAATGATTTCTTCTAGGCAGACTCCAGTACTGGGTACTTCCTGTTTCTCCACCCACCGCCCATCCCAGCCTGAGAAAGGAATGCCAGCCTCTCATGCCAGTGGCCAGCCTGGCAGACTCTTGCTGCCTGCTCCATGAGCCAATGTTTTTTGCTTGCTTCAAGCTGCCTTATAGAGTTGGTTATTGAGTTTGCTGTGATCTCAGCACTCTGTGCTGCCAACAAATAAGAGACAGGAATAAATATTTCACTGGCATAAAGTTGGCTCTTTGTTCAGTTGACGTCATTAGATTTCAGCCAGAGTTTTTATTAGGCTTGTTTAGTCCCCAAAGGTAGCTAATTTGCCAAGTTGAAGAACTGACCCACTTATCTCAGGAGTTAAGAAGCTGTAATTCTTGGAGACACCCTTGAATACCCAACTGGGCTGTATCCCAAGAATGACCTTGACTTCAATGAAACCCAGGAAGTCTGGCCCAGTCTGCCTGTGGTTTCAGATTTTTCTATTTCAGTTATCAAAAGGATGAGACAGAATCCTGCTTGTCTCTTGTATGCTATGCCATAGATCTTAATAGATCTTGAAACAGAAATGCTAAATGGAGGTGATAAACAACAGATACAGTGGCAAAATGTGTTTCTATAATGACTAGACTGGAGTCCGAAGCAGGACATTGGAAACCCTATGACAAAGAACAGAGTCAAGGTGTGAAGCAAGAGCTCAGGAACTAGAAAGAACTATCACGAAGGGACCCACATATGGACTCCTTGTCCCATTTACTATCGTCCTCTATTGGCATTACTCGGGTATCACTTAGGCATAAGCAGAATTCCCAATTATAAGATTAGGGTAAAAAAGAGCCAAGACCATCCCTACCCTCAGAGATTAGCTGAAAGGACCTCCAGAACTTGGCCCGGAATTGTATTCTAAGTTAAATAGCTTAAACTAAAACTAACTGTGGTTAGTTAGTTTTTATGTTAAAAAAAAAAAAGTCCAAGCTCCAGAAAAATCCCTAAATTCAAGTTGTAAGGGAACCTTTAAAATCTTATTGTGATTTCTCTCCACTCCAACCCCCAGAATAAAGGAAGGAAGATCTCACCTGCAGTGATTAACAGAACAAAGAATTATAAAAATAAATTATAATTCCAACAATTAAAATCTCCTCCAGAGAAGACTGCAGGCTGAATTGTTAAATGCTCACAAATTAACTCAGTCACATTTTATTAAGTGACTTTTGTACTCACCATCTTGGTCTTTCTGCCAACGCAAGTGGCCCTGTGTCCATAGTTGGCCAATGACCACTGTGAACTGGGACCCTCTGGGAAGATGTGTAGACAGAACAGTCTGTTCATTTACTAAGTGAAAGCAATTGATTTGTCCATCTCCAGGTGAGTTTCTCTCTGTCTTTTCTCATGCTGCTGAGGACAGTTCAACAAGGCGAAGACAGCTCCCATGGGATGATGGAAAGAGAGGAAAGGTTCAGTCTTTAGTTTTGGAGGCTAAAACTGGAGGCTCCAATAGAATCACAGAGGAAGGTTCTCAGCTGCTTTAGTGGCTAAAGTTGCCCTTCTTCTAGAGCCTGCACAGAAGCTGACACAGCCAAGTCACATATTTTGGCATTAACAGCCAGGATATACAGCGATGTGTTGCTATCTCATTGAATTTCCTAGCATACACACAGAAGAAGCCAACCAGAAAAGACAAGGTCTCCTGGATCTCAAAAGAACATGGTGGTCACTGTGATTTGCTTTACGAAGTGAAGAGTATCTGTCTGTGGGTTCAACTTGGGGCACTGTCTTCATTTAGTAGAGGAGCCCATTGAATGGCCATGCCTTGCTTCTTTGAGCCAAGTAGAAAAAGCAACATCTTCCCTTAGAAAAGGTGACCTGGGGAGAAAGGAACTTTGTTTCTAAGCTCAAAGTTGTTGGGCCCTCCAGAGAGTGGGACTTCAAGTGTCTGTTGCTTTGATGACACTGTGACCAAGGTTTCCTGTAGAAGAAACATTTAATTGGGGTCTTGTTTACAATTTCAGGGTGTGATTCCATTGCCAACATGGTGGGAAGCATGGTGCTAGAACAGAGCCTTAGAACTTACATTCTGATCTGCAGGCCTGCAGGCAGGAAGGAGAGAGAGAGAGAGAATGAGAGAGAGAGAGAGAGAGAGAGAGAGAGAGAGAGAGAGAGAGAGAGAGAGAGAGAAAATGAGAGAGAGAGAGAATGAGAGAGAGAAAATGAGAGAGAGAGAGAATGAGAGAGAGAGAGAGAGAGAGAGAGAGAGAATGAGAGAGAGAGAGAGAGACAGAGAGAGAGAGAGACAGAGAGAATGAGAGAGAGAGAGAGAGAGAGAGAGAGAGAGAGACAGAGAGAATGAGAGAGAGAGAGAGAGAGAATGAGAGAGAGAGAGACTGGGCCTGGCATGGACTTTTGAAACCTCAAAACCCACCCCTCAGTGGCACACCTCCTCCAATAAGGTTACATCTCCTAATCCTTCCCAAACAGTCCACCAGCTGGAAATCAAATATTAAAGTATATGAACCTATGCAAAGACATTTTCATTCAAACCCCATTCCACTCTCTGGCCGCCATAGGCTTGCAGCCATATCATAATGCAAAAGTAAACTCAGTCCAATTTCAAAAGCCCTCATAGGCTGTTTCAAAGTGCAGAGTCTCTACTGAGATTTAAGGCAATCACTTAATCCTTTGTGAAATCAAAAAGAAGATCACATATTTCCAGCACACAATGCACATTATCATCCCAAGGATAGAGTGGGGATATACAGGACCAAAGGAAGACTGAAACCCAGTGGGCTAAACTCCAAATTCTGCATCTCTATGTCTGACGTTAAAGAGCTTATTATACAGTTATTTATACCACCCACTCCTTTCAGCTTTGTTGACTGCAGCACACTTCTCTTTCACGGGCTGGCGCACCCTTTTGCAGCTCTCTTAGGCAAGTATCCCAAGGTTCTGGCATCTCCAACATCTTGGGGTTTCCAACACAAGACAGCTTCACTTTCATAGCTTCGTGCAATGGCTTTTCCAGGCTTCCATGCAGGGACTGCCTTGCCATGGGCCTGGCCTCAGCCTGTAGAAGGGGCAACCTGTAGAAGAGGCATGTAACTGGGGACTTGCTTCAAGTTTCAGAGGGTTCGTCCATGGTCATCATGTGGGATCAGGGAAGCAGGCAGGCAGGCAGGCAGGCATGGCGCTGGAGCAGTAGCCAAGACCTAACCTCGGGTGAGGAAGGCTGGTGATTATGAACTCTGATTCCACAACAGCCTTCATCCCCTGAGCAGTGTGAAGAGGCACATTTCAAAGTAAAAGAAGACAAGAAGTAGCTGAGCATGAGAATCATTAGATGAGACGGACCGTGGGGGTTTGAACGAGAATGGCCCCTTATAGGCTCATATGTTTGAATGCTTGGTTCCCAGTAGGCAGACTATTCGGGAAGAACTGGGGGTGTGGCCTTGTTGAAGGAGGTGATTACTCTTCAAGGGTTTCCATACTACTCCTGTTTTCCATGTAAATACCTAAAGCCCTTCAACAAGGTACCATTGAGATGAAGGCATCATTCTGGAAGGGAAGGCATTGGAAGTCATGGAAGGCAGTGAGCCCAACAACAAGTAAAACTGGCAAGTGGGAGAAAAGGAAAACAATTTAGAGACACTTCCTGGGTCAAGGGTAAAAAGAAACTGCCGGGAAGGAAGTGGGAAATGACCACAGGCTCATGAGACTTTCAGATGAAACTACTTAGTCATTACTTTCAGAGTCTCTTATAACCCAAGCTGACTTCAAATTTGCTGAGTAACAAAGGGTGACCTTGAACTTCTAATTCTTCAGCTTCTAATGCCAGAATGTTTGGATTACAGGCATGTGCCATCATACCCAGGTCCTGAGGTGCTAGGGGTTGACCCCAGGACTTCAGCCTACTAGGCAAGTACTCAAACAATGAGCTACAACCTTAATCCTCTAGTTAAGATTTTACTCCTTTTTCAAAGTGTTTGAACACTCCATTAGATAGGACCAATGTCTGTTTGCTCTTACAGATTTTAAATTCTAGTGGCATAAAGACAACCGAAGTTTATTTATTTTTTTTCTTAAGAGGCCTAAGCAACCCACAGGTGACATAGTTTGCCCTATGGCAAAGGTTTTCGACGATGCTCAAGTGCCCGACAGGGTACCACAGTAACTGCTAAATATTGAAGAAATTGGAAGAAAACACTGCGACACTTGACATTTGCCAGATGATGAGGGTACTACTCGCTGCAGGCAGCCCGGAGTTTAAGCTTTAGATTTTATGATCTTCTTTTCCATGGTACTTCAAACATGTACAAAGCAAACGACAGCATTGTTGTCCGGGGTGAACCAATGGTCTCAGAAGTTGTGCAGTACTGACCAGGTATACACACCCCACTCAGAAGTGATGTCGTTATTGAGAAATGGACATGAGTATTTTTTTTCCAACTTACTAGTTTTCCAATAGTTTTCAAGTGATTAGTATATTTTAAAAAAACATTTGGGGTAAACTACTTAAAAGACAGAATCATTATGCATTGCTTTTGGCCTGGAGGCAACGTGAAAAAGTCTCGTTACAGATACTCACTGTGCTGTGTAAGAGGAACATCCGAGAACTTCTGCCCCTGGGCACTGGCACCAGACACCAAGTTCTCCTTAATCTTGCTGCCCAGCTTCACTGGGGGACTGCTTTCTCACAAATGCCACCCCCCTTTCTTTGAAAAGAAACAGGAAGCAGGGCACTCTCCCACTTACAGAAACAACCGGACTCACCACATATGTTCACAATCCCTTGGCCAGAGTGCTGCCAGATGGCCATGCATAACTGCAAGGGAGCCATGGGAGTTCAAGCTGTGTCCTCGATGGCCACACGCCCAGAAAATTCTTGGGGGAATTTACGACTGTGCACAAAATGGAAGAGTGGATATAGGGTCAACTCGTAGCCCTACCACAGACCATATGAACAGAAAGCAATGACTCCCATTGCTCACTTGTAATTGGTATTATGGGGCAAGAATACAGTAAGCCCTGCTTAAACTGAAAAACAGCAGCAGGTTTTGCAAGCAACAAAGGGGTCCATCTAGGGACAGGAGCATTGGCAAGCCCAACAAGGAAGGCGTGTAGGATGTTGGTACATGAGACTGGGTACCATGTAACACTGAATCATGAAGGGTTTTATTTGTTTTTGCTTTGTTTCCTGCCTTTCGGTACTTGTTGACAGTTTTCAGCCTGCGGAAGATAAAAATATTAATTTGCCCTTAGCGCATAGCCTTTTGTTCTGGTGAAATGCTATTCTCTATTCTGGAGGGACAAAATGATAAATTAATAATAGACTGTCTCTCTTCAACTTGGCCAGAGCTTATTTATTTATACTCTGCTGGCATGCCTCCTTAACCACTTGCTTATATACACCAATTTGTACTTTTACTGTAAAGATTCAAAGTTGTTGAACAATATTGAGTGAACTAGGGTACTCAAAGCAAAAGAGGATGCCGGGGAGGAGAAGGATTTTTGTGATGCAGTTCACTCTGAGAGTCACTAGCTCCTTGACTTGCTGGTTTCACCAGAAGTTGAAGACCCACGGAGAACCCTACCAACTGATGAGGTGTCAATTCTGCTGTCTGAGGAAGAGAGTAAAGGGGAATCTCCTCTCCAGAAGCTGAGAGAATTGAAATTTGCCACTAGTTTGACAGGAAACCCAGCTCTTTCCTCAGCAAGTGTCCCTTCCTCTACTGTCAGTGACATGCCCATGTGTCACCAGCCTGGCCTCACTTCTCTGTGTCACATCATCTCTTACCGCCTCAACCTCCCCAGCTTCGAGACTGGCGTCCCAAACAGGTGACAAGGACAAGCTATGCCCCTAGGACCAGCTCTGTCCCTTAGTCCCCCAGAGCTCTATCTCATGAGGGTGTTCTGAGAAATATTTTGTGGAAAATCATTTAGTCAGTGAATAAGAACATTACATGTAGGGGAATCGTCTAAAACCTAACATTGGATTTGGCCTTTGCCAGAGGAGAGGAAAACCAAACATATGCAATGCACGCCCCAGTTCCCCATCCTGCTTCCTGTCTTGGGGACTGATCTCCATTTTTCTCCTAGAGAGGATATGTCTGCCCTTCAGAAGACTCAAGTATTGCCTTCAGGGTTAGACCTCTGTTAGACATTAAGAACATATCTGTGTGCTTGCTACACGGGCCATAGATTGTGCACCATGAAGGCAGGAAGGGGCATCCAGCCCACCAAGTGCCCAGCTAGAAGCTTCCTTATGGTTTCCTGTCTATGCTGCTCCAGTTGCCACGTTACTACAGGTCATTCATTCTCCTTCTCCTTCCTAACTCCACACAAGTCAGACAAGGCAGTCTCAGCCTCCAGGCATCTAATTCCTAGGAAATCCTCGTCTCTTTAGCCAAGTTCTCAAAGGCAGGGAGACAGGCCAAAGCACAACTTTCAGTGCGCCCTACCAACCCAGCGTGCTATAGCACCACGGAGTTCTCTAGTGTTTTACTTATCCCTCCCAAGCAGAAGGAGGAAGTCTGTCAGATGTTTAAATCATAATGTTCTAATTTATCCTTCTTTTTACATTTTATCCACTGAGCAAATGGCAAAGACTTGAGGAACATGATCCAAGGTACGTGTTGGTCCAAAAAATTCAGTCTAGAAAAAACACCAAGGCATTCCACTGGGCTACCCAGGATAGGCCTTCAAACACAGGCTTTGGTCTTCTTCCAAGACCACCCACCAGTGTGAGGCCAGGCTCTTCATCTCTGTTGTTCTAGTGGTTAGTGTTGGAACAGGCACACACCTCCTAGTTTGAAAGAGGAGAAACATCTCGTCACACGACACACTCTATCAACTATGCCGCTCTCAGTTCACAGAAAAGGGGTGCCCTTCACTGTTGCATCTGTTTCTGAGTTCACAACCATCCCCAGACCTTTGACAAATAGAAATCTGGCCTGCTGCTAATCTTGTCAAACAACAAAGCCACAGGTTCCAAAGGCCATCCTCCAGCTATAGAAAGCCTCATTAAAATGTTTTTTTTTTTTTACTTTGCATCAGATATGTTTCTAGGTGAGGTTATCAGTCTCTGTATGCATGTTAGGATGATGCATAAATTTATGGTCCCTCTTGATCCAGGATAATTAAACAGTTAATGGAAGTTTTCTCTACAAATAATGAGCCCAGGAACCCAGACCGTCTGTGAGCTTGACAATCTAGGACTCTGCTTCTTGTCTATGACGAACTAGCAGCATCAGGCCTTGGCAGTAGCATGCTAGCAGACTGGAGCACCCAGCAAGAAAGACCTGAAACTCGACCCTTGACCCTTGCAGTGAGCTCTCTGGAGTCTCCGTGATGGCACAGGCAGAGGGTCCATATGGAAGGAGCAGAACTGTGGACCTTCTGATCTAAGTTCCTGAGTTTTCAAGTAGCATATTCCAAGTCAGCAAGAGGAAATGTATTCCTTACGTATCTGACTGAGCTAATAGGACCGACAGTTCCATATAATTTATTCTATTTAGCCAACAAATACCAGGAAGTTAAGTAGCATTTTGATTCCCGTTATACATAAGAAAAGTTATACTCTGGTAAAAATATTTGTCTAATGCTGCTCAGGGAAAGCAATCTCTGGGCTCATATTTGCTGACCAAAAGCCTATGTTTCTTATATCGTAGCCATAGCCATTTATGAATTTTTGTGTTTAGTTGGTCATTTGGTTTGGTTTGTTTTTTGTAGGACCTGGTTTCTCTATGTAGCCCTGGCTATTCTGGAACTCATTCAGTAGACCAGACTGGCCTTGAACTCGGAGATCTGCCTGCCTCTGCCTCTCTAGTGCAGGGATTAAAGGTGTGTGCCACCACCTCAACCCGGCTCTTTTGTGGCTCTTAACAGGTGATGAGTCTCATCATGGCCCAGCTTTTGCTCATAGTAAGCACTGGCTTGTGCCAACCCTGAGATCTTCCAGCAGCAAAAGGAAGGTCAACGCTAGACCTGGCTTCTGAAACGAGCCGCTAAGTAGGTACGCAATGATGTCACTTGGTGTTGATCAAGTTCTCATCCATATGCTCAGCCTCTGTGGTGGTAACAGGAAGACAACGAGGAAACCCACTTTATAGTATCTCACCACCTTTTGACAAATGCATAATGGTGAACGGTCCAAGGCAGCACAAAAGGAGGGACAAATGGCACAGGACTGTGTTACTTTTCTGTTGCTGTAATAAAACAGCATGACCAAGGCAACTTACAGTGAAAGGAGTTTATTTGGGCTTACATTTCCAGATGGTTAGAGTCTGTAATGGGGGTAGCATGGCAACAGGCAGGTAGGCATGGCAGCCAGGGCAGAGAGCTGAGAACTTGCATCCTTTACCTCAAGAACAAAGCAGAGAGGGAAAACTAGAAATAGAGAGAGATATACAACCTCAAAGTCTGTCCTTCAGTGCTGTACTTCCTCTATTAAACCCTAGACCTCCCCAAAACTAGAGACAAGTGTTCAAATACCCATGAAGGTGGGAGACGATTCTCATTCAAACCACAACAGGTGCTGTCTGTAACTCTCATAGAAGTTAGGGAAGAGGAGGGTATGGGTTGTAGCCACACAGCTAAAGGTTTATAAAAAACAGATTTGACCCTGTTTAAACTCTCAAGGATGAGTGGGATATGAAGAGGCTACACATGCTTACCAAACCCCTCCTGAAATGAATTACTGTGGTTGGTTGATTTCTTTCAAAGCCAGCAATAATGGGTTGTATATTGAGCTTGGATTTTTTTCTTTTCTTTTTTCCACATTCCAAACAGATTCTATATTTAGACAAAAAGTATATAAACAGAAAACTTTAAAAAACATGTTGTCACTGAAAGTATCCCGGTCAATGCTCAAGGGATTTCCCATGATTTCCAGTGACTGCTCTAGCCGGGTCACAGTTTGTCCAGGATACAGTCATGTCACCATCTGAGAGGTAGTTTAGAGCCATAAGAAAGGAAAAAGGAGCAAGATGCATAGCTCTAACAAGAGCAAACTAGAATCCGTCACTTTTTCTCTGAGTTTTACCTGTGCATGACCAAGTGCTTTGCTCCCCACTGGGCATGCTCTGACTGAACAGCTAGACTGGGATATAGAGACATACTCCAATATCCAACCTAAATAAAATAGGTTGGCCCTCAGGTCCCAAAATAACACTATGCAAATGGCTGGAGGCTCACCAAACTGGGGAGCTCAGTTTGGTGAATGTGTGCCAGCTGGAGAGGGGTACAGATGACTCTGTGTATGTCCCCCAGCACGGCAAGCTTAGTACCCCTAGATGGGAACACACACCGGCAAGGAAATGTTTTACAAGATTGCAACGATTAGCTGAGCAGACATGAGGTTCAGTAAGACAGCTCTCTCCCACTGGGAGGCATTTGGTAAGTAGCATCATTTTGGGAGGCTCTGCTGGCCCCAGAGGTACAGGAGACCATAAGCTGCCAACTGTCTTGCTAGCCTTCATTCTGCTGGCTGTTGGTTGGTGCTAAATTTCAAGGTCCAGTGCCCAAAACAAAGGAGGAGAAGGAAACCCTGCAAGGGGGTGCAGACAGATTGACAGGGAGAAGTCAGGGAGAAGCCAGGCACCAACTCACTTCCAAGCGAAATCCAGGCATGGTTTTATTTTTACTTTTTATTTTATTTTTTGTCACATTTTAAACACCCCCTTTCAGCAGTATGTTGCTTTGGAATATTTAATCTCAGAGCAATAACAACCCCAACTAAATTCCTAAAAATACTCTTTCCCTTCCTAGACAATTGCGTCCTAACTTGGCCTGCCACAACTGCTAGCTTCTTCCTTTTTTTTCTAATCTTTCCCACACAGTGAAATTAAATTAATTTTCCAAATAGAACTTGGCAAATAACAACATTTATAAAGGAGTTGTTCATGTTACCTCATGACACAGGGTGAACCCAGGGGACTATTGTACAATTCAAGAGTACGCCACAGGTCGGCCAGATGGACTCTTTCATCTGGTTTTCCACAAGGCTCTTGCCTTTGTTTGCCTTCTTTTTCTCTAGGGTCAGCTTTACTCTTTTTAGTCTTTTTTTTATGTCAAGTCATCCTCAGCATCACCATCCAGTTCAGCCTCCTGCAGTAGAACCATCTATGTTACCCTTTCTGGAGGAACCCTTTAGCCCTAGCTTCACATCGGTGATCACTGTTCTGTTTTTTGTTTTGTCAATGTGACACAAGCTAGAACTATCTGGGAAGATGAATTTCAGTTGAGGAATTACCTCTGTAGGCAAGTTTGTGGGGCATTTTCTTGATTAATAATTGGTGTGGGAGAATCTAGTCCACTCGAAGTGGTGCTATCCCTGGGCAGGTGGTCCTAGGGTGTATAAGAAAACAACTGAACAAGCCACAAGAAGCAAGCAAGCAACCAATATGGCTTTTTGTTTGTTTTGATTTGGTTTGGTTTTTTGAGACAGGGTTTCTCTGTGTAGTCTTGGCTGTCTTGGGACTCGCTCTGTAGACCAGACTCACATTGAACTCACAGAGATCTACCTGTCTCTGCCTCCCAAGTGCTGGGATTAAAGGCATGAGCCACCACCCAGTTCTTTCATGGCTTTTGCTTCAGTTCCTGCCTCCATGTTCCTGTCTAAATTTCTACTCTGACTTTCCTCAATGATGGACTGTTTACCTGGAAAGATAAGCTGAAATAAAACCCCTTCCTATCTGGGTTCCTTTTGATCATAAACCAAACTAAGACAACCACTGTCAGTGCTCCTTCAAAAATTCCCCCAAAACAGAGGTTAAAATATCTAAACTATCTCTTACTAGGACATGCAAATTGATTTTTTTTTCTTTACCCACAAAATAGCCTGTTTCCATCCTGGGTAGGAATGCCTCTGGTGAACAGAGCCTTGCTGCTCCTCACTCTTCCTGGATTTGTCTTTGATAGAACATCACTTAGGATGTTTTCAATGAATGTCTTTGGGGAAAGCAATAAAAAAGGTGACCATATTGTTCAGTTCTTCACTTGGATTTTTTGCATAAATCTCTTTAAGTATACTTGGAAGGACCCTTGAAAGTAGTTGAAATATTATTACAATTCGAAAGTGAAGAACATATATGAGTATTCTCAGCACATCCAAAAAGAAAATATAAATTATATATATATGTATTGTGTATGTATGTATATATGAACATACACTCCCAGTCTGTAGCTAAATTTATAAATTAATTTAAGATTAGAACTGCTTGGGACTATGGAACACAGAACAATGCAAGTATAGGTCAAGTTGTGAAAAGAAAGCTCCTAACCAAAGAGAGAGAGAGAGAGAGAGAGAGAGAGAGAGAGAGAGAGAGAGAGAGAGGAGAGAGAGAGCGAAGGGGAAATAAATATTTCCTCCAGAAAGCTCATAAAGCCCATAAATTCCATACTCAAAATAAAAGTACCACCAAAGCACACTTTTCAAGGCATTCTGCTAAATTCCGCAAGCCCTCAGAAAACACATAAGCTACAAAGTGAGCTGGAACATAGGGGGAAAGTGACAGAGGCCTTGTTTGCTATGGCAGACCTTCACAAAGCTGCTCTCTAACTGGGTTTATTGGCCAGATTTACAAGCCCCACCAGGCCAGGGCCTGACTCAGAATTCTCCCCCTCTTTCTCCTTTTTTTCTCAAAAACTCTTACTGTGCTTCAGCCACTGTAACCTAAGCCAGGCTGTATGGATTTACAGGGGCGTGTGTGTGTGTGTGTGTGTGTGTGTGTGTGTGTGTGTGTGTGTGTGTGTGTGAGAGAGAGAGAGAGAGAGAGAGAGAGAGAGAGAGAGAGAGAGAGAGAGATGCAAACACATCTTATTCCTAAGGAAACTAGATTTCTTTCCTTTGCTTCTTACTTTGAGAAACTAACACTAATTTTTCAAGAAGACAAGTTCCTTGAAAGAAAGAAGAGAGATGCACTTTGTCACCATGGTCCCCAGGACCTTGCTGGGAGCATCTTCTTGGGAACTCAGGAAAATTCTCTCCCATCAGGGATTTAATTTTTTTTTTCTAGTTGCCAGCATCCACGGAAGCTGCTGTGTGGCTCATGTGACTCAGAAAAGCCAGCTACAGGTCCCTTATTCCACACTTCCATTTTCCAAACCTTTATCTCAGCTTAAACTGACCACGGCCGATGACCCAGACACCAGATTCAAAGATGGCTGCTGAAGGAGGGAGTGAAGGAAAAAAATCAAAACAAAACTGAGTTCGTTCTTTGTTTCTATATTCATTTTGCTGCTAATTATTGTGTCATAACATGGCTAAAAATACATCTGGGGCCATCCCAGGCCGTGTTGGGAGTTGCAGAAAGTATATGAACATACTGAGCTCAATCACCGTGGGTCACCTGCAGAGAAAGGTGGCCTTGCAGGTTTCCTGAAGTGCTGTCTTCTGGGCTGATTCACTTCTGAAAGTGTTCAGCTCCGATCTCTGTCTTTTCTTACTTCTCTTCCTCTTTCTTTTTTCTTTTTTTTCTTCCTTTCTTCCTTCTTTCCTTTCCTCTTGGGAGTTGGGAGGGGTTTCAAGACAGGGTTTCACTGTGTAGTCCTGGCTGTCCTGGAACTAGCCCTATAGACCAGGCTGGCGTCCAGTTTAGATCTCTGCCTGCCTCTGCCTCTAGAGTGCTGGAAATCAAGGTGTGCGCCACCAAGCCTGGTTTAGCTTCAGTTTCTTATCTTGACACCCCAAGGGCATCATGATCCCAGCTCTGTCTTTTTATTTGTCTTTGCTACCTTTCTCATTGGTCCATCTCAAATCATACCATTTGTACTCCTGAAAGTGTGGACAGATAGTCAGGACCCAAGTAAACAAACTGCTTCTTTCCAGGGTATCAAGTTATGTATATAAGGAGGTGGGGATCTTTCTTAGCAGCATTTAAACAGTTTATACGTTACTATAAACATGGACGCATTATGAAATAGAATGTAACACACATATACATGTGTGAGAGTTTGTGTCAGATAAAGCATACATCATGTCTTGTTGGTGAAAGGTCAGTTTTAGAGTTGGAGGAGATGGCTCACTGGCTCAAACTCCTCCCTGGCAAGTGTAAGCCCCAGAGTTCAGATCCCCAGAACCCATGTGACTGCCAGGTAGGCATGGGAGCCCACCTGCAATTCCAGCCTCAGAAGGCAGAGACGGAAACCCCAGAGCAAGCTGGCTAACAAGACTAGCTGTATCTGCAAGTTCTAGTTTTGGTGGAGAGACCTTGTCAATGAATACTGTAGAACAACAGGGATGGTTCCCACACACAGGCAAGCATACACTATACACACACACACACACACACACATACACACACACACGAATGACTAGAAAAAACAAAAACAAGAAGACAAGTCGGTGTGAGCTATACTCCATGGCTATAGCTAATTGCACTTGTAGTGATGGAGACTTCAATATAGAATTTGAGAAGTCTGCATTTATTCCTTGGGACTGTAGCTATCTTTTAATGATCAAGGGTCAAGAGTCACAACAACTATTGAGAAGTTAGGGAGTTTACCACTTCTACTGATTGAGTGCTCCTTGACAACAGAGCCTGTGGCTATGAGATGATGCCAGTCCTTCCTTCATATTCCCACCTATCCCAAAACAGCTGCTATAGCTCCTGGTCTCAAGTCTGTGTTCCAGGCAAATTAAGAAAAAACAAACAAATAAAAAAGACAGAGTCTCATTAGCCTCATATATCACATTTTTATTAAGGCAAAGTGCAAGTCTTCTTGCACTCAGTGAGCACAGCTGGCACGTGAAAGGGAGGAGATAATCACAAATCAATCAATCACCCAGGGCTGAGCAAAGGGTCCGCCACCCCAAACCATCTCCACCATAAGAAAAATCCCAGAGTCCCGCTAACAAATGGGAAAGGACCAGACCCTGGGAAAGCGCTGCGGCAGCATCTTCCCTGCTCACCAGCGTGATTCTCCGGTTAACCCTCCAGCTGACACACAGTAGGGACCCACCAAAATTGCTTGTAGGGGAGCAGAGCCAAGGCGTGATGCAGCACACACAAGCTCTAGAAAGGGTCCTCCCACCCACTGGGAAACAGCAGTAGCATAGGAATGTTCCTGCCTATCCAAACTCAGAGCCAGCTCAAGTGGCCAAGGCAGCTCTCTATCAGATGCAAAGCCCATTTCCACTCACCCCAGGGAAAGGGTGGCTCTCTGAGAAGGCGTGATCGAGGACCCAAGCTTCCCGACACTCAGAAAGTGTGAAAATCTCCACCCAGTCCAACAGTTAGCCTTCATTAGCTCTTGTTCATACTGAAAGCAGAACTGAGAATGGCCTCTAACCACATTCTCAACTGTTGTCTAGACAGTTATTTTAGAGCAGGTAACAACCCCTTGTAAATGGCCAAAGCTGGGCCCAAGCGTCTTAGACACAAGTTCGCCGAGCTTTTCCTCCAGTCACTGTTGCAGCGGCAGCAGAGCAAACAGCTTGGCGGCCGCTCTGACTTCCCACCCAAGGGACTGGGAGGGGTTCCATGGTTCTTCTCCAGGGCTGCCCCTTCCCCCTCCCTTCTGCATAGAAAAGGCACAAATGGGGCCAAGGAAAGAGAGACTTGCTCTGGAGAAGGAAAACCCAGGAGGCCTCTTCCAACGCAAAAACAATAAAGGAATGGGGAGAGGCCCGAGGCCTATACCGCAGGGGTGTTTCCGCCATCCTCCGACATTTCTGGGTCATTTCCTAACACTTGGAAAAGAGGCTGGGATATTTAAAACTTTTTGTGGCTGGGAGGCTGGAAGGATTACATCTGTGAATCATAGATCTTAACCTTTTTGTTCTATGACCCCGCATATTTAAAATGGTTGACCACTGTAAGGAATGCTGTCTCTTTAAGGCTTAAGTTTTATGTCCCTTAAGAAAGAAGTTTGTAAAAGAGGATGGAAGTTTCTTTATATCCTTAATACCTGAAAGGTTTAAAAGCCTTTCCTATAACACTTCTAGGTGATTGGATTTTGTATTGGCTGAGAATCTCCTGGGTCCAGTGACAGGCCGGTCAATATTTACTAAAGGCAAACTCGACAACTGTGCTCAGCCAGGTGGAGGAAACAATGCCGGCCTCTGAGAAACTGTGAGCCTTTCACACCACTGCAGAGATAGTAAAATCTAGTGCTAACCACAGGGCTGTGTCTCGCAGATCTATCTAAGATTGGTTCAGAGGGGTCAGCCTGGGGTGGCTTAGCTACCAGCAGTTGGTCACGTTGTGGCAGCAGGGGAGGTTCATTGTTCACGTCAAGGCAGAAGGCAGAACATGAGCAGGAAGTGGCTAGAGCTAAGAGGCCCCCAAGGACTTCCCACCATTGAACCTCCGGCCAGTTCACACCTCCCAAAGTTCCCCGAGCCTCCCCGAAGGCCACCACCAGCTGGAGACTGATATTCACATCCAGACCATGATGATTGGTGACTACTTTAGTCAAGATAATGGCAGAAGCAATGACTTATAGCTAGCAAGGTTAGGTCATAGAAGGCATCACGTGACTTCTACCTGATTCCCTGGGACAACCATTTCTAGAGCCCCAAACCACCATATAAGTCCAATTGCCGTTAGATAACTAGGTTATGAGGAAGCCACATGCAGGAGCTGAAGTCACACAAAGGCACTGTAGTTAATAACTGCAAAGTCTGCGCACCAACCTCCGGGTGTTTCCAGATCCAGAACACCGCAGGCAGCTTTAGCCATTTGTTTTCTGAGATAAGGCCCCAGACCTCATGGAGCTGTTCCATGCCAGGCCCCACTTCTTCATCTCACTTCTCACACACAGGATTCACGTGGTATAAGAACCCTATTGATATTTCCCAGTTCTAAGTTGAAAGCTGACTTTGCAAAGAAAGAATGGGTTGAAGTTGGACAAGCACCATGAGCACACACTTATATTCTGAGAAGTCTAAAGGTGGGGCTCACGCAGTAACAGTCTAGCAGATGAGGACCATTAGCAGGGATTAATGCTCTTCTTCATATCTTTGTTTCCTGGACTCCCTACAGTGAGTTCATATCACTAAACAGGAAGAAATTAAAGCGGCTTGAAGGCGGCCATGCTCTAAGATGGTGTTTGTGATTCCAGTTGCGAGCTGTGAAGGTCTTGTCATGACGGTTGAGATCTGGTTGCAAAGGAGGTTGTCTGGGCTTAGAGCTCAGACCACCGTCCCTTTGGACATGGAAGTGGGCAGTGGCTGCGTGGCAGCACAGGGAGGGGAGGAGGTAGAAGGGCAATGATGGAGGTAGTAGTGACCCCTAAAGGACATCTTTCCTGTGACAAGCCAAGGGACTGGTCTGCACCCCGGCTTGGTTGATGGCGGTCCTCTGTACCACAGAGTTGGTTGTATGAGCTGCGGGCGTCACCTCCAGCGCCTAGCAAAGGTGCTGACATGGAGTGTGTCGCTAGAGCACAGCTTTTCCCTCCAGCTGCAGTCCTGCCAAGACCATAAGCGCGAACCTCGGTGTGACAAAGGAGGCCTTGGCCCTCGTGAATGGCCACACTGTAGAAACAGGAGAGCAGGGACACGTGAAAAGGGAGAAACTGAAAAGACCAAACCTTGTGACTTGCACAGAAAGAAATTGTGTTTGAATGGGGCCAAAACTGAGTTAAGCATTATAGGCCTGGTTTCTACGGAAACCTTGAAAGCAAATAGTGCATCAGGGAGGGAGGCCCTCGGTGAGCCCAGAAGTTCCCAGCCATGGAGTCAGTGCTTCTCTGAAGCAGCAGCTGCCCGCTTCTACTGAGTATTCATAGCAGGAGCCCAGGTACAGTGGTCACTGAGAAGGTGGCAGGAGACCCAGAGACCAGGCAGGAGGTGGTGACAGTGCTTGCGGTCACACTGAGTGTAGGTCTTCCACTGCCACTCCTGTTCTTAAACACATCTCTCAGTTGAACTTTACTCCTTACCTGGGTCTCACTTTTTTTTTTTTTTTTGAGACAGGGTTTCTCTGTAGCTTTGGAGCCTGTACCAGCTCTTGTAGAATTCACAGAGATCCACCTGCCTCTGCCTCCCGAGTACTGGGATTAAAGGCGTGCGACACCACGGCCCAGCCTGGGTTTCATTTTCATAAGACTGTAAAACGAGAGGGTGAAATCATAATTGCCTCCAGCCAACACCTATATTCTTCCTCCCACAAAATGAAGTATCAATTCCCAAGCACCTTTGGAGCATATTCTATGCCTGGTTCAGGTTCCTCTGCTTCTCCTTGCCCTGTGCTCAGGAGGATAGCTTTCTCCATGTTGTATGTCTCAGCAGCCTTTTCTGCCCCCCCCCCCCACACACAAACCTGACTCTTACCATACTTCATCTCATGTTGACTCTCATATCCAGTGCCTGAGGTTCCGGGCACACCCTTCTCTATACACACAAACACACACACACACACACACACACACACACGCATGCACGCACACATGCACATATGCATGCATGCACTGGTGTTAGACCTCTGCTCCAAATTTTAACCCCACAAATAAAGTTATCTTTGCTCCCTATCTAACAAGGATCCATTTTAACAGAACAAATTTAATAAATCAAATGCAAAAGTGTGAGGTAGACCGATGGCTTCTCAATTCATAGAAAAAAGGAGGAGAGAAGCAGACCGGGACTGAGTCCCAGCAAGAGCTGTGGGGAGTGTCACCAATGAGCTTCAGTGGTCTCGGGGGCCAAGACCACACTGCAAGGCCTTTCCAGAAATGACGGATGTGGACCATTTCAAGTTTTGTAGCAAGACCAGGTTGGGAGGAGAAGGCAGCTGTTGACCAACACGTCTTTCCTTCCTCCACAATGAGTCACTAGCTGGAGGTGGGGTGGGGGAGGAGTCATTTTCAGGCATCTCTTTCCTAGGTCTAGCTGTGTGTGTTTGTGTGTGTGTGTGTGTGTGTGTGTGTGTGTGTGTTTCTCAGTGCAGAGTGAGAGATGTCCCAATTTCTGCTTTACCCTTAACACAATGCATGTGTATTTCACAGTCTCCCTTTCACCTGGTCCTTAACTTCAAGTGACGATAATACCCTATGACAGGGGTGGTAGGAATTTTGGATTTCTGAGTGGCCACATGGAACTGAGGAACCTGCCAATCTACCCTGAAACACTCACGCTCACTGGTTAATTTTAATAAAATTGTGTGGCTTATTTGATGAGTAAAATCTGAAACAGACATGGATTATATAAAGTTAAAAGTATAAAGCTGGGGCCAGGTGATGGTGGCACATGTCTTTAATCCCAGCACTTGGGAGGCAGAGGCAGGTGGAGCTCTGTGAGTTCGAGGCCAACCTGATCTAGAGAGCAAGTTCCAGGACAGGCTCCAAAGTTACACAGAGCAACTTGTAGTAATAGGGGTGGCGGGGCTGCATCCCCAGTACCCCGGCCGCCTGGCTAGCTTATGCCCGGAAATAATTACACGGACACTGTATTCTTTTAAACACTGCTTGGTGCATTTCTATCTAGCCTCTTCTCGGCTAACTCTCGCACCTGGACTAGCCCATTTCTAGTGCAGCCCACGAGGTGGCTTACCAGGGAGATTCTAGCCTATGTCCATCCTGGGTCGGAGCTTCATCACGTGTGCCTCAGAGAGCAGAGCTCTCGCGTCCGCCCTGGGGATGGGAGCATGGCGTCTCTGCTCCAGAGCGCAGAGCTGTCAAGTCTGAGCTCACTTCCTCTTCCTCCCAGCATTCTGTTCTGTTTACTCCTCCCACCTATGTTTTAACCTATGAGGGCCAGCCAAGCAGTTTCTTTATTGCTTAACCAATGAAATCAACAGATTGATATATGACACTCCCACATCAGAAACTATTTTGAAAAACCAAAAGAAAAAAAAAAGGCATAAAGTTGGCTCCTTGCCCTTGCCCTGCCTGACCCCAACTTTCTCTGCTGACAAATTCAAGGCCCTACAGCTTCATACATGGCTGTCTAAAGAGATTTATAAAGTTTTAGATATACAAAATGATATGTCTTAAAAACATGTTATAGAATATTAGCATAGACATTTACAGATGTGAAAATACATACTTTTTCTTTTTCAAAATTGTTTTCTTATTTTCCAGTTTTTACATATAGCTTCATTTTTATCAACAAATGCTTTAAAATAACAAAGAACATTGACATAGACATCATCTCTAACTATCTTTGTTCCAGAAATTCTGGTACAAAATAGCCTAGAGAAATATCTATGTGAATGGGCAAGGGATCTGTAGGCTTAAATTATGTGTCGATTTTCAAAATGAAACAGATAACTTACAAATTTATATTTCTATAAACATTTATAACTTTATTTCCAGAGCTGTCAAAACTCTATGTGTAGTGTGTGAATGTGTGTTGTAGACATCTGTGCATGCATACATGCAGGTGCACTAGCCTGTGTGGGCAGGTGTGGAGGTCAAAGGTTGGTGTCCATCATTATTTATGAGACAAGATCTCTCACTGAGCCGGGAGCTTACCATTTCAGGTAGGCAGAGTGGCCAGTGAGCCCCCAGAAACCACCTGTCTTCCCCCCAGTACAGGGGTAAAAGTGTGCAATACTCTATGCTTATCTTTTTGACATGGTGCTAAGGAGTCAAGTTTGAGTTTTCATGCTTTAGCAAAAAACACATCACAGAGCTCTTGTCCCAGTCCTGTGTCACGTCTTTTGATACTGAGATGGGACTCTGCCGTCTACAGATAGGTTAGACCATGTGATAGCTAGCGCTAATTATCACTTTGATAGCATCCAGACTCACTTGGGAGACAGGTCTCTAAGCACGCCTGTGGGAAGTTATCTTGATTGCTTACACAATGTGGGAAGACCCGCCCTGTTTACTGTTTGAATGTAGGAATGTTGGATTGAATTTATTCCATCACAGTTTTTTTTCCATCATAACTATTATCTTCCAAAACAGTTGCAGAACACTATATTTGGGAAAGCGATTATTAGATAAGATCATACCACTTTTTGTGAAAGTACAAATTCAAAGTAGTGAAATTTGCCAATCTGCCATATTTTACAAAAACTCATGTCCCGTCATTTATTTCTCAGCTGGGAATGGTTAGTCTTATCACATAGCACGCTATTCATCTTTCAGCACATAAACACAATGCTGTGCTCTGAGGATGAAGACATGTGTGCCTCTTCTGGAGCTGCACTATTTCAATATGCCTCTGCACACTGACCCTGGAACTATGGAAACTGGAGTTTCTGTGCATCCAGCTTCTAAGTAAAAAAAAAAAAATGAGAAAGTCTCTATACAGTCAGAATGCCTAAAACAAAATAAATGGTCATTCCTTGAGGCAGTCTTACATAGAACTTCTAGATCCAAGGTGGAATTTCCTACATAAACTGCAAAAGCCTGAAGAATTTGTACTAAAAGAGGCACACAGCCACATGTGTGCTTCCATGTACACAGAACGTCTTTACAAACAACCTAGAGCCACTGTAGAGGAACTCGGAGGGTATGGGTTATTAAGAGACCTACTTTCCACAATGTAATGTTTCATGCTCTGAATTTTCTATCACCTGAAGCTATGGCATCAATAATCTTGCAGGCCAGGAGGATAATGAGAAACAGTCCAATCAATACAAAGCAATAGTACTTAAACTCCCAAATGCAATATAAATTGAGAGTTCTATTTGACACGGTAGCCTTTAAACTTTTTCTGCTCCTCTGATTTTTTTTCTGCAGGGCAGACTTCTAGAAGAATTGCTGCACGGAGCAAACTGATGTTTCCCCAGTGATTCCCCTAATACCGACTCCTGTGATCATGCTGTTACCTGGCTATGGGGAGCTAGGTTGCATGGAATTGAGGTTGCCAAGCAAGTGAGTTTGAAATTTGTGTTCATCCTGAATTATCCAAGTAGACCAAACAGAATCACCACTTATAGGCCAGGAGAGTCAAGATCAGAGGGATGCATTGTGAAATACCCTTCACCTACCTGCCTTTGCTGGCTTTGAAGGTGGAAGGTGACCATGAGCCAAACTGGAAAATGTAAGGAGATTCATTTTCCCATGATCCTGCAGTATGAGGGTAGCCTGACCAATACCTTTATTTCAGTGGGACCTAGACCTGACTTCTGACCTCTAAAACTAGAAAACAATCAATATGTTTGTGATATTTTAAGCCATGGAGCATGGAGTAATTTGCTACAACAGCAGTTAAAAGCTAATATTCTGTATTAAAAATTACTCATCTATACAGCTAAAAATGTGGAAAAAAATTATGCTTCCAATAATAAGAAAATATAAAGTGATCAATGTCACTTATGAGTAAATATATGTAATCAATAGATATTTGGGTTTTAAATTTGTGGAATATTGATGAGAAAACATAAAATTAAAAACCAAACATGCATATATATATATATATATATATATATATATATATATATCACAAGATATGCTAATCAGAGTTTTGTTTCAGAAAAGATAAGCACCTCAAGCTGTTTTAAACAGAAAGGGTAATATTAAAAAAAAATCAATCCACACAGGATCATGAGAAACTGATCCTGTAGAAATGGTTCTAGGGTTGTAGTTGCCTTTATTTGAATGAAAAAGATGGAGGGTAGGGAAGAGTCACCAGCCTGAGGACACACATTGGACAAGGAATAAAAATGAGGTGTCCCTGCTTCCAATGCCCCTTCCATAGGCACCACAGTGTAGGCACCAACATTTAAGTCTAACTACTACAGTTTTTGGCCTCCATGTTTGTAACATATTTGAAAGAAAAGCCAAGAGAAAAACCCAAGAGTACATCCCCCCTCCCGTTAAGAACAAAGGCTCTGAGGTTAATTAGACTACCTATACATTAAAGCCACCTCTACCTCACTTCTTCCTGTTGTGACCTTCTGTAAATCACCTCACTCTTAGTACCCAACAGCAGCAAGTGAGATTCCCCCTCCCAAAGGATGTCTGAGGACTTAGAGACATTGGAGGTCATGTACTTGGCAGGGGCATGTGTGTGTGTGTGTGTGTGTGTGTGTGTGTGTGTGTGTGTGTGTGTGTAAGAGAAAGAGCAAAACAGTTTAACACCAGAGTGACTTTTTTTTTACCTCACTTTTCTGTACTTACCAAGTATTACTTACATGCATTAATTTTCTCATTAAAAATGGGCTGGAGAGATGGATCATGGTTAAGAATACTGACTGCTCTTCTAGATGCCCTAGGTTCAATTCCCAGAACTCACTTGACAACCAACAACTGTATCTAACTCCAAGACCTTCACACTGACAATGCATGGAAGCAAAATACCAATGCAAATAAAATAAAAGTAAAGAAATTACCTTTTAAAAATTCCCTTTAGAACAATCCAAACAGGGTGTTAACTTTACCCCTCCTAATCAAATTATCATGATCTGATGAAAAAATATTAAATTTTAAAACTCATTGCCCCTGTCAGTTTAGTTTATGTCACTCAGAAATCCACTGCTTATTAAGAGTACTAATAAAGATGGACAATTTCCACATTAAAGGCCCTGAGTATTTTGTTTTTAAACCATTAGTATATCTACACAGTAGACATAACTGTCATTCTGTTGCATTAAAAAGCATTGTCAAGGCTTGACAATAAGATGGTATCCCCAAAAGTTCTGGGGCATAAAATGAAACATTTATAATAATTAAAGAGGGGGTAGAAATCTTCAGGGAATTTGATCAGCAAGCTTGACCCTTGACCGGTGCCATCTAAACACACACGCCCTTAGTGATGGCTGCACTTTAACTTGGTCCTTCTAGGACCATGACTTTTCCTGAAGGAATCTGTGTGACAGCTTGTCACTCAATGCCCAGTTTCCCTCTGAAATGGGAAGTTGTGGATTCTGGTGGCAGAGTGGGAATACAAGACTAGTGCTGTTTCACTGCCCCTTATTGCCTGGGAATCAGCTTCAGAGTGTCACCCAGTGTTGCAAGGAGGCCGCTTGTTTGTCCCAGCCTCCCAGAACTGAAATAACCACACAGAAATTCTTTTAATTAAATCACTGCTTGGCCCATTAGCTCTAGCTTCTTATTGGCTAACACTTACACCTTAATTTAACCCATTTCTATTAATCTGTGTATCACTATGAGGTTGTGGCTTACCAGCAAAGTTCCAGCATGTCTATCTTTGGCAGTGGGTCCATGGCGTCTCTCTCCACCTCCTCTTCTTCCCAGCATTCCATTTAGTTTTCCCAGCCTAGCTCTGTTCCCCTATAGCTCTGCTATAGGCCCAAAGCAGTTCCTTTATTAACCAATGAAAGCAACACATAGACAGAAGGACCTCCTACACCAACCCAGTGATAGAGTTTATAATGGCCACCACCCTTTTTCAATCAGTTCTAAAACTTCTATACCATCTGTCAGGTCTTGTTTCAAGCCATGAGCAAGTCTATAGGTTGCAAATACATTTATCAGGAACTGGCAATGGTACGCACTGGACTTCAGCTGAGTTTATTCCATTCATCCACTTCCTACATCAAACTACCATTTTTGTTTTTTATTTGCTTAGTTTTTTGTTTTGTTTTTCTCTTCTCTGAAGGAAAAAATCAGCCAAACACATGACCTTCCAGGGTCATCAGTATAAAGCTCAATAGGAAGTTATTATACTGCTATTCTCAAATTCTACACTCAAGAGTAAAGGAAGGAAGACCATTAATTTAGTGAGCATTGGCGATAAGGATCAAGCAGGAAATGACTTCTCACATGATGTCATCCAGGGCCGAGTAGGAGGAGGAGCAGGTGGGGCACATCCTTTGTCTGAGCTCTAACAGAGCTGCCCCAGCCTTCTGACCCTAAGGCGCCGTCGTGGAAATGATGAAATTGTAAGTCACCTTGGTACAGGTTGTCCTGCTGTAGACTGTGATTGAGAAACTACTCTACACTGCCAGCAAGAAGGAGTGGGGAAAGAAGAAGTGAATGAAAGAGGAAGGAAGAACTTCCTTTAGTCGAACATCCTTCAGCTGTAGATGCTGATTATTTCCAAGGCTTTTATATTCTGAGTAAATAAGCTTGTGGTGTTTTGTTGTTGTTTGTGAAGAGAGGGGTCTTCTTTGTGATAGTTGGTAGGGTTGTTGTTGTTTTGAGACAAGTTCTTATAATACAGCCCACTGGCCTGAAACTCCATCCTTTTTCCTCAGCCTCCTGAGTACTGAAGTTAGGAGCATGTGAATTACCATGCCCCACTCTGGGTATCATTTTGTTGTTGTTGTTCTTAAGACAAGGTCCATTTATTGCAGGCTGAACCCAAAGTCACTAAGTAGCCAAGGCTGGACTCAAAGTCTCTAAGGTAGCCAAGGCTGTCCTTGAGCTTCTGATCCTTCTTCCCACCTCTTACCTCTTATACCTGGGTCACAGGCATGCACCAATAGAACCACCTCAATTTTAATATGGTTATTTCTAGCTTAGAGATTATTAAGGGTGATATTCAGTGTAAATCAGTCAGGTGCCTTTGGTATTAGGCATGAGAGCACAGGAGAAAAGTAAATTGGGCTCAAATTCTAGTTTGTGACTAGACAGTTATGGAACCTTCTTCATCTACAAAATAGGTCAATTAGTATCTAACCCGCAAGGTTTGGGTGAGTACCATACAGGCATAAATGGGTTTAACAAGGATGGCACTCAAATGCTTAGAGTAACTTCCTCCTGTGACTGCTTAGAAGAGAGCACTTTAAAATATTATATATGTGTGTGTGTGTATCATGCAATCCCCTTTAAGAATGTAGCTAAGTAATATTAAGTGAATTAATGATGCTGTACAACCAACGGCCAGCCTCTTCCAAAGATGAAATCCTAAAGATCTCTGCCCATCAACAACTCACTCCCATGCTCCTGACCTCCAGCCCCAGCAATTAATAGCTTACTTTCTGCACCTATGGATTTGACCAATCTCGCTACCTTATGTTACCTGCTGAAACTGTGTGATTGGCTTATTTCAGACAGTCTATTTTTGAGACTACTCTTTGAGGTGTCATAGAATTTTGTACTCAGACAAAAGATTTGTTTACTATGCTCTATACTGCATAACATCTAACTGTTTGCCTACAAGCATAGGCATTTCCAGAAAAAAGGTGGCCCATTGTCACAGGAAACACATAGCTGCAATACGTGGATTCTATACAAATGTAATCAACTCTTAATCACTCGCTGTGCATTGGCACTCATGTCTTAGCCCTTTTAATAATTTGTGAATTCCTGGATGTCAGGGAATGCCTGGTATGAATAAGGTGTATATTAAATATGAATGTACAAATCAATAAATTTTAAAAATCAATTTATTTTTTAGTATGTCTTGCTAGCCAAAAAAATAATCATAAAATATTCCCTAATCTTTGATTCTGCATGTCTTTACTCACTGGCTGTTGATACTCATACCACATGTACTTAAATAAATGTTAACCTAAGCAAAACACAGTCCTTTGAAAGACAAACACAGTTGGCTTTTGGATCTTGAATATATCTGTGCTCCATCAACTGTTAGGGAAATGGATTTGTCAGGTTTTATTAGTTTTTATATTCTGGGGTACTAAAATACTTTTAACAGTACAACCGACAATGAATCAACGCATTAAAATGGTCAGGCTGGAAGGTGATAGGAATAGGGCTTGCATATAGTGGTGGTCGACCTCTAGACCTTCATGAAGGCAACTAAAAATTTTGTTTAAAACTTCCACAATTGTGCAAGTTCATTTCTAGTTAATTTATTTTTACAGAGCTCGTCATACAAACATTCAAGGATATATGATTATGGTAAACTGAATAATGTCATCCAAACAAAGATGTTTACATACTAAATCTGAGAACTTGTGGATCTATTACATTCCGGCAGGAGACAACAAAGGCTGCACAAGCAATAAGGGTTGCCAACCAGTTTATCTTACTAAGAATCGCCTAGATTATATCTGTTGGGCCCAATGTAGTCCCAAGAGTCTTCTAAATGTGAACAAGGATGATGGAAGGGACTGTGTCACAGTGAATCAAAAGAGGAAACGCTTAGCCTGGTGTAGGGGCCCACAGAACTGGGTCCACTCCCCCTTGACTAAAGAGCAGAGAGTTTAAGCCTACTCTTGCTCTTTCAAGGTTATTGACAAGAAGTCTGACTCAAGGAGTGCCTACAAACAAGATATCTTGACCTAGAGTGTGGTTACTTGATGTTTTGGGTAGTAAGTGGCTCACAGAGGTGGATCCATTCCCCTTGACCAAAGGTCAGAGAATTCAAGCCTATCCCTGCTCCTTCAAGAATGAGACAGGAGGTTTGACTCAGGAGGATGCTTGATCTAAAGTGTGGTTGTTGCCTGTCTTGCCTTAACAACAGAATGCTTAACTCAAGATATAGTTGCTTGACGTTTAAGGTATTGAAGCAGGTAGTTGCTCTGTTTGTTCTCTGTATCCTGTTAAAGTAGTTTTTTGCCTTCTCCCCGCCTTTTGGATTGGGGTATATAAACATATGGAAAATAAACACAGGAAATTCATTATTCACTGGATTGCTCTTCTGGTTTCTTTGTCCCTGTTAATTCATATATACATGTCCCTCCTATCTAATATTTCTAATCCACATGCCCCTTTCCTGGAACATGTGAACATGTCAAAGCTGGACCCTGACAGCCTGGCCTGTCAAGATGGAAGAGGTCTGGTGCCAAGAAATGAAGGCAGCATCATGACACTCAGAAGGCAGGGCAAGAGACTCTTTTTTGCAGTCTTCAAAGAGGAGTACAATCTTGTTGACATCTTGGCCTCCATGATATCTACTCTGGTCTTGTGACATCCAGAACTATAAAGTAACACATTTTTGTTTGTTTACAAAACTAAATTTGTGATGATTTGTTACAGCAACAGTAGGCAGCTAATGTAATGAGTAAAGCTGTTCACTGTAACATCGTTTATAACAACAACGACACAAAAACCAGCGGTAAGCGACTATAGTAATTGAACTCCTGTTGTCCTAACAAATTCTCGGGGCTAGGTGTTTTGTAAGAAAACAGTTTTAGAAGATAAATATCCAAGACCACCCTGTCTGCTCAGCTGTTGGTGAGAGACTGATGATAAATGGTATCCCAATGGCAGGAACAGGTGTAGGAGAGATCACAGGGTTAAACAAGAAGCCAGAGAAAGCATTAGAGCCAGGCTCACTCTCCTCATAACAACTGCACTCATGAGAACCAGTTCTAAGAACTATGGCATGCCTTTTCGGAGATGGTTTACGCACCTTCTACTGGACCTCACTCATCTCTTACAGGTTCCACCATTTGCAACATCACCACAGTGAGGGCTGAGCCTCTAACACACTCCAGCCACAACTGAACCACAGTAGTGGCCGGAACACCCACCCACAGGAGCCTGGTACAGCATTGTGCTGTGACAATGGATGCTGAGGACTGTGGACTTTGCCCGAGAGAGAAGGCAACTCTTTTTGTTAACCAGTTTGACTCAGAAGTGAGGGGCCAGGAGGGAGAGGGCCACTGAGCTTTTAAGTCATTCTGCTTGGAACTACAAGGCAAATTAAACCTAACAGTGAAACTGTAGAACTTCTGAATCACTCTTGATTTTAGTCTTATAAATCAATATGCCAGGTGCTGTGCTAAACACTAGAAAATAAAGTGCAGAAATCCTACCTGAATAGAGGGGAAGAATTTAGGGAAGAGGTTATATGTAGTATGACGAATGTCAAAGCAGAGTAAAAGCACTGGGAACAAGGGGAGGGACACCTAACCAAGTAAGGCTGGGAAGATGGGACAGGAATAGCTACCAATGGGAGATAAACCCCAACCCAAAGGAGGAGCAGGATCCAGCCAGACAAAGAGGGCTTGGAAGGTCAGTACAGCAGAGGAAACAGCTTACAAAAGGCCAGCTGGCATGAGCTCTGATGTGGCGAGGCGGGTGGGGTAGCACAAGGAGACCAGGAAGTTCTACAAAGCTGCATGAAGGACCTGTACATAATTAACTTCATAAAACTTCCCGGCCCTTAGTAGTCCACCTTCATAATAAGAGAAGCACAGAACCTCCCACTGGGGGAGGGTAAGAGAACTTTCCAGTGTCTTGAGTCCTGAAAAAAGAAGATCCAACTCTTGGAAATCTCTGTCTTCCTGGCTATGTCTACTCGCGCCCTCCAAATCCCCACTTGCCAAGCAAGTTGGGGCCAGGCCGCTTCTAGAATATGAAAATCCCCAATGCATCAAAGAACCAGACACAGTTTGTGATGCGTCAAAATCATTCGCAGTTGACAAATCACCTCCTCTGACCATGAACACAAACTGTAACATAACTGTGCTATTCAGAACCGATTACAGACTAGCCCACATTAACTCCCAGCATACACCAGGCTTTGGTTCTTGGTCATGGAGACAGGTTTATATAATGAATGCTTTCTTCTTCTAATCCCTTCCCTGACTGACTCTTTGTAAGGACTCACCCAGAGGGAACTTTTGAGCTACAGAGAATAAGAAGGTGAAAGTTTGTGGGGCCTGGACCTGCTCATATTTATTTAAGGAAAGTGAAGTTGAATTCAGAATTATTTGGAGCTTCTAACAGTACACGGATACCTGCGCCCACCCTCCAGATACTGCCTTGATTGGTCTAGGCAGCACATTATTTTTAAAAGACTTTTCATTATTTTAATTATGCATATAAGCATATGTGTCTGTGTACAGGAGTGCACATGCCTGTGGAAGATGGAGACTTCAGATCTTCAAGCTGGAGTTACTGGCAGTTGTAAATCGCCCAATGTTGGGTTCTAGGAACTGAACTCAGGTCCTCTACAAGTGCAAGCAGTGTACCATCTTAAACACTGAGGTTTGAAAAGGTCCTGGTGACGTTGTTGTAAAACCTGGTTCCAAAAAAATGACCATATCCAAAAGGGTCTGGAGTTTTGCTGGTCCATTAGCAGGTAAGTGATAGTAAAAAATTGATGAGCTCTAAGTACAAAGAGGGGTACAAGGAGCCCCACAAAGGTTCATTTGGAGGGAACGGGTAGCCTGATAAGCAAGCAAACAGCTGAAGCCTCAACGCTACAAAAAGCTAGGAAACCAATGTCTGTGCACTGGGCAGTGGGGAGGAATCCAAGAGAATCCTCAGTCTGTCCAAGTTGGTTAACTCAGTTTGCAATGTCAAGGGACAGCATCCTGACCAGGCAGCGATGAAGTCCTCAGAGTCGACAAACAGGCCTGGACCTGCAATGGAGATCCCAGAGCTGACCACAGTTTGGTACCTATAACAACTAGGCAGACTCGATTGCACCCAGAGGCAAGGTTCTCAAGAAACTCAAACGAAAACTGAAAATAAACGTGTGGCACCGGGAAACCTGAGAGGCGGTTTTCTAAGTCAGGGTACTTGGAGACAGTGGTGAGGGGGTCCTAGAACTTATAAATAAGATCACCCTCTAAGAGCTGACTTATAAAAGTGGCACCCAAGAGATCCTATCTAGGGGACTAAAGGACTCCCTGGGCAAGGCAGTCAATAAATTACAAAAAAAAATCAACACAGGCTGGTGGGCACCAGTGATACCTCAGAAGAGACAGGAACTGGTGACATGGTGCCCCGGTCTAGGAACTCAGCCCAGCTGCCCTCAGCTTCCCCTGCTACACTCTTGGTCTGGGCCACCCCCACATTTGGAGGATCACAAAGCTTTCTGCCGGGTCTCCTTCCTCCTGCTGTCCTCCACGGGCTCAGTGGCCATTGTTCCTGTCACACAAAGCAAATCCTAACCTTTCCTAGTGAACCCTTCAGGGCTCCCCATCTTATACCGGGGAAGGGCACGGATTCTCTCGACAGCTACTGCTCTCTCTGCTCTTTCCTCACTTGCCCCCAGGCTAGTCTTCCACTCAACCCTGCAAGACTACCCCACCTCACCCGCCCTTCCTCACATAGCCACACAGACTCCCATGCCCCTCCGTCCTTCAATTGTGCTAGCTGTGCTCCTGCCCCAGGGCCTGCACGCTGTACACCCTGCCTCTTGTTATTCTCCTGGCTCTCTCTCACCTCTTTCACTGACGGTGTGAGTCCTGTCCTGACCAGATCATCACAAAACCATCCCTCACTATCCATCCTCTCTCTTTTCACATCCTGTTTTCCCTGTAGCACGCGTCCTCTTCTAAATCCTACCACCAGCTTCACTAATAAATTTATCCTCACTCTCCATGCACTAGGATGTATGGTCTGGTCAGTTTCTCCCACTGCTGCATTCCTGATGCCTGGGACAGTGCCTGGAACACAGCAGGCAGTCACTACGTTGAATGAATGAAGCACTTTCATCGACCCATATCCAGGATCTCTCCGCTTGTAGATAGATGCCTTGGTGAGCATTTGAACAAATGGTCTGCTGGGGTAAATGTCCTTGATGAAATGATGGTTTCCCAGAGCTTGTCTACGGCAGAGAGCGTATTGGTCTGATGTCTTTTATATTAAGTTCCTTTATTAAGTAAAACAAGCAGTGTGGCAATTGACTGTCTCCCACCACTCCAGCAGCTCTGGTGATGCTGTTCCCCTGGGCCCCCTCTCAGAGGCTTAGCTTCCCTCCTGATTCCTAAAGCCTCTCCCCGGCTCTACACAGCAGCAACTGAGCAGACAAGGATTTGACAGTGAAAACCCAGCAGCCATTCATGAATGGCTCAAAAGGGTGTGATGTGTAAGAGATCTGTCACTCTGCAGGGTCACAAATCTGCATCAGCAGGCTGGCGCACAACAGCCCAGCAGAACAAAGCGCCTCTGTGGCCGGCCGGCCCACCATTCTCCTGGAAGGCGAACAGAGGTCTGTCTTTGTGAAAGATGGTCCTCACAGGAAGGCAACTGTGTGTGCTGGCAATGCTGGTGCACAGGGCTCAAACGTCTCCACTTCATTGGTCCCCTAAAGTGCTTTTAGTATCACTCACCAACCTGGGGAGTCACTTGGGTTTTCTGTGAGCCTGTGCCTGCATTTACTGGCTCCCATGCACCTGGGATCTTAGGCAAGAACAAGACAGAGGCAGAAAAGAGACTTGTCTCCAAGACAAGAACACGTTGCATTGGCTCAACCTGGTGCTTTCAGGTAAGTAGACAAATGATTCAGACTGCTTGATGAGCTACGAAATCAGGTGGCCTGTGTTCAAATCCCAGCTCTGCCTCTAAAACTGTTATTTCCTAGGGGTGACAGTAAGCCCCCAGTTTCCTTGATCACCAAATTGTTTGGAAGGAAAAGTTCTATAGATAAACGTGGATGGGATGGCAGGCAGGAGAATCATGCCTCTAGCAGGCACCCCACATAGAGGTGGTAAGAAAAAGGATTATCCCTGGATCCACAGGTAACCATTGGCTAAATGCCATCCTATGATGAAGTGGTAGTGCAGAGAAGGGGCCAGGCACTGAAGGGAGTATCACAAAAGGATTCATAGGACAGGAGCCAGGAAGGAATCTGCTTAGAAAGCCAAGTGGATTGTTAATAGTAAGCAAGAGCCCATGGCTTGATCACAGCTGTCTTTAGTCTACGGTCTAGTTATTCCAAATGTGGTTGGGTCTCAACAAGAGCTAACACAGCAAACAGATTAGCTTCTTAGTCTCAAAGGCATTGCCACTGGGCTGTAGCTCCACCCACCTCTTTGACATCGCTCTTAAATTTTGCTAGTCCCTCTGTTGACTTCAAATCTTCCATCCATCTATTTTGAAATACCAATCGATCATTCAAACATAAAAGATTCAACAAAGTATACAATGAACAGTCTCCCGTCTTTGTCCCAAATCCTTGACCCCAGAAGCAAACAACATAACCTTGTTACCAATGTGGGGACATTTATGAAATAATCTACACAGATATAAGCACTTGTTTCACTTCCTGGAGCAGCAAGTGGAATATACTGTTTGTCTCTTATTTCATTTAATTTTCTTAGGAAATTCTATACTGGCATATAGGTCCCATATTTATTTGATACAGGATTTCCTTATGTAGCCCCAGATGGCCTGGTGCTCTGTAGATCAGGCTAGCTTAGAATTTAGCAATCCCTCAGGCCTCTCTGCCTCTTGATTACAGACATCCACCATCATCCTCTTTTTAAAAGGACTGACACCTTCATAGGTTTTGGTACTTTAGCTACTGTGGAAGTACATCAGGAGATCATGTCAACATACGCGTCTGAAAATGTCGAACTTTCTGAGCATTCTAGACTAACAGCCATCAACATTTCAACAAGCCCCTTGCTCTGGAATCCCAGGTTGTACTTTTCTAAAAGCCTCGTGATTTATCCAAACACATGTATAGAGACCATACAGCCTTAGACAGCACATGCTAGCACCTAGTCACCCCAATGGCTTGGAATAAAATTCCCAGATGGGCTAGGTAATAGAAAAATGGTTTAAAATATTCTGTAGTAAGCAGACAAAGTCAATGTTAGTTTTAGGTTGAGCCTGATTTGCTAAATCCTTGACTATACTTTTTTTAAAAAAAAAAAAGATTTTGTTCCCAAGGTAACTATTTTAAGTAAAAAACAATTTCCTCAAAGAGTTGGGTTGGACAAAAGTAGAGCAAATACATTATCTGATCTAACCTAATTAATCTACACTAACACTGAATGCAAAGGTATGTTGCTTCCAAAGTGACACCCAAGCATCAAGAACTTGACTACTCAGCGAAAAGGCACTGACCATCCAAATGCCTGTGTGTTTGATGAGGTCAGTCAGGTACTGACACTGAGCAGGCTGTTCCTTTGGGTCTCAAGTTCATACTGTAAAGATGAAGAGCAACTCAAGGGGACCACTACTAATTTGGCAAATCAAAGTCTGAGCTGCCTCCCGCTCTTCCTTCCAGCCTAGAGCTATGGGACAACGTCCTCAGAACACTGGCACTCGGTTCTTAGAAAGCCTAGGACCTGTACCAAAAGGATGAAGGATAAGCAGGACTCCCAACCGCTCCATCGGCTCAGTGGGTGTAAGAGTGGCCGAAATCAGGTTTGCAGGATTCAGATGTTGCAACACATGGTTGTCATCTATGAGACTCAAGTTCAAGAACTGTCCAAGAAAGTTGCAAAAATATCTCATAGTGTCTCGAGTAAGTTTACGATTTTGTTCTGAGACACATTTTACAGCTCTTCTTAGGCACACCTTCTAGCTCAAGGTCATGTGATAGCCATCACCTACTTCTGAATCAATGGTCACTTCCTAAGTCTGCTAGAAGACAACTGTAAAATGGCTAAAGACTCTCTGTGGCAGTCTTGACCAACAGGCCCCCAATGCTGTAAATTCGGAGGCCTACAGCACAACTCGAGGCAGGGATGGCTTAGCCAGCTGTCTGAGGTCATATGGGGTACGGGGAACCTAGGAACTGACCCAGGCTTCTGGCTCCAAAGTGTCATCCTTCTGATGTGCTGGCTCAGCTTGCACAGACGCCTGCCAACCCAGCCACTATGAGAGCCTGAGAGTCATTTCCTGGCGTGAACGAAAATGCGAGGCACAGGGAAAATATGACCACTTCAACCTCAGAGGCCAGTTCTGAGTGGACTAGTGACAAGGCAATATAACGTCCTCTTTCAAGTGGCTCGAGCCCCCTTAAGGGTAACTTCGCAGGGACAGTCTTGTTCTAGATACGTGACATTAATACTTTACCGGTGAGGAGTGACTGTCATCCTCCCTAGGAGAAAAGGAACAAGGCAGACTCTAGATGTTTCTTCTGCATTTTTATGTCATGGCCAAAGAATGCTAGGATTTTTATCCACCCAGCGTTGGGGAGCTTGGAAGGTTTAGAGAATGTTAAAAAGCAGAGTAACGTCACCCACCGAAACCACTTAAAAGTAATGCCTTGAGCCAGATTCCAGGATAAGTGCCAGTTAGCAGCATCCGTTTGTGTGATCTCAGGAAAGGCCTCACTGGGGTTTTAACACAAACACACACACACACACACACACACACACACACACACACACAGAGAGAGAGAGAGAGAGAGAGAGAGAGAGAGAGAGAGAGAGAGAGAGAGAGAGAGAGAGAGGAATGGATGGAATCTTCCTCGGAGGTTTGCTGCAAGGACCATCAGATGCAGCTGCAGCTCATGGCCAGAGGGGCCAGCCATTTCCTCCCTTCCCTTGCAGGCCTGGGGAGGCTGGGAAGGCTGGGGTGATGAGGGGAGGCAGGTTTAATGTGCAGATTCCACATCCAGAAGGAGTAAATGTAATCTTCTCGGACTGGGACCGGCCAGGTCTTGGCACACAGTCATTTGACTTGGGCAGGTCAGAGTTTGCTGCTTTCCGATAACTAGTGGAGACAGTTTGTAAGGGTTTTACTTCCACGCCTGTATGTTTGGTGCTGGAGCCACGTTAACTATCATGTCAAAGACCTCAGTTTGCTGACAATACTCAGTGAGATCACCTGAAAAGTGAACAGCTTGAAGTTAATCCAATTAAAAGTTCCATGAACAATCCAAGTGGCAAGTACATTTGAACACTGAGGATGGAGAGCACATTCCAGCTTCTCTGTGTCTCGTGTTAGTGAACGCTTCCTTAATGAATGGAGAAAACACATCCTGTTAAAATTGAGAATGAAGCAACCTGCTTTATTTTTTGAAAGATAAACACATCTGATCCACGCTACTTACTCATAGCATTCTAAAGCAAACAATATCCACCATTTCTCATCTACAATAAATACCCGGGCTGATTTACTCAGTTAACCAAATACAAAGTTGGAAATGAGGAAGGTGGCTAACACCTATGGCATTAAAGGCTCAGATAAGATGTCTGATTCTGAGAAAATTAAAACCCAAGGGGGTGGGAATGCCTAGCAAGGAACTCAGAAGAAACGGACATGGAAAGGTGTACATATAAATGTTTATATGTCTGATTTGACAAACTGAAACATTTTTCAGGTCCATAGTTATGTAAGACATATTAACAAAATGTAAGACCATGAAAAACCAGCATTTGAGAGTCTGTTGTATTGTCAGGAACAAATGCAAGACCATAATAGTACCTGGGAAATTCTAACCACTACACTGTTCTAGTCAATGTGATTTGATTTGTGTTTCACTTTCAAATGTGCCTCCCCATTCTGGGTTTGAACTGTGCCTTCAGATACAACCGCCTAGAAAACTATGCATGGCTGTACAACCAGTCTTGCTGCACCATGGCTACAGCCCATAAACAACTCACTGCTTGTGATTAAAATAGCAAAACCAGGCTCAAGGGTGGACACCCTTGCGTTAGGCACAACTGCGTGTCAGAATTTCAAATTTTAGAAATAAAGACAAATGATGGCTCGAAGGGCATGATAGTTTATTTAAAAAACAAAAACAACAAAACAAAACAACGACAAAAAAAATGGTACCACACTGGTCATGGTGACCAGCATACACACAATGGCTTTTCTCTTGGGTATAAACATCGCAGTATTTTTAGATACTGAAATGTTTCAATAGGACCAAGAACGTTAAGAGAATAAGGATCTTGGACAAAATGGACGCTAGGAACTCTGCTGCTTTAACCCACAGAATTCACTGAAAGTCCCGTGAATCAGTGGCATTATGCTATGTGGTTAGGAAGGACA
Source organism: Microtus pennsylvanicus (assembly GCF_037038515.1). NCBI lineage: Eukaryota > Metazoa > Chordata > Mammalia > Rodentia > Cricetidae > Microtus > Microtus pennsylvanicus. Next base: position 38,120,604 of record NC_134584.1, on the reverse strand, counting down.
AAGGTTCTCTTAGAAGGAGGCAGCATGAACTTATATTTCTTTGTACTTTAATCTTTAGTTTTTATAATTTAAGCTATGTCCACCCTGGCTAAAGCACAATCATACAAGATACCTCAGGTAATTTCCTTGTTATTATTGCACAAGTTTAGTAATTTTACTCAAAAAAAAAAAATCAAACCACCGTCAAAACAAAAAGGCAAATAAATGTGACTTTCAAAACAACTGAAAAGCAGAGCTTGCTTGTTCAATACCAACGCAGACTTAAATTAAACGCTATCGTTATAACCTCCAAATTTCTTCAATAAAATTAATTTTTAAATATATATGGGCTTTCCTTATCTAACTGGACTTTGCAATCAACACTAGGAAGTCGCTTTTTAAGGGAGCACAGCTTCTGGCGACAGTCCCACGTGGCTGTAGTAAAGACAACGTGACGTGATGCCAAGTCTGGCTCTAAGTTCTGAAGTATAAGAATTTGACCAGAGGTCAAAATTATCATAGTCTGTTCTTAAAAATCCAACCCATATGAGGAGCGTAAATGCGCTGTGGAGTAACTATCCCAGGAGCCTTTCATGTAACTCTGGCTCACCCCCTTTGAGACTGGCCTCTGGCCTCCCATGTCACCATTTCAGTACCAGGGTTTCTGGGGTAGCGGAAGTGTAGTTCACAGGACAGCAGATGCAGGCACCTCAACCTTCAGTGACAGCTTTGACATCTGCAAACTCAAGAACCACATCACTTAACTCAACAACCACAAAGAACATGGAGATTTGGGCATTTCAAGCCAGAATCTCTTTGTGCTTTTTAAAAGAAGCTGCTTTTGAAACCTTTTGTTGTTGTTTTTGGGGTTTTTTTTTTTTTTTTTGGTATTTATAAGTCATTTGTAGTTCCCTTATAATAATAAAAGACTATACTCAAAATAATTTTTAAGGTTAAATGTCCTGGGGGGGCTTTATCAATATTCAGTTTTTAAAAACACAGTATAAATCAGTATTGTTTTTTTCTTCAGTACTGGAATAGTAGAAATTGTTTCTGGTCCCTCCTTAAGTCAACCAACAGTTCTCACTGTGCAGAACACTGAAATTTACAGACATCCCTGAAATTTTCTGATTAAGTAAACGAGTGAATCACAGTGGCGTCTCATTCAGTTAACAGTGTAGATCCGTTTAGAAACAGAACAAAAAGCTGAACATTGAAAGAAAATTTCAAGCTAAGAACAGAAGAAGACAGAAGGAAGCCTCCCAAGAACTAAGAGCGAGTATGCTGTCTCTCACTCGCTCTTTCTACACTGTCCCCCCACTGGTTGGACGACTCCTCCTCCACGCACTAGCGCATTTGCTGAAGTCCTCGCCCGGTCTGCAGGACCCTTGAGTCACGAGGCCATCCTCCGACGGCCTCTTCCCCATCCAAAGACAACATTGCATCTCACTCCTCTGTAACCGCCAGCATCTTAACTGTCTGGGCACTGATGGCCACTGATTCTCCCACCCGCCCCAAGAAACATGAGGTTCATCAGTTTGTCACCAACGCACCCGCCTTTCACTCTTCCCATCAGAAAAGTGGGGGCGTGGACAGGGGTGGGACAGAAATGAAAACAACCAGTCTAAAGGCACAAAGTCGCGTAGCTGCTCTAGTTGGAGTTTGTAAACAGAGAATAGGTTGAATGAAGGTCATCTCGATCTATGAGAATAAAAAGGCATCCACAAGCAGGCTTTTATCCAGCCAGCTTCTTTGAGACTCTTCATGGGTTCTGAGGTCTACAAAGTATACACTAATATACCCATACTTCAAAAAGCAATAAGGCAAATAGTATAATCATTATCCAAAAGTTACAATGGTAGTGTAGGCATACATAGTATAATTTAGTTACAAAGTGTGGTACTGTTTCTGCTACATAACCATATTAACTGTTTCTTTCCTACATAATTAGATATCCAGCCGGGTTTCAGGTGAACACAAAACCATCCTTGTACCACCACCTATAGTTGGCAATAGCTCTTTGAAAGCAGTTTTTACTCGGCTGTAGGAACTATCCTTGGACTGAAAACAAGTGCACAGCCCCATGTCCAGCCATTAGACGCTGTCGTATTTGTGAAGAGCTTCTTCCAACTTCTGGGTCACTTTTTGGAAAAATATTATTTGTTGTTGTAAAAAATGCTGCATCTGTGATTTAAAGTCTCTCACTCGAATTTGATGGAAGTGATGGATCTCGGCCAACGTGGCGAAAGAAATAGTGTTACAGCGGTCTTGAATGCCGTCAGCTTTCTGGACCTCCATCTTCCCTTCTTCCACGTGTCGCCTACTCTCCTTTACTTTGGTAAGAGCTCCTGCGGTCAAAGAGAGCAATAATTAAAATAGGTATATGCCCAGCCCAATGGCAGAGCTAAGTATCACTCAGGGACTTAGGTACTGTTGGTACTTGTCTAAACTACTTCAATGACCTTCGAATTCAAAATGGTGACTCTAACTACCAACTTAAAAAATAGTCTGATTTCTGAACGCTATACCACGGCTCCAACTCCACTTATTCAACCAATGTCTTCTCTCTTAATAATACCTGTGGAATAACACCCAAGACCTCACATATACCAACCAGGCAAGTGCTCTCCCACTGAGCACCGCTGTGTCCTCCCACCCTGCTTCAGCACTAGACAAAAATGGGAAATGAAAAACCGCCAACAGCAAGTTGTATGCAGAGAAATGCATGTCTGTGGGGGAATGTCCTTTCCCACACATTTTTCATGTATTCATTCTAAATAAGATCTTTGATTGACATGGGCAGAGTCACAGAGCAGCAGGGGCAGACATCCATGCCTGAATCATTTTGCCCTGTCATGGGCATCATTCCGCCCTGCCACCGAGAAAAGGATGTCCTGCAAGGCCAAGGGGCAACCACATGGTTTCAAGACTACCCCTGCCAAGCTAAGGGAAGTATCAGACCTTCAATGTTTTTCCTAGCCCGGTAGCATTAATATTAGCCAGCTCTATATTACTTTTGTTTGGTTTTTTGAGACAGGGTGGTCTCACCATAAACTCCTACCTAGCTCAGAACTCCCTCTGTAGACTGGGGTAGGGGGAGTGTGATCTCACAGAGATAGCTCTGCCTCTACCCGAGTGCTGGGATTAAACATTGCCTGGCCCTGCCTGCTTTATATTAAAAAAATTTGCACCCACTCTCATGCCTTCTGTAATATAGTGTGTTTGTTATTTTTGTAAGGTTTTCCATTTACATAAAGAAACAAAAGACCAGGAACATTGAGAGGCAACACTCTAGAAAATAATATTTCAAGAAACAATCAAAGATATAAAAACCCATGTTTTAAAATGACAGAGAGAGAAGAAAGAGAGAGAGAGAGATGTCTTGGTTATTTGACTGTTTTCTTCATTCAATTTCAATCCAAGGTATCTCTGGAAGCCACAGTCCACGGTTCAAACGAACTGAGCCGCTTCCAGTCTGTACAGCCCATGCTGCTCAGGTGCGGAGGCAGGGGACTGCAGTTGCTGTCTCACTGTAATGTTCTTCTGCCTCTTCAGCAGTGAAAGACTGAGGCATGGCCCAAGAGGACACAAGTGTCCCCTCAGCTGAAGTCTAAGGAACTTAGAGGCTTCCAAGTGTGTATGTACAAGGGGCCAAGGAAAAAGTCAAGACTGAGTTCTCTCCCACGTGTGACTCTTCTACGTGGTAAAGGGGTTGTTATATTTGCAGCCCACGTAAGGGCTCTAATTCACTAAGGAATACTGATGGAGAGCTTAGCAAGCTTAACAAGCTGGCTTGGTGGATGGAGCAGGCAGAATCAAACAGTGAACTCTGGCCCCACCCTCTTCAGCTCACCAGGAAGCCATGTGAAGCACACTCAGGACAGATGTACCAGCCAGACACAGGGAAGCAATACCATGAAGGGTAGAATTCTGCATGGGAGTTGGATGTGTCTGCCCACAGGTAGTATGAATTATGTCATGACAGAAAATGCCGCAAGGGCCAGCTACAGGCCATGTGCTCTACTAAAGGTAGTGGGGGTACAGGAAAGGGCTAGATTAGAAATAGATGGTCAGTAAACGGTCACTGGAAAAAACAATAGTCCTGATATATCTAGGTACCACGCACACAGTCTCTAACCTTGCCACAACTTACAGCAGATACTATTCTTACTTGAAGAACGCAGACGTTAGAGTTGCTCGTCATGTGAGCTTACAGTCACCAGACAGCCCTGTGAGAGGCTGAGGAGGGATCGGAATGTGTAATTGATTTCAAAACAAACACCACAACTACACAGCAAAGGAACAGGTGCCTGGACAGGCAAGAAGAGAGGGCTTAGGGCAGGCTGTCCTGCCTGCAGGTCAGTCAGTGCTTCCGTCCTGGCCACAGATGTGTCTCCTTTCTCACTTTCCTCATTGTAGCTGTCGGGGTGGGGATGGGGGAGAGAAAGAATACGAAGTGTGTATGTGAGTGTGGTGTACACATGGCAAATGCACACATGTGCAGACTCCAGGAGGATGTGGGGGCGCCCTGGTCTCTCATTCTCCACTTTACTGTATCTCACAGAATTTGGAGCCAGGCTCGAGGCTGGCAAGCCCAGTGACCCTCCTCTCCTCTCTCAGACTACCGGGATTATCATCAGGTGAAGCCACACCAGCTCTGTGATGTGGATGCTGAGGCCCAAACTCAGCATCTCATGCTTACCAGCAAGCACTCTTACACAAAGAACCAGCCCTCTGTCAGTCCCCTGGCTTTTGTAAACCATGTAATTTAAAAGGCATTCTGAATGAAACTATTTGTTTACATTTGAAATTTTTCCTTTTACTGGTCTAATTCAATTAACTAATTGAAACTGTAAAACCTTTTGTACTTAAAGATGTATGACGTTCTTATCTTAAATACTGAAAAAGCACACACTGTAGTATTTGAAAGTCTAAAAACAAACTCAGACTAAGGAGGGAGTTCCCTGTTTTTGTTTTTTCTTTTTTTCTTTTTTCTCTATCTACTCAGATGCTATTTGGAAGATGGCATAAATTGTTGTAGGCGTTTTAAAGAGTTCTACAACAGCCCGGAATGGAGTATAACGAAGGTTTATTTATTTGGGGAGAAAACTCACAGTAAGGGTAGTGACCTGTGGTCCTCTGTGTGAACTGGAAGCTGAAAGCTGGACCCAGCAGAAAAGGGGCTGCTCATGCTTTTTGTCTGTGCTCATGGTACCTCCCATAATACCCGAAATGGGCTGGTATCTAAAAGGCTCTTGGCTGAGGGAGTTCCCATAATACCTCCCTCTTTTGTCTAAATAAGAAGGTTCTAAGCCTAATACAAAACTCTATACAATAAGAACAGGGAAAAGAAGAGGCAAAAGCATACGTAAATATTAGAATTACAACGAGCATGAACAACATCAAGTGAGAGACATAGCTAAATGTCCAGTCTAAGGTAATTAGCAAAGAGCACAGATTATTTCATTAGTCCTGAGTCTTATATTAAAAATGTCTTGGCTAAGTCATGAGAGGAAAGTAGCTATGACTATCTAGCCTTCAACTCCATCAAAGACCTAAGTTATTTAAATGCCTGAGTTATTTAAATGCCATATTCTACAGTTCTTTGGCGTGTTTGAATATTACCTATGTGGAATGCAATCTCTATGTATCTAGAGAACCTCACTAGTCTAACTATACATATGACAAACATGGGTGACTATTGACCTGAAATTCTTTTTTGTTGAGTTATTGTTGTTTTGTTTGTTTGTTTGTTTTTCAAGACAGGATTTCTTTGTAGCTTTGGAGCCTGTCCTGGAACTACCTCTTGTAGACTGGACTGGCCTCGAACTCACAGATTCTTAATACCTATATAGCTTAAAGACTAAGTCTTCACATTCTAAAATTAAGCAATCTTTAAACAAATGTGCAGCAAATGAGGACAAGTACCACAAAATGTTAACAATATATATAAGTATCTTGATCAGAGGTAGAAATGTATAATGCAATATGAAAATATATCTTAAATTTGCATCAATATACAAAATATCTTAAGCAGAGGTAGAAGCATTCATGCATAAAATATGACAGAATAACTTTGCCTAGGTGTACAAATATTGTAAACAGAAATAGGAGCATATTCAATATAACAAATACAATTTGAATTTGTATCAATATACAAGAATCTATACCAATACAAATTGTCTATAAGTAATAATTCACAAGTAGATATATTAATTTACCTATTATCCCATCCCATCCATTCCCGTTTTTGTCCCCAAAAGAGATCTGTGAGTCTACTTCATTTCCACCCCCAATCTATATAACTTATAACCAATCCCTAACAGATGATAATTGTCCCTAACCCTGAGGACAAATGTTGTTGGGAGAGGGGACATTGTTTTTTAGAATTACTTCCAGCTGTCATGGGGGAGATGTTATTTCTATGGCATCCTGTAAAAACTAAAATAATGGCTAAATTTCCAGATTACTGTCTGGTAAAATTACAGATAGTCTCTCAGTAGTCGGTAGGGTTTTTTTGAAGTTCTTATTTGAAGTTCTGGCCAGAATGTAAAAGGCGCACCATCTCAGCTAACTAAGTTGGAAACATCTTGAGCACTTTGTAGCCCAAAACCAATCTTAGAGTGGTGCTATCAGCATGATGGTATCATATGAACCAGGTGGAAACACTGTGGGGCCCCATCTTCTTCCCAGAGACTTCAGAGATTACTGTTGGAAAATTTATTTTTCACTGTCGAAATCTAAAACATTCAAAATGGAAAAAAATTAACTTCTATAGACATGTATTCCAAGGGACTATAGAGACAAAAATAGATTTGTGGAGAAGTAAAATTTTTGAAAGCTTTTTTGAAAGAATTTTTGCTGGCTTTGACGGTGGGCGAGGCCTGGGTTCGTGGTCGAGTGGCATGGAGGAGGTGCACAGTGGGAGGAGGAGCTATGAGCCTGGCACGGAGCGGGCCGCGGCCATGGCGTACACCATCATTGGTAACACAGGTGTTGGTAAATCGTGCTTCTTGCTACAGTTTACATACAAGGTTTTAGCCAGTGCATGACCTGACAACTGGTGTTGAGTTTGGTGCTTGAATGATAATACTTGACAGGACACAGACAAAACTCCAGATCTGGGGTACAGCAGGGCAGGACCTTTCGCTCTATCACAGGTCATATTACAGAGGTGCAGCGGGGATTTTACTAGTGTAAGATATCACAATGAGAGATGTTCAACCACTTGACAACCTGGTTAGAAGACGCCCGTCAGCATTCCAATTCCAATATGGTTATCATGCTTATTGCAAATAAAAGTGACTTAGACTCAAGGAGAGACGAGAAAGAAGAAAAAGGCGAATTTCTTGCATTAGAACATGGACTTATCTTCAGGGAAACTTCTTCCAATGTGGAAGAGGCATTTATTAACACGGTAAGAGAAATTTATGAAAAAATTCAAGAAGGGGTCTTTGACATTAATAATGAGGCAAATGGCATTAATATTGGCCCTCAGCATGCTGTTACCAATGAAACGAACACGGGCAACCGAGGGGGAGAGCAGGCGCGGGGGGCGGGGGGGGGGGCTGCTGTTCAGTCATTATTACCGGCTAGCTGCCCGGTGGAACCACACATTCTGTTCCCCTCTTTCCTCGTGCCCAGCTAAGACACGGAACTATCTGAAATGGTTTTATGTCACAGGGACTTTAATCCTTAAGATTCTTGTATAACTTTGAATAAATGGTTAACGTTCATTATAAAAGACAGATTTTGGAGACTGTATTTATACCTATTTGCATTTGATTTCTAGGTCAATTGATATGATTATTTTTGTTAAATGTTGTCTTGTGTCCTTAACTACGAGCTGAATTGTATTGAACACTACAAAGCCACTGAGAGTATTTTAATCATTTTGTGTAATTAGGTTTCCACACCTGTGGTTACCTAATGTTTAATACGATAGGACTGTCCTCAGAAGGTCTGTCAATTTTCAAGAATATAAAGAAAGACAAAAGGACTCTTTGAATTCTGTATTTTTCATTTGCTTTCTGTATGTATAGTTTAATAACCTGCTTGGGTGTGATTTGCCAAGCTTGAAGTCTAATGCATTTGCATAAACCCTGCACTATTCAGCGCTTGAAGCTACAGAAGCATTGCTTGGACACTGACTTGAAGCTACAGAAGCATTGCTTGGACACTGACTTGCAAACTTTTTGACATCGCTAATGAGCATGTTCATGTTTTCTTGTCACTAGTCCAAGAAGAATAAGCTTATGTGTATTACTAAAGGCTGTGTGTGTGCTAACCTGTTTTAACACCAAAAGCTTGCTATTTGTCCACAATTTCTTGAGACCGCTTCACAGAAAGATTTGTTTGCCTTAATGAGTGCTGTTGGGTACAAACACGGTTGGGATGGGTGGGAAGGGAGGAAGTGGAAATCCCAACACTAAGCGACTCCAAGAGTGAGCCCACCGATAGGGCATGCCTTGCCCTTTAACTTCCCTTAGACACATCGTGTTCCCTTCCACTCACTCGATTTCTAAGGATATATTTCATGCAGGACAAACAGTTTGTCAGCCTTGATGGACAGTGACTTCAGTGGCAACCTATCTATAATCTTTCAACTATGGTAAGCTTACTATCTGTTCTGAGGGGATGTGATGAAAATAAATCTACCAGACAGAAAATCCTGGTAAAGGAGAGAAGCTTTAGTCGTTTACTCGTGGTGGTGGTTTTATCCTTTCTTCTTCTCCCTTGGCCTAGAATGAGATTGCTACAGCAAAATAAAACGCTATGTAATTCTAAAAAGTAAAGGGAGATATGATATAGAGATGAATACTCTGCATTGATATGGATCTTGGACTATTGATACAAAGTTAAGGTCAATTTTATTACACTTTGTATATGTATTTCTGCTCTTGTTTAAGGCACCGTGTTCGTGCAGTTCATCTAAAAATGCAATGTGTAGTTAAGAAATACAGATTAATAGTCATCTATAATAATCAAATTTTTAATTATGTTAGTTAGGTTTTCTAGATATAGAGATATATTTCAGCTAGATAGATAATCTTCAACCCTTCAAAGACCTACAGAATATGGCATTTAAAATGTTTTAAGAACTTTTCTCAACAGTGAGACATGTCTGCTTCTGGCACCGCCAATTACTTCAGAGAGGTTCATGGGCACTGAAGAAACTCGTTATGGAATTTACCTTCAATGTGACAAGGCTAGCCATTTGGGCAAGAAACTGCTTTTGCCTGCACTGCTTGATGGTCAGCTGTATAAACTGGACATGTAAGACCCGCAGAAAAATGACCACTGAACTTGTCTAAAGGAGATAGGACAGTTCTTAAGGGTCCTTGCTTCAAGCAAGAGTCTGCCAGACATTCTGCAGGACACAGAAGAAAGTGACTGACAAACTAACAATATAGGCAGAACTGCCTTTCAAATTTCCTGCTTCATGGAAAAGTCTGCCAGACACTATGGGCCTGTGGGCTGAAGATGGGTGCCCCAAGGTACAGAGCTATGGCTGACAGTCCAGGCAGTGAGAGGTCTCTGTAAATTCTAGAGCTTTGGAAATTGGTTACAATGTACTTCTTGTTTATTTAGGTAATATATCTTTCTGGGGTCTTTTATGAAGTTAAAGTCAGATAGTTATAGCTTTCCTTAGTTATGATAAAAAATAAATTAGATATGAAGTTTTAGACTCACAAAGAAATATTGTAACTGTAATTCTTGCTTGATACTTGTTTTGTTATATGTAATTTTATGTTAAGGTTAAAACCTTCCTTTTATTTAGACAGAAAAGAAGGAGATATTGTGGGATTTCCCTCTGTATGTTATGAATATGTTTTATTAGCATTGGTTAATAAAGAAGCTGCTTTGGCTTATGGCAGGGCAGATTATAGGTAAATGGGAAAACTAAAGTGAATGCAGGGAGAAAGAAGGTGGAGTCAGGCAGACTCCAGGAGAAAGATGCCAGAATCTACCAGTAAGCCACAGCCTCGTGGTGGATACACAGATTAATAGAAATGTGTTAATTTCACTCTGTGAGTTCGAGACCAGCCTGGTCTACAGAGCTAGTTCCAGGACAGGCTCCAAAGCCATAGAGAAACCCTGTCTCGAAATACCAAAAAAAAAAAAAAAAAAAAGAAAAAAAGAAATGGGTTAATTTAAGATGTAAGAGCGAGCTAGGAATATGCCTGAGCTGTTTGCCAAACAGTGTTGTAATTAATATAGTTTTTGTGTAGTTATTTGGGTCTGGGTGGCCGGGAAATGAAAGAGTAGTGTCCGTTATAAATTGCTAACTCCAATCCAAAATATTAACACATAGCTGCTTTAGAATTGTATGGGTTTATCTGAAAGGTAAACAGGAACATTCTGGCAAATAAAAAAAAGTCACTATTGTAAATTAAAGAGAACCAGACAGAGCATTTGGAAGACGAATGCCAAGAGCCAATTCTACTCGGACTTTCAGTGTGGCCCACTTAACAGGAGTCAAGTTTGCTGGTCTAGCATGTCAAGACGGCAACAAGGCAGATGACCAGGAGGTGTGTCTATGAAAACTGTCTCCTGTGTAAGGCTCAATCCTTTCCCGAGGTAAGAGCACACAAACAGTACGTGAAGGTATTAAAGGCAAACTGTGACTGTGCAAACAAAAAGACCAGTGAGTGCGCTGTGCAGTCAGGGGGGTCACCCCTCGGCGGTTGAAGCAGAATTGTATATTCCAGGCCACTTGGGCTACACAGGAAGACCCTGTCTCAACCTGCACCCCTGTCACTCATGGTGTGGAGCGAATCTTGTGAAATGACCTCTTTTAAATGAAATATAGCGAACTCAATTTCTCCTAGAGAAATAAAACAAACCAATAGCGATAAATTAAAAAACTAAATGAAAGAGAACCAACCACACAGCCTCTGGGTAGGACCAGCAGCCTACCAAGTTCAGAATCCTAACTTCAGGGGCCTTCCATATCTGATGCAACATAAAAGTTTCTTTTTCATAAAAACTAAATTTTTCTTCTTAGCACAAGAAGGCCATTAATTTTTTTCTTTTTAACAACCTCTAACAGACAGAGAGCTGGTATGTTTCCCACCCCAGGAACAAGATTAATTATTACAAAAGCTAATTTTCTATCTCAGACTGAGAGTGAACAGAACACTGACAGATTTAAACAAGCCACGCCACACTTCTGAGGGTCCAGAAGCTTCACTCTGCCCCACCTCCACTCTCTGAGCTCAGTGTCTGAGTTCTCGGCAGAGCAAATAAAAACCACATTTTCCCCGAAGGCAATGCTCTAACAACCTCAGCGGTAAGTACGCAGTGTGACCCAGGCTAGAACTTGGGCTGTTACAAATCGCTCATTCCCACAGCTGACAGCTCTGGAGCCGGAAATCATCTGTGCGGCTCCTGACACTTCGCACGTTTCGTGTTTAACACGCTGAAGATCAAACAAAAAGCAGTGTTTACAAAATTCCCAGGCAAACCTAGCTTGTGAGAATGAGGAACTGGAGAGGGAAACGGGGCCGGAGTCAGATCAATGCAGGCTTGCTTGTTCTACAGACATTTTCAACGTGCTTTGTAGGGCTTCGGGGACAACTGCAGAGGTGCACACAACGCAGCCAGCTGCAGTGCCCAAGTGGAGCATGGCAGCCACACTGCAGCACTTTCTCCAACCCCGGGAGACAATAAATAGAAGCTAAAAACACTGCCCAGACACATTTCCATCAGAGAATCAATGGGGAGACGGGCGAAGGTTCATTTAGCAGGGACCTGGCCCCTCGCAAACGCATTATCACCATGTTGCTTTCAGAACCAAACAGGGAGATGAAAGAATGGGGCAAGAAATTACGTGGCGAGGTCTAAGGTCAAGAGAGCACTACGAAATAAAAGAGTCCCATGATGCCCATGATTAGGGTGATAGTTCCTAAATGAAAGAAAGGAACATACAGGTCAGACAAAAATACTGGCTTGAAAGAAGTACTAGTAGTCAAGATACACATGAGATAATTCTTAGTTATCAGGAAAACATAACTAACTACCTAATCCAACTACAATGAGATTCCATCTGACCATGGTCAGAATGCGTGCCATCAACTTTGAACAAACAAACAAAAGCAAAGCCAGAGAAAAGTGAACGCTGAGAGCACTTGCTTTTTGGAAGCAGTTTACACAGTGCAGGTGGGAACATAGATTAACACAGCCACTGTGGGAAATCAGTGTGCAGGGTCCTCAAAAAATTAAAAAAGAACTACCATGATTCACCTACAGCATTTCTGGGTGTAGACCAAAGGAATCTTAAGTCAGCATGCAATAGACACCTTCATCCCATAATTACGACAGTGTTAATCACAACAGCCAAACTCTGGAATCAGCCTGAGCCAATGCCGCAGGTGTACAAAATGGAGTATTACTCTGTCAGAAAGAAGTATAAATTGCGGCTGCAGAGATGGCTCAAATCAGGGAGGTGCTTGCCATGCAAGCATGCAAAACTGATCCCAATTCCTGGTCCCCACTAAAAGCTATATAGGGGAGTACTCTTGTAACATGCCCCAGACACTGCTGGCCCAGAGAGGCAGAAGCAGGAGGGTCTCTGGGGCCAACTCTGGGCTTGTTGCTAGAGCAATCTGGCTCCAGATTCAGTGAGAGATCTAACAGAGGGGCACACTGCACACACACACCGACAGGTACACACAGGAGAACTGCAGAATGGTGTCAGCTGCAGAAAAATGTCACGCTACATGAGCTATAACACTCAGACAGTACCACATTTCTCTCAACTCAACCTAGATTTTCTTTAGAAGACAGGACAGCAGAAGGGGACTATTGGGGAGGAAGGAAAGGGGATGGGGGGGATGAAGGAGACATGAGGGTGGGGCTACGGCTCAAAGCACATTCCAAACCTGCATGAAATTTCCTAAGGAAAGCCACTGCTTCCATCCAGTGAATTCGTGCTGATAAATAAAATGGCTAAGTGACTGCCGGTTACAGCTTCTAAGGGGGCTCTACTGGGCTAGCAGAGAGACACGAGCAAGCGAAGTGCTCATTTTAAAGGGGTCTACAACGGAGTGTGGTGCGTTCTTCAGAAGTATGGGGAACACGCCCGACTCAGAGGGAGGTGATGCAAAGCAGCACAGTCTCCTGAGTCACCCACAGGAAACCAGCTCCTGACCTGTACTCCAAGCACAGGAAGGGGCCTGAAGGGAGACGGACACTTAGGCAACATCCCCCAAAGGCAGAAGTAGCACAGGCTGTCCCAGAGCCCTTAGCACATTCTACCTAATGGTTCCTTCCTGTGAGCTCTGTGGTAGCGTATGGCATGACATACTGAAAAGCTTACATATTGAGAGGGACGGTTCTGGTGGGTGCTTGGTTGACTTATTAAATTAGTTTGGCAAATTATATGGAGCCCTCAATAGGACCAAAAGTTCACTTGGCTAAAACTGTATTTCTAAAGGAGTGGCAGGAGCCCTGAGGCCCGGGCTTCCACAGACCGACTTCACCCCATCACTCCAGGCCTGACAGACTCTGAGGAAGCTGAACTGTGGCTCAGGCCCAGGAAAGCAGGGCACAGCTGGTGCCAGGTTCCCCTATTATCTGAAACAGAAGCTTGAGAGAGTTCATGGTATAATTCTAAAATCTTCCAAGAAGGAAGAGGTTGTCACTTGTCCAAAATGTCCCAGGGCTATTTGTTTCAAAGAAGCCACCATTCCCACCTGTGGGCCGGCCTGGCCCTTTCCACTCTAAGACGAGGCAGGTGTCTGCAGGAGGCTGCCAACAGCTTTGCGGGCATCCACAGGTAAGATTCACATCTTAGGAGTCTCAAGTTGGCATGCAGGAACTTGGAAGCAGAAGCAGGAAGCCTGCTGTGAGCTCAAGGACACATGAGCACATTCGTGAATTCCAGACCAGCCTAGGCTACCCAGACCAAACAGTTTGAAAAACCAAAAGGACTCCTTCCACTTTTGGAGAGTTAAGAGGAACTAAACCAATGTTTTTTTAATCTCCTGAACTCCAATGCCGACTCTATAACTGCAAATTTCAGCAAGGTTCATTCTCAAACCTACTCCCATCGACCCACCCCTGGAAGAAACTTTGTGTCTGCTTCCAACTCCAAAATCAGTTCCACAGACACCCAAGGCCCAATTCACTTCTGCCCCGCTCCCTCCCTACCTTTGTGTGTGTTTGTGAGTGTGTGTGTGTGTGTGTGTGTGTGTGTGTGTGTGTGTGTGTACACCAGGGTAAGCAGGCTGTAAAGTCTTACAAGCCGCTCTGGCGGAAAAGAGCAAAGCCAGAGAGAACCAACTCTCTGCTTGTAATTTGCATGCACGCCTTTATCAGGAGCATGTTATTCATGTTTGAAATGAATACAAAATGAAAGGATTTAATTATTAACAAAGTTCATTAATATCATTACATTAGATCCAAATTTTATAAATGAATAACGATCAAGGAAGTCAGCACCACTTGACTGAGCACCGCGCTACTGATGTACCATGTCATTAAATTATTTCTCAGTAAGAAGCTAGCGCTTACCAAGCATTTCCACGTTACTGCCTTTGCAGAGAGACCTTGTGCGCTCTGCAGTGCGGGTCCTAGCCCACAGTGACAACCACGGCCGCCAGCTGAACTAAGTCAACAAGTGGCTGTGCCCGCTCCACAGGGACAGCCAACTTTCCTGGCACCAACTGACCCACAAAAGAAACAGGAAAAACCCAGCTTCACAGGCTCTATCCTGCCTCAGGAGTTGCCCCGACTCTGTTTGACGAGTTGCTGGGGCTGATACAGGGCTCCCTCTTTATGCCCCGACCCCAATTCTCTCTCTGCCTTCCCACCCTCATCCAAAAGTCTTCTCAGTCGGTTTTGTCCTTCTAAATCCACTTACACAAAAGGCCCAGTCACTAAGCAACAGGGATCCAAAGGCTATGGTTTTTTTTCCCTTCAAAGAAAGAAAGGGAGGGGTGGTTAAAAAAAAAAGTCATTTGATTTTGAAATCATGAATGTGCCAAAAACATAAAGTCGATTTTTTGATCTTCCTATGGACTTTCTCGGAAGGGGCACAGGGACAGAAGTCTGGACGGGTGGCCAGTTTATTTCCATTCCCGGGCGCTACCAAAGTTGAAAGAGAATGCTAATTTCGTCAAGGTGACCTACTTCCTTACCCTCCCTACGATCCCCACACCCTAGCAGCCTCCTCCACTCCCGCAACCTTTCCCACCCCTTTCCTTCCTCCCTTTGGGCGTCCACCCACTCGGTACACTTTCCCTCTGCTCCAGTATTTACATACCAAAACAAAGGCCCTGACGGGCTAACAGAGCAGGGATGGTCATAGTCACACAGGGCATCAAGGGCACCTGTTCTGTGCTACCCCCTCTTGTAGGCTGCATGCTTTTCTTCTCCTCAACCCCCACAGGAAGTAAAGAGCAACCAAACTTCAAAGCTTGTAAGGCGAAGCTTTAGGAACTGAATGACAGTGCAGCTGATAGCTGGCAGCCTATGAACCTGGGCCCAGGGGGGGACTCCCTTGCCCACATCTCATGCAGGAGCAGCCCCAAGGGGCCTCAAGAATTCCATTCATTCAAGTCCTAGTAGGTTCTGAGTACAGTCCCTGCTTCTGTGTTGGAGACCACAGTCTACTAGGTAGCCCTGACTATCCTTGAACTCACGACCCCCTAAACTCAGCCTCTCAAGGTTCCAGGATTACTAAACCCGGCCCCCAACCACGTTATTGAAGGGCTTAAATGCTACTAAAGTACTACCAAACTTCCAAGGTAAATTCATTTGAGTTCCCTTTCAGCTCACAACTGCACTAAATGACGAGATGTCTGGAGCTATTTTAAGAGAGCTGAGACAAGAAGAATAAGTGGCAGAAAAAAAAAAAACCCTGGCTGCTTGTTAATGGGGGAACAACAGAAAAAAGAATTCTTTAAAGAATCTATTCTCAGTCGGGCGGTGGTGACGGACGCCTTTAAGCCCAGCACTCCGGAGGCAGATGGTGTCTGTGAGTTCGAGGAGGCCAGCCTGGCCTACAAGAGCTAGTTCCAGGGCAGCCTCCAAGCTAACCCTGTCCCAAATAAATAAATAGAAGAATCCATTCTCTAAGCTTGTTCTTGGTAAAAAGCCTTTGCTATATCCCGAGGAATCAGCACTATTGCAGTCACCGAAGGTCCACCAGCGGATGGACAGCCAGTATGGACCAGGGCATCAAGCTGACCTACACCCACTAAAAGATGTTCAGTTTGCCTTGCTCCCCAAATGAAGCCTCAAGCAGCGGCACCAGAGCTTGACAGGGGCCACCAGCGGGCTGGGCGCTGAGAGCTCGGAGCCAAGGCCTTCCAGGAGGCTGGGCTGTGAATTCGTCCAAGAGGGCTGCATTAACCCGAGGCCACAAAAATAGTTCCAGAGTATGTATTTTTTGCTGCTTGTTTACAACAAACACAATGGCTGGAATCTCAGAAAGGTTCTTACGATGCCCCAGCTCCCAAGACATCCTAAACCTGGGTGACACCTGGCTCAATGGGGAGCCACACTCAGCAAGCAAAGCCCTGTGGTTGATCTGCATGACCAAGGGGGAGATTTAGAATCTGGGCGACAAAAGTAGATCCAAGACATTCAGTAAGGACTCTATACACCCTGAGGTCAGAAGAGTGGGGTGAGGGGAAGTGCTGAATAGCCTCCACCTCAACATATACACAGAGACTCTAAAATCTGGGCATAAAAGAAAGACAAAACAAGTATTATTCCTTTTCTTAAATATTTTCTGGCCATAAAATTCCACTAAGCAGGGTCAGTAAGCGGCCAGCACTTGCATTTAGCAGACCCTCCACAACCCACCCCAGGAGTCAGAGAGGAGGGGACCTGGAAAGAACTTATAATTGGAATAAAATCTTGGTTTCTTTTGTTCTGGGAAGATAAAATGGAGACTTGGGCTAAAATCAAATCTACACAAGCTGCTAAACAGAGAAGACCCACCCACGGGGCAGGACCAGGCTTGGTCTAGTGCCAAGCGGCACCAGAGCTTGACAGGGGCCACCAGCAGGCTGGGCGCTGAGAGCTCGGAGCCAAGGCCTTCCAGGAGGCTGGGCTGTGAATTCGTCCAAGAGGGCTGCATTAACCAGAGGCCACAAAAATAGTTCCAGAGTATGTATTTTTTGCTGTCTAGTATTTTCCCTGAAATGGATCCCATCATGCAAGGAAGGCACCTCAGGCCTTCTCATATTTCTTTCACTGTGCCCACGCTGTGAGGGCTGCTGCATCCCACCCTGTGAGCACCAAGTTTTAGGGGCAGCTCTTACATCGCCGTCTTAAACAGAAACCCCTTCACCCCCGTGGCTTCCCTGCTTCCCCGTGCTGGCAGGGATCAGGAGTCTACCGGCTTTATTCTTTACTCTGGCACGTCTGAACTTCCTTGGGTAGGAGCAGAGAACAACCAACCAACCGGAGACAAAACACAAGACCTAGAAAATACCAAGTTTAAAGATGTACTCAGAGACGGGCCAGGTTGTTATCTAGATTGGTTAAGAGTATCCTAGTGTGTAGAGCAGGGATTGAGTTCCCTGGGACATAAAGGCACCCGCTACCCCCGCCCTGGAAGACCTTTGTCAGCTATGCTGCCAGGATGCAAGAGGAGGGGCTTCTCTATTGATTTCTTTTACCAGGGCTTCCCTTTACCTTTGCAGATCAGAAGGAACTTAAGCTTTTCCTTTCATTAAAACAAGGGGCCACAGGGGTGCGTGCCTGTGCAGCACTTAGGCTGAGACAGGAAGGAGTACAGAAACCCAGGGCAAATCTGGGTTTCAGATGGAGACCTGCCTAAAGACGCAGAGCGAGGCCTGGAGGGCAGGCTTTCCTACAATTCCTTTCAGCCCTGCTCCTGTCTCCTTATCATGCCCCTCCTCGCCGCTGTGTATTTCTATTAGAGGCCTCACCCAAACATAACACCCAGGGGTAACACTAAGCCCCTCCAGACACCCAGCACCGTGCCAAGTGCTGCCACGCTAGCTAGCAGGCATCTCAAGTTCAGCCGCTCCTTTCCAGAGCCGCAGCCAGTGTCCTACTCCATAGCCTCGTCTCTGAACATGGGGCGTACAGTCAATACCAGGGAGGATGCAGAAACCTCAGGCTTCCACTTCCATAGCTCAGTCCCCACCTGGAAAGTGGCAAAAAAGAGAAGGGTGGCTACCTCAAAAGCTCCCATGAGGTTTAACCACATACGGCATATATAAGTATATGAAAGTGTCGTGCCTAGTACGTGGTAAAAAGCCTTCAAAATATGCTAGCTACTCTGAAAATGATCAAGATGTCACTGTTTAGCTGAAAACCTTTACCAGATGCTGTCAACAGACTCTTTCCTAGCAAATATTCTTGTAGTGACGCACACCAGTCTCCAGATGAAAGATGAATTCAAATGTTGCCCTGGCTTGTCAGCTGTGCAACCTAGGACACGCCCAGCTTCTCAGCCTCAGTTGTGAGGATCACCATGGGGAGATGATACCCTCTTGGGGGAGGTTAACTAACTACACTGGATTGAAGAGCATCACCCCATTCCTTATCCACCGGGAAACAGTCTTCGCACATACGTGTCATTAGTGAGGTGGTGTCAGATGTAAGGCCACACTGGGCAGAGCAGGCAAGAAAGAAGGGAGCAGAGCCAGATGGCCGGTCACCCAGTTACACACAGCCATGCCACAATGGGTCCAGACTGATGACCTGTAGCCAAGGCACTCTGAGGAAGGCCAGCAACCAGGAATGGAAGAGATCTCCATGGAAGTGTAGACAGAAGTTTCTGTCCAGCCTGGTCCCACAGCCGTTCAGTCCCAAAGAAACACACAGAGGCTTACATTAATTATAAACTATTAGCCCAGGCTTATTATTAACTAGCTCTTACAACTTAAATTAACCTGTAATTCTTATCTCTGTTTATCCACGTGGCTTTGTACCTTTTCTCAGTACAGTATTTTCATCTTCCTTCCTCTTTGTCTGGATGGCTGCTAAGTCTCTGTCTTTCCTCTTCCCAGCATTCTCTTGTCTGGTTGCCCCGCCTATACTTCCTGCCTGGCTACTGGCCAATCAGCATCTTATTAAACTAAAACACAAGTGACAAATCTTTACAGTGTACAAGAGCACTATCTCACAGCTTGGAAGAGCAATGGTTCTGCCAACACCTTCATTTCAGACAGCAGAACTGTAACGGAGCACATGCCATGGTTTAAGTCACCCAGATTACGACAACCTGTTAAAGCAGTCATGGGAAACAAATACAGGAGATAATACCAATGCCTAAAAGCATTAAACACTGATCCCATAAGAGACAGATGTGGCCGGGCGGTGGTGGCGCACGCCTTTAATCCCAGCACTCGGAAGGCAGAGGCAGGCGGATCTCTGGGAGTTCGAGGCCAGCCTGGTCTACAAGAGCTAGTTCCGGGACGGGCACCAAAGCTACAGAGAAACCCTGTCTCGAAAAACAAAAATAAATAAATAAATAAAAATAGAAAAAAATTAAAAAAATAAGAGACGATGTGAAGCACTTGTTCAAAGAACTATGATGTAATGTTCCCCAGCATGCCTGAATAGCGGAGCCGCACAGCAAACTCCATAAAGAGCAGCAACCACTTGTACTTCCATTCCACTAGCCTGCTTGTCCTTGAACAAGAGGCTCAGCAAACATTTTCTTTGAAGGCTAGACAGTAAATATTTTAGGCTTTGCAGATCACCAAGCAAAACTGAGGTTATTATGCAGGCACTTAGAGAACCACTTAAGAACATAAAAGCCATCCTTAGCTCAAGTGCTGTAAACAGCACCTTGGTACACCTGGCCCGTGAGCTGCGGCCTGTAGACCTCTGCTTGAAGCTATCTCCAAGATATGCTGGTGGCTCTGCGGTCTGTGATCTGTACAGTCGTTTTATGTCTCCTTTCTCCACTTCTGCGAGGGAAGTGCCTGCCTCTTTCTCCATTCTGCGATACTGCATCTATTCGGGATTTTACCATGTCTTGTCTCAATTATTTCAAAAGCTTCCCATACATCACACATGTCCACCGGAAGCGCTAACTCGGCCACATTAATGACCCCCTTCTATAACACTCTCTCCACCACCCACAACAGCAGCTGTAAACCCAGAAGTGTATCATAAGCACTTTTTGAAGATCACTAATGTCTAAACTGTATGCATTTGACATCCAGGTTCAAAAGATGGGGGAGAAGCGCTGAGCTGATTCTGAGAGGCAGCCTGGACTGATTTTGCATAAATAGTTCCTCTGGTCTGGTAATTTCCCTCCCCGCTTGGAAATTTACAGTTGCTTTCCAAACTCATCTTAGAATGAAACTGCGCAATTACAAATACCTTCTCCTTCCTCAGTGTAGGCCATGCCTGTGTGTGTCACACCGTAATCACAGCTATTCAGACTTCGTCATGGACTTCTGTGCTGGAACCAATGTGTTGGCTGTTATGTGCTTATCACACCCATCCTAAACCATATCCGAGATCAAGCGGGTACTTTCCATCCATGTTCTTCCAAAAGAATCTTTCGAAGCAGAAACTAAATACCCTCCACCCAAGTCTCGAATGCAAACGGACAACTCCCTCTATCTTCTAGATTCTTATACAGGTATTCTGAGGTGAAAGGGCCCTTCGTCTGGGTCCCCTGTACACACAGCCACCCCACAGAACTACAACTTCCATGAGGAACCATGCGCTCGGCATCCGAGCTACGGGAATCCAAGTCCATCGACAACGTCAATGCACATATTTAGGTTTTGTGCTCCAAATTAAACAGAAAGAGCCCCCCCCCCCAAAAGTACTGCTACTAAAACCTACCGAAAAAGAAGTGTGTGTATGTGAAATTTATCTCTACACATTCAAACACCATAGTCCAGACAAAGAAATACCATGAGGAACATGTTCATTTTCCTCCCTCCAGGGAATTTTGGAAAGTCACATCACAGCCACATACATCTAAGAACTTAAAGTCACTCACATATTAATAATGACTTCATCCATAAAGTACACACAGATTCTATCTTTTGATTCTGAACTTTTAAATGGAAAAACAAAAACATCCAGTAAGTCACATAAGTCAGCCAATGGTTCACTAATGAGTGCCTGCTTCATTAATGCCACAAACATGTATGAAGCACCTGCCACAAACACATACGTGAGTGTAGCTATATAATGCAGGATCGCAGAAGGGAGCCAGCCAACACCAGTCAACAACCAAACCCTGCACAGGATGACTGCTCAGGGCAGGAAGGCTCCAAGCCCGAGGTCCAGGTCAGGAGTTTGGCTGCTTGTGCTTGTGATAGGGGGAAGACACAGATCCCAATGTGCCCCAAACCTGAGGACTGTACCTTCACCACAGATCTCTCCCAGGGCTGGGAGCCCTCCTGATCACCTCTACTGCCTCTCTCTTGTCTAGGCCACCAACTCCTACTCTTTTCCTGTTTGTACCTACTCAGACCTCCGAGCCATTCTTTTTCTCTGTGCAACTGGGAAATGTCCAAAATGTCATTCCTTTACTCAAAATCCTGCAACAGCTTCCATCTCGCTTGAACTTTTTAAAAATAACCTATTCTTATTTTATTAGTATTAGCATTTTGCCCACATGTATGTCTATGTGAGGGTGTCAGATCTTGGAGTTATAGACAGCTGTTAGCTGCCATGTGGGTGCTAGGAATTGAACTGGGAGAGCAGTAAGTGCTCTTAACCGCTGAGCCATCTCTCCAGCCCCCGGCTTGAACTCTTAATACATGTCCTGATAATGACCTACAAAGCCTGACTGTTCTGCTCTTCTGGGATGACCTCTCCTACTAGAATGGCCTTAGACACAACAGTTGACCTCCTGGCTTTTCTTCCACCTTCCCAGTCCACACGGCAGCCTTGTTACAGATGACCCCTCTGCCGGAGCAGCTCTACTGACCTCCCAGCCTCCACAATGCTACTCAATCCCACCTTCTCAGTGGGCTCTACGCTGCCCACACAACTCTGCGCTCCACTTCCGAACACGTATCACACACATCTGTGGTGCATTATGGTTTGCTGTGTTTATTTTTCACTGCGTCTCCACCCTGCTAGACTGGGAGCTACACGGGGTGGTAATCATTTGGGTCACTGATGTAATGTTGGCAGTGCTTAGGCTATGGTATCTACTTAAATATTTATGCAATAAAAATCGAGTTTATTTTTTAGAGGGTTGCCTTTCTCCCAACTACTGTCATCCAACCCACTAAATGATGCATAGGGGAAAATCAGATCACATCACGAGTGTCAAAGTTCTCAGAAAAAGGGTAGAAATGACACTGATGTTTAATCAGATGACACACCGTGATGGGGAATTTTGATTGTCAGTCTGACTGGATTAAGGGCATTCGTGACACACACCTTTGGGAATGTCTGTGAGGAGCTAATAAGGAAGATAAGCTGAGGATCACCCAGAGACTGGGTGGACGTCTCACAACACAACTGAAGAGAGGAAGAGGGAGGAATCTTGGGAGCAGAAGCAGGTTGAGGGGTCCCCCCTGCACACCCCAGCCACCAGGGAGCCACCTGCTCTGACGCCTTCCCTCCCAGGAAGGGCATGCCACTTGCAAACCCATTCTCCCTTAAGCTGTTTTTGGGCAGTATTTGGGTTATAACACGAAAAGAAAACTTGATTTTCCTTCATTTTGGGAAAGGAGGCTGTGTTTAGAGTTCAAAATAAAGTTGACTTTGCAGGCAGGAAAAAGCCAGCATTCCAACCAATCACTGCTGCAGCCCCATTCATTACATCCCTCATTGGGTCCTAGAATTGGCGCCAGATGTTCACCACAGGCAGCTTCAGAACACAGGGCGCCAACAGGTGGCCAGGAGACCAGGTACTTCCCTTTCAGAAACACCGGATGAGTTAAAACATGCTTACCAAACTAAATGCTTTTAACTCCGTCAGCTGATAAAGGGTTTTCAAGCTCCCAGCCTGAGGTCAGCCTAAAACAATGTCTAAATGTCTACCGCATTCTTGAGCTGTACTACTTTCAATATGAAATACTAATGCTATTTAACAAGCTAAAAATCATCTAAACAAAGTAGTATGTAGGGAAGCCCGAACGTCATTTTACAGAAGTGGGGAATGATGCTCAGAAGTGCTGAAGCATCCTGTCCCAGCACCAAGTTCATTCGGTGTGGGAGGAAGAGCACTGACAAGAGAAAATTTACATAAACTATCTAATGGGAGCAACATACTAATCACTCCAGGCAATGTCTCCTCTTACCCCTCTGATGCCAGTAATGCGTTCTGGTACTCAATACAGGGTAACTTGATGAAAACAGAACACCCCAGGGCCGTACTAATGAGTCCTCCGGCTTTTGTACTAATGTCTGCAATTCTGGTGGTTACAGGCTACAAGGAGGTGGGGGGGGGGGGTGTTATACTCACTAGAACCGTGTTTCAATGGAGATTGAATCCCATTTTAAAAGCACCTTCCTGTTCTCAAAGTCAAATATTTAGTAAGTAGCTACTAAGCACCATAAAATCTAATCCTGGGGTGACCTTGAGGAAGTGCTTCCACTTTGCTCTGAAGATTAGGGAGGTTCCAGTCGTTCAGGGTTACTCCCACTCGGCCACGTCCCAGCCCAGCAGGCTCCACACTGGTCCACAGATGGGCATGGGGCCACAGCCCTGAAGCTGCACACAAGACTTCCCTTGTGCCTTTCCCATTATCCTCCAGGCCCTCAGCAACCTGGCACACCACAGAACTCACTGAGGATCAAGAGTGCTGTCTGTGCCTCTAGTCTGTGCCGCCTCACGCCATTGCCAGATGGTTCCGTCTGTCTTCTGGATGCAATCTCACTAAACACAGCACAGTTACCAGACCACTTTATTGGTGATAATCATGTATCATGGGCATCAGAGATGATGCAATCCAATTTAATACTAAACCCTGGTTTATAAATATTAGATATAACACAGCAGATTTTTATAGAGGCGCCAAAAAGGAACCGAAGTTTAAGGGAAGTTTCCTGTTTCCTGGTGAATCACAGAATTCCCCGTGCTTGGAAACCCTACAATGATCAGACAGGGTGTCACTTCCCAACCAGAAGGGAAGGCCAATGAAGCCCAGGGGTGTGACAAGTCCCTGGTGGAACTGGGAAGGAATGAAAGTCCCCTGCCTCCTCTCAGTTCTGCAGCGACTGTGGACAGTCTAGGCAGACAGGACTGCAGAGCAGTCTAGAAACCACTGGCAGGGACGAAGGAAAAGCATCCATCCAGCTGTCTGAGCAGGACAGTCACGGACCAATCACATTTAAGCTTTAATCAAGCAACTGACTCCTCTACTTCAGAAACCCGAGGTTACCTTAGAGCCACTGAGAAAAGTGCACACGGGGACAAATGCCACATCTAGAAACGAAGTCAAGGCTGAGGTGGAGGGAGGAGCGAGCGGGGAGACTGCTCTGAGTTAAAACAAAAAGAACGACTGGACTCCATCTCTGGCCCCCATCTCCAGCCCAGGGGTTTCAGAGATGGGCCTGCACACCGCCACCTCCTTAGACCTTTCTTTGTTCCTGGCACCACCTTCTTCCAGCTATTTTTAGGACAGGAGAACGGGGCACACTCAATGAGGCTGGGACAGCAAGGCCTCACCTTGTCTGCCCTGCTGGGGCTCGGGCTATCTTTAATTAATGGCTGAGGGAGACAAGACCAGCCCTCCTCAGGGCGGCGAGAGGCGGCACAATGGAGAAATTCTAGCCAGGACACTCACAGGCCAGCTTCTGGCCACCATGCCTCACTCAGGTCCTGGGGCTATTTGTTGTTGTTGTTGAAAAGGCAGTGTCATCTGCACCACTCAGAGAGCAAAGAAAGAGTTCCGGCATCAACGGAAGAGTGCAAGAACCGGACTGTGTTCACCTAGCCCTTCGCAGGGCACAGGTGAGGTTTCACCAACAGGCGCTTCTGTCATTGTTGAACGTTCCACTGAACAGCGCTGACTAGCAGGCTGCAGCTTCAGAGACCCTGCTCCTAAGATTCTCCCCCAGATGAGTCATCGTTCAGTGTGTGATGAGGTTTGAGGCCTTTGCCCTGTGTGGCCCCCTGCACTCCTCTCGTCCATCTGACAAGCAAGGGAAAACCAGGGATCTCATCACTGTGCTGCCGTGGTCCTTCCTGCTTTATCCTCAAGAGATAAATGTCAGACACTTAAACCGTGGGTTGCAGCCACCCAGAAGTGGCTTTCTTACATCAGAGAAGCTAACCGTATCTTTGGAAACCACACTGAATACGCTGTGAACCTCACAATACTCTCCCACGGACTGCTGCAGAGCCCCTGTGCTTCTGCATTCTCAAAACACACTGCAGGCAAGAATGATAAACAGGAGAGATAAAATGCTCCCACCGAGGGGAACAAGATCAGAGCCTCGGTGAGCAGACCCATGGCCTGCAGAGCGTCTGGAGAGCCGAAGGGGCTCCTGTTAAGCCAAGTGTGGCTGCATCTGAGCACATTCGAAATTTCCATCCGATGTTACTACAGACTGCAGCAACCCCCTCACCCTCCACTTCACTCCATTAAACTAAGTAGGTCTATTTATCCAAGAGTCCATTAGTTGATTTAAAAACACAACTCTAGAATTATCTTTTGGCTGATGGAACCATATGGCTCTCTTCACTTCTGCTCACAGTACTAAACTAAAACCTTTATTAGTCTGAGCAAAAGCCAGCTAAGAGCACCCACAGTTATTCTATCGTGGGGGTCCCCACCAGGAGGGCTCAGACGCCCAGAGGAGGCCAGTGTGGTTCTGAGACATGGTGGCCAGCAGTTAATCATGCTCACAGGGCAAGTGAGGGGAGAGGGCAGCAGAGATCCAGCAGAACCTGTTTCCCTCCCACGGTTCATCAATTAAGCTTACCAGGGAAGCAAGTCTTGCCACAAAATTACCAAATGAAAATGACCAGGGAAACACACTGAAAGGTAACTAATTTTCGGACTCTGCCAATGAGGCAGAGCTGTTGAAACTCTGAACTATGATGGACATGCCCGAGTCTAGTGGCCAACCTTCTGGTCACAACTCATTTAAGTAAGCGCCTGTTACTTATGGCCATCTGAATGAGGAACTGAAGCTTTCATTAGACTTAATTTACCATGCATGGAAAATGTCAAAGCAATGAAAAACCGCCTCCCCTTTAAACAATGAGAGCAGTTCTTCCTAAATTGAGATATAGACTTTGGATCACCTACAGCAAAAGACTGGGAAGCTGCTTGAGTTTTTCTTGTTTGTTCTTTTTGCGGTTGCTATTTTCAAAAGTCAACTGAGCCCTCTGATGTGATTAAACCTTGAGACCTTAGATGGGAAAAAAAAGAAACAAAAAACAAAACAAAACTCAGGCAGCAAACAGGCTCCCAAGGGCTCAGACTGAAAAAAGGAAGTCATTCCAACAGCAACTACACAGTCTAGAGAGAGGGTCAGCTGATCCTTACATCACCAAGTCCCTAAGCATGCTCAGAAAGCTCCCTCCACTAGGGGGTAGGATTTTAATCTCATCTGTACTTCTAAAAGTAGCATCCTTGAGAGATACTGGTAGTCGGCCCTACACACAGGGCACTGGGCACTACAGCTGTAAGCGTCTACATTCTAAAGACAGGTCACGTGGAGACTCTGGCTCCCGGTGCACAACACACCAAGGTAACAGCAGAAAACACTTCATCATCAACAGTGTGCCTGAAGTAATGCCGACTGATGTTCACTCTCTAGAGCTGATTAAACCACATAAAACGGCTTCAGTTTTGAAAAGGATTTCCAGGTCCCAAACAACAGGAGACAATTCACGTTTTATGGTTGAGAGAGGAAAAAAAAAGCCCAGTGGCTAACTAGACTGCGTGGTCAAGCAGTCCTGGAGACAAACACAGCTTTTCTGATACACAGTTTCCACAGCAGGGCACGCCAGAGGCCTGAACCACAGTCGAACCAGTGAATGAACCCACATAGAGGAGGAGCAGACACCTGCCCGCCCCCAGGTGTCTGTACTAGGTTCTGCTCTCCCTCAATGACTGTCAGAGTCACAGAAATTCAGCAGCAGTAGGCAGCCGCGTGTGACCTGACTGAAGTCACACAGGGGAACTTAAAGGGGAAGGTGCTGCAATGGAGACTCGAAATGTCAGTTTCACCACCACCAGCCCAGAAGGTAGGAATTCATAACTTAAAAATAAAACAGAAGGAATGCAGATGTGGGTTCAGCACAGGCAGAAGGAATATTATTGCTCGAAGAGCTAGTTCAATCTGGACTGTATTTATGAATCGCTAATTGTCAAGAAAGTTGCTATTCGGTTAGGAAACTAGTACCATAGATAGGCACAGCACTGTGTTCGGCCGCAGCAAGAAGGGACTCAAGACCATCCCCCCACCCTATTAAGAGTCAGAGGCCTGGTCACACTGGGAAGGGGAAGGAAAAGTGCGGAGATGCCGCCAAGGAGACTGATGTCCCCAAATGTCTGAAGAAGAGATTTGTTCTGTTTCCTTCCAGCGAACCAGGAAGAGAATCAAGAAAGAACTCAGTTGAACTCAAGAAAGAACAAGTTAAATATCAGGGATATACACAGACGCTCTGTTCCCCCCTGGCGGGGAAGTGAACGGGTTACCCCCACCCAAGGCCAAGCCTGCCTATCCAGGCAGCCTTCCCTCAGCCCAGGATGCTACAGAAGGTGACTGCCTGCTGCCACCTCCCCCACTCTGGACCTCCAGAGGCAAGGCCGCATTCCTGACTGCAACACCTCCCCATCTCTCTCAATCAATAGAGCCATTATATGGGCCGGCTGGCTACTGAGGAACCTCAGGTCAGGAAGGCAAGACTGCTGCAGTTTACAAAAAAAAAAAAAAATTGCAAAGTCTCAGTGTTTTCACAAAAGCCAGCAACACCACCAGCTTCGAAAAGCACACTTTGACACTGGGACAGCTAATTCGCTGCTTCAGACACGCTATTCCCATTTCCTCTCAACTAGTTTCCCTGTGCTATTCCTGAAGAACAGCCTAAACGTCAGTTGGTTGATGAATTCCAAACCCAGAGACAGGAGAGCGGGGTTCCTGAAGGTAGAGAGACTTTCAGGGCATGTCACAAGAAGTTGACACGGGAAGTTCGCGTGCCACACCAGCTTTGGAACAGGGTTGGCCAAACTCCCCTGCCACACAGCAGGAACCCAGGAGAGAGCCTGACTTACCTTTATTGGGAGGCAACTATTGTTCTCCTATCTCTGCCTGCACAGCAGTGTTCAAAGGGATGCCTGGCCTGGTTTAGGTCCCCTGCTAATTCTGCCCCAGTCCACAAGATTATATATCTGAGCAACTGATTTCCCCGTCTATTCAAACTCTGAAATGACAACCACTGAGTGGCTTCTCTGCCTAGAAGGAGCGATCTAGCAATCCACCGAAATCTAAGCAAAGTCCCAACAGTGCCCAACCCTAAGGGTCCCCAGACCTGGAGAATGAACGGAAACCTGAAACCAGACAGTGGTGCGCTTATCAAAGTCATTGTGTTCAGCCTGAACAAAACACCCCACCCCAGCTGCTCCACAGGCCAGGCTTTACCTTTCTGAACATGGATGATGTCTGGGAAGTTGGCCAGGTGCCCCTGATACAGTGCTAACAGGTCCATGACAGGGTCCAGGTCCTGCCTGGGCTGCTCAGCGAAGAGTTCGCCGATGGCGTCGTAGGCATCCCCGGTGAAGGCGATGGCCTGGTTCAGACCCACCGAGAAGGCCTGCTGGTCCAGCTCAAAGGCTTGGCTGAGGCCTCGGAAGGACTGGCCCACCTTCTGATACTCCTTCTTGAAGCCAGTCACCTGCTTGCGCGCAAACTCATTGGCAGTGTGGTTGAGCTGCAAGGCGCTGTCGTCCATCTTCTTGGTGAAGCACTTGAAGCCGTCGATCTTGCTCTCCACCTCCTGCAGGTCCAGGGCGGCGGCAGGGGGTGTGCTCAGAGTGAGGAAGAAGTTGGCGCCCACCATCTCATCCTTCTCTGCCTTTCGCTTACCCTGTTTCCAGGCCTTCTCGTCCGTGCTGCTGGGGCAGGTCAGGAAATGCTGGAAGACGTCGCACTGTGCCAGCACCGGGTGGCTGGCCATGTGATTCATCCACCAGATCAGGCCCTTCCTGCGCTTGGAGATGAAGTCCTCCTCGAAGCGCCCGGTGGCCTGCTTCTCAGGCAGGTGGGGCACCGAGATGACCGGGAACTTCTCGGCCAGGCGTGCATACAGCCAGTCGAAGTGCTTATAGCGCCTGTGCACTGGCACCTGGGTGTGAGTGGGCACCAGCTTGTAAGAGATGTAGCTCTTCATGCCCTTAAACTTGGTCTGCTTGGTGGGGTCGTCGATGGTGCACTGAAAAGGGTACGGGTTCTCCTGCCACTCGGGGCCGTAGGGCCCCAGCACCACGCACAGCTTGTCCCCATCCTTCACGAAGCCCGATGCCTCGCCCAGCACGAAGGCCTCCCCGCCAGACTTGACGAAGGTGGAGAAGCGATTGAGGTTGCGGCTCACCGTGGCCGAGCTCTTGGCTCCAGACGCTTGATGCTGCGGAGGCGCCGGGCCGCCGCGGGAGCCCAGCGACAGGTCGGAGCGTGTGGACAGGCGGTAGCGACCAGCCGCGCCGCCGCCAGCCGAGGACGAGCCGTCGAGATCGGGGTACGCGCCGCTGCCCAGCGCGCCCGGCTCGTCGGCCACCGTGGAGCTATCGTCCCACTCGTCGTCCCAGTCATCGTCGCTGCCTTGGCTGGCCTGGTAGCCGCCGCCGTACAGCTGCTGCGGCGACGGCTGCAGGGCGCCCCCGCCGTACGGGAAGCCGGCGCTCGACGGCTGGAAGGACCCCGGCGGCGCCTGCGAATGCAGCAGCGGCTGGAAGGCGGCGGATGGCGCGGCGGGCAGAGGTTCAAAGCCACCGGGCGGCACGTTGGCGTAGCGGGCCGGGACTCCGGGGCCGCCGTCGGCCGGAGGGCCGGGCTCGGGTGCTCGGATCACCTGCACGTACGAGGCTGGGAAGAGGCCGCGATCGCCGCGGCTGTTGATCCCTTCGAGCCAGCCCTCGATGTCCTGCTCGCTGCACAGGCTCAACACCTCGTGCTCCCGCAGCGAAATCTCCCCGGGGTTCTCGGACCTGAAATCGTAGAGTGCCCGGGCGCGCAGCGCCATGGTCCCGAGCCCGGAGCCCCGAGCCCGGGCCGGCCCGAGGGCCCCGCGGTCAGTACCTGCGCCCCTGTGTGCCGAGGGGAGCTCTAGGACAGTGCACGGTCCACTCCCCGCTCCGCTCGCGTTCTCCGTGCAGATCCGCTCTGCTCGCAGCCAGCACTGCTGCTCAGGGCCGCCGCCGCCGGCGGCTGGGGGCGGGGCCCGCGCCTCCCACGTCTCCAGCGGCGCGAATCCATTGCCGAGAGCCGAGAGCCAGACAAGAGCAAGCGATAGCCGAGCAGCCGCGCCGGCGCCGACTCAGCGGCCGCCGCTGCCCCCTCGTGGCGGGTATGAGAAAGTGCGCGCTTAGGTGACCACGCGGCGGGTGGGTTTGTTTTGTTTTCTTTTTCAGAAGTGAATTATCTGAAATTGTTCCGGTTTTTAAGTGAAAAAACATTTCTTAGAAAGCGAGTATTTGTATCCGCGATAGCCGTTCCCCTTCTGACTGTTCGGAGGGAATGCCCCTGAAATGACTTAACCCCACGCGTGTAAGAAAGGCTTTCACCCTGAAGATCAGCTTTTGAACCGATAAGGATCCTTGCCAGAGGTGTGCTCACTGCAGGTACAGCTCCTTTCCATCCAGACGGGAAGATCCTAGTTTGACCAGAGGCAAGGGTGATGTAGGGAAAGGACTGTAAAGTCTGCAGAGAGCCAGCACTCTTGAGAGCCCAGCTTCAGAGACTGGCTGCTGGTGCAAGTCCACGCTCTGACACTGACTACCTGCATGGCCTTGAGCTAGGCACTTGCCTCGCACCTACCTCCCGCGGTTGTGCGGATTCAGTGATAACACCATCCTTATCTTACAAGTGAAGGAACTGCTGTAGGCCCTGAGCAAGTAGTTTGCTGATAGCTGTTATTGCTGAGTCCCTTTCCTAAAGAAAATAAGAATCCTAAAATTGCAGTTACAGGTGTGATAGACAACAGAGAAGGTTCCTGTGTTCACACCTTTACATTTCCTCCTAGGTCATTGACCACTCCTCTTCTCAATACGTTTATAGTCAGCTCCCTTTCTGAGATTCTATCAACCCCAGTCTCCTATAGTTGCCCTGTTTCGTATCTTTTCCTTCAATATATACTTTTCCCAAGGCTTACTTTCTCATACTCTTCTTACCGAGTCTAACCTAGCCCTTGAAGAAAACTTCAAATGGAGCTCTACAGTCATTAATTCCAGCCTGTCCCATGACCATTTCTATGAATCTAATCAGAAGAATATTCCATTATCCTAAGCGCTGTGGTAAATAAAGCTGCCTCCTAATGAAAAACCTTAACTCAATCCCAAGAGTTAAGTCCAGCATTTTCTGGATATGACGATTCTCATGGAGAGCGATCATTGGGATTCTACGTCATTATTTGGCATGATCAGAAACTCGAAGCCAACACTAACTAAACAGCTTACATTACGTAGTAACTCAAGAGATGTTCACCTGCGATAACAAATCTACCGGACAAAGCACAGTTGCATCCCTCCACTAGCACTAGGTAGTGAACTTTAGATTCGAGAGTTAGTTACCATAGCTTCGGGTTCATCTCAGGTGTAATAATTCCAGGAGTTTACAGGAAGCTCTTGCAGAAGGGTTGGAACACCGTGGAAGCAATGGCTAAGGACCTTCAGGGTGTTGCGTCTATTGGTAGCCCAAGGGTACACACATCTGTGAGAGCTCAGCTTCTGAGAGCCGAGGTAAGGACTTTCTGCTTCTCAGTCATAAGGGTTTGGGAGAGATGCTAACAAACTGTCGTGATGCTTGGCCCTGTGCTCAGACTGGTGGGAAATACTTCACCTCTAGAGGGTCAGGGATCTGGAGGAAGTGTGCTTAGTTAATAACTTACAATCATTCACCCAGGAACATGAATATAGCAATGCGTTTGTAAAAGATAAGTCTAGAAGACAGTTTCTTAAACTGTGGGTTACAGCCCCATAGAGAGGCCACATAACTGAATGTGATGGTGGTTGTGAAAAAAATTAGCAACAGGAGAAATTTCCTGAACAGGCAACAGACAGAAATAATTCATTAGAACCAAGTACATAATGGGTCTAAGGTGCTTCAACTCAACCGTGTTGCATGTTCAACTTCACTGCAGCCTTGGTTCTGAAGACACAATCAACTTTGCAGGATGCCTGCCATCAGACATGTAGCGCAATAAATGCTACCCCATGTGCCCTAGCTGTGAAATGAGACCATGGGGTTTCATGAGCAGCAGTGATTTAGCATGCATATAAAGTTCTTTGCTCCTAAAAGGCCATAACAGAAAAGAGAATCGTATCCCACTGTCCTTCCTCAGCATGTATGTGTTGAATCCTCTTTAGACTGTTCGACTGTTTGATTTTTGCAACAGCTGTTCAACTTCTTAGTTTATAAAAATTTGCTAAGTGAATTTTGACTTGGGATTAGGATAGGATTGTTAGGAATTTATGAAATGGCCTTAAATATACTTCTGCCATATTTTGTTGATGTTGGATTCGCCTCTCTATGCTATGAATACCATTAGTTAATAAAGAAGCTGTTTTGGGCCTGGGATAGGGTAGAGCAGAGCTAGGCAGGGAAAACTAAACTGAATGCTGGGAGGAAGAAAGTGGAGTCAAGGAGAAACCATGTAGCCCCTCTGGAGACAGAGGCCAGAACTATACCTGGTAAGCCACAGCCATGTGGCGATACACAGATGAATAGAAATGGGTTAAATTCTAGATGTAAGAGCTTGCTAGCAATACACTTAAGTGATTGGCCAAGCAGTTATTTAAATAATATAGTTTCTGTGTAATTATTTCGGGAGTCTGGGTGGCCGGGAAATGAATAAGTGAACCTCTTACAACATTTTGTACTATATGTAATGTGAGATGACCTTCTTAAGCATTGATGATTATAAAAACATATGTCAATCAGCTCTGAAAAACATTGAAGATTCTGTGCCTTCCAGTATCAAACATTCATCCAATATGTAATTATTATTTAAAAACAAACAAGCACACTTACCTCATTAGTATGTAGTTTTTTATCTTTAATTTATGGTAAAATTGTATGCATAGAACATAATTGTCTGAAATCACTGATTCATTATTATCAGTAAATATTTGACTTTTTATAATGATTATATATAGCCATATATCTTAGGTATAAATTTTTCTTGAATAAAATAAGTCTTAAGTGGGAAAAGGTCGAGAAGCCTTACTCTAGAACAGCGTTTTTCAACCTCCCTATACTGCAACCCTGTAATACACTTCGTATTGTGGTGACCCCCATCCATAATATTATTTTGTTGCTACTTCATAACTATAATTTTGCTACTGTGTAAGCATAATGTAAATAACTGATATGCTGGCTATTGGCCCACAGATTAAGAACCGCTCCTCTAGAAAATAGAGCATAATTCATAACTTAGTTCATGTAGTCACTGTAGCTATCAACAATTTCTACTTTGTTATGTTTTTATATTTAAATTCTTTAAGAGGCACTCGATGGTCCTACACCTGTATTTTCTCACTTTCTACGGTGGCTGGAGAGGCCCAAAGTGCCAGGCTCTTGGCTGCCTCTTCCACTGGGGAAGCCCCGCGGGTTTTTTGCTCTTCTTGGGACCGCCCCTGCTTTTGCCTTTGCTGCTGTTTTCTTTCTTAAACCCGTCTATCCTAGAGATCCACCATGCTGCACTTTTTCCTTATTCAGAATCAGACCGGCTCCACCAAGCCTCATTGATTTGTTTGTTTGCTGCTTTGAAGACCCAAGCAGTAAGATAGAGTGCGCCTGGGTCCCAAAGTTTCCACTCCCAACCCTACTTTGTGGCAGAAAGCCTTTGTTGGGCTAAGCCACTGAACTAGCAGGGTTTGTTTGTTGAGACAGCTGGCATTAATTAACAAGGTCTCCCTCCCTCCACACACCATCCACAGCCCTATCTCGTTTTTTCTTTGTAACGCTCACTACCTAACATCAACACATCTCTATATATTCATTCTCTCTCCCTGTTACAATGTAAACCACTTGGGGGAGGGCGAGGTGGGAGGGGGACGGTGGGTTATTCAGGACACCAAGAGCATAGCAATGAACTGAGCAGGTAGGCAACCAGTCAATACTTGTTTAATGAATGAGAAAACGCCCACTTGTTTCCTCCCCAGATGACGTCAACTCCGAGAAGTGACTCTTGCTGTGTCTGGACCCTCTTGGTTTGGTCCCTGCAGCCTCCGGCTCAAACTAAATATTGCAAAGGTCAACTGAACAATGCTTCTCATCAAGTCAACAAACTTAAGGCTGACTCATCTGCCCAGGGCACCACTGCAAAATTTCTGAGACGACTGGAAATGTCGTTGAATTGGCGGAATGGGTCATTATTTTTTATATAACACTATATTTATGTAATTACCTGAAACCATGCGTATAATATGTCACGCATTACAGAAATGATTTTATAAGCACTCCCACCTGTGTTGTGTGAGTCCCCGCTGTTTTCACGGCAGCTCCTCCAGGCAGAGGGCTGACACTGCTAGCAACCACAGATTGGGTGTTTGGCCAGGCACGTGGTTAGTGAGTGGCCTTGGGGCTACTCAGCTGTCTTGAAAACTTCCATCCCCTGAGTCACAAGCCTGTGCTTTGCCGGTTCCTCAAAATTGCTGTTATTATTAAAAGGGCTGGACACTTACTAGAAACTGTATCTGAGGTCTACTAGAAGGCTTGGAGTCAGGAGCAGAGGGGGGGGGGGCACTGACTCTGTCCCTGAGTCTACTTGGTGACACTGGGAATTAGAACTTTACTGGGATATTTTTTACAAAAAAAAGAAAATCATCTTTCTTTGCTATGATCTATGCCCTGCATACTAAATTAAATACCCATCAACTGAATAAATAAATGGACAAAGTTTTCCAACCCTTATTCCTCAAAAATAGGAATTAAAAAAAAATCTACTGCAGAGCCAGGTGTGGTTGTACGTGCCTTTAATCCCAGCACTCAGGAGGCAGAGGCAACCAGATCTCTGTGAGTTCCAGGCCAGCCTGTTCTACACAGCAAGTTCCAGGACTGCCAGGACTACTCAAAAAAGAGTCTCAAACAAAAAACAAACCTACCTCAAAGGCTAGAGAGATGCCTTGGAGTTTAATAGCACTACAGCTCTTCCAGAGGACCTAGATTCGACTCCCAGCACCCATGTGACAGCCCACAACTCTCTGTAACTTCATTGCTATGGGATCTGATGCTCTCTTCTGGCCTATGTGATCGCCAGGCATGCAACTGCTGCATAGACATGCAGGCAGGCAAAATAGCCACAAACATAAAATAAAACTTTTTTTAAAAAAACTTTAAAATCCCCTTCCTTGGGTCAGATCAGGATTTAATGAAATAGTAACTTCATACTACTAATACTAATAGTAAAGGAAGTTCAGCTTTTTGTTAAAGTCAGCTTCTAAGATTGAACAGTTTACCCGCAAGGCGAAGCTGGAGTGTTCACTTGCTTGGGTTTCCCATCACGCTTCTATAATGTTCATTTCCTTTGCATCCGTATTTACAGTTGAGAACAAACAATTCTCTAAAAATTTATCCACCGCTGCTGGAGGAATTCTTCATTCATTTAACGCCCTGGCTACCTTCATACACGGCTCCTGTCTGCTCCAAAGTGAAATCAAAGACCGAAATACTTCTGTTTCCTTAGACACATGTCTGTTAAAGCCATGCAGTCACATGATTGATGAGTGCCTTCTTTGGGATATACTTCTCCATTTTCCTTTTAGCTGTTTGTCGCCTTTTCAATTGGGGCTTCCAGTTTGCTTCCTACTCTTAAGACACTCACATTTCCATGGTCTAGAAAGGAATGATCCCAATTTTTTTCAATCAGAAGACACGAATTGTTAAACCAAGACCTAAATCCGGTTTAGTGTTTGGTTTGATCAACATGTCTCTACTCTGACATACAGTGATTTGACCTGAGCTTAAGTGTGTATATATGAGTGTCTGTATGTGTGTGTTGTTGATTGCTTTTTCTTAATATTTGTTTGTTTAAGACAAGGTATCATGCAGCCCAGAATAACCTCAAGTTCCTGATCATCCTGCCTCTACCTCTTAAGAGTTGGGGTTACAGACATCCCCCTCAACATATGGCCAGTCTTAGGCTTTTTGTTGCACCGAAACACATGCATCCAGCAGAAATCATCCTTTGCATCGTGAACAGTGATCTTTCCTGATTTTTCTATGATGCTGGGCAGCAGCAGGGAAACATGGTGTTTAGTCATTCAGTGGTCACGAGGGGAACTATCCAGCTTGTCCCCTCAGGTGGGGTGGGCTGCTAAGCTAAGGTGTCCCATGGGAGATGCATACTAAACACATTTCTACTTTATACTTATTTTAATTAACCCCAGCATATGTTGAGCAGCATCTGTGTTGGAGATTCTTTTGTTCCAAAGCACAATTCCAACTTCCTAAGCTAAGGGGGAATCAGAAGATGTGGTCACACTAAGCTAGCATCTTTGCATAGGGTTATTAGCTCGCCTCTGTACCTGGGGTATGTTCTCTCTAGAGAATCACGGTCTCAGTTTATCCTAAATGTCTGACTATCTTTCGTCTCTGTTCTGTACCCAACTTCCTGGGCAGAATTTCTCATCACTACAGC
The DNA here is from genome assembly GCF_037038515.1 of Microtus pennsylvanicus. Lineage (NCBI taxonomy): Eukaryota > Metazoa > Chordata > Mammalia > Rodentia > Cricetidae > Microtus > Microtus pennsylvanicus. Next base: position 38,083,892 of record NC_134584.1, on the reverse strand, counting down.
ATCATCATGGATACAGAGCAGTCATCCCGTAGTATCACCATGGATACAGAGCAGTCATCACTACAGCATCACCATGGATACAGAGCAGTCATCCCACGGCATCACCATGGATACACAGCAGTTATCCCACGGCATCACCATGGATACAGAACAGTCATCCCACGGCATCACCATGGATACAGAGCAGTCATCCCACGGCATCACCATAGATACAGAGCAGTCATCCCACGGCATCACCATGGATACAGAGCAGTCATCCCACAGCATCATCATGGATACAGAGCAGTCATCCCACAGCATCACCATGGATACAGAGCAGTCATCCCACGGCATCACCATAGATACAGAGCAGTCATCCCACGGCATCACCATGGATACAGAGCAGTCATCCCACGGCATCACCAGGGATACAGAGCAGTCATCCCACGGCATCACCAGGGATACAGAGCAGTCATCCCACAGCATCACCATGAGTACCTCCCATCTCTCTCTGGTACAGTCCTCTTCTGAGGTCCACATTTATGCCCAAACATCTTCCAGATACCTCTGAAGGCGTAAGTCACAAACAATCCCACAGCAGTTTGGAATTATGATTAATAGAATGGTTATTTATTTAAAGGGAAAAACTTACAGATCACCGTCCCAGACAACAGCCCTCTGCACAACAGGAAAGGAGCCTAGTCACCTGAAGCAGAGCCGGAAGCCAGAGAGAGAGCAGAGAGAAGTGGCTGCTTTTTTAAAGGGAGAGAGACTGCACCCCAACGGGCTGGTATCTCAGCAGCTATTGGCTGAAGGAGCAGAAGAAGCTCCAGCAACATACCTCTTCCAGGACATCTCTCCTACCTTCTACAGACAAGGATACACTGGGATAAGAATATGGTGCCTGCTTCATCCCTCAGATGGCTGGTGAGTGAAACTGGTGTGGCAATCATATGCTGTAGATCAGGAAATTCTGGGACTTGGCATACCAGGGAGGAGAAAGGTATAATCAGGGAAGGCCTTCTGAAGCTAAGGGGTCTGATTTGATTAATGTAGCTACAGAAGGAGGAGGGAGAAAAGAGACGAGGATGGTGTCTATTCCCTGAGGGTTGATGCAAATTACAGACTCAAGGCTTCGTTCACTTACTGTAGCAGGATTTACAGCAATGTCTGCTATGTGTTGTACAATGCTAGAAACAGCTGTGATGGGAATCGTCTCTGTACGCATGGACTTAGAATCCAGAGGAGTCAGCAGTGGATCAAAGAGGTCATTGATGAGATGAGGTGTAATGAGGAGAAGCAGGTTCAACTAAGGTAAGTGGATAGATTTGAGGATAGAGTTTGGGATTATCTGCAGGACACCAGGGAGAGAATATTCTCTAAGCGGTTGTACAAAAAGGTCTGGAACCCATGAGATGGAAGTATACCTTGAGTTAGAAGTCTCTTGAGTTATTGCTCATAGCTGGCAACTGAAGATGTGAGCGTGGGAAATTGTCAGTGAATGAACACACAGACAAGAGAGAAGAACAGACCCAGGACAGAAACATCCCGAAATTGTTCCTCTCCCTTTCCATGCCTGGGAGAGCCAAGGAACTTTTCTAGATGTTCACACTACGCTCATCTAAACCAAAGACAACCGTGACCTTGAGAGAGATGGAGCTGTTCCTCCCAACCCCTAAGCAAGCAATTAATTATGCAACATCAGAGACCAGGCAGTTGTGTCTATAATTTAATCTTGGGTGGACACTACCCCCCTGGAGGGATGATTAGATGGAAGGCTTTGTCTCCCCCGCCCCCTCCACAAACTTCAGGCTGCGACCTATGTTTTGTTGGTTTGTTTCTTTGCTCTGTTGCTTTGGATCAAAGCCAGAGCATTCTGCGCATGCTTAGCTTTTTAAGAGCCTGGCTTGTACTTCTGATCAGCATTAAATAAAGGCATCCATACATCCCTGTTACGAGAGGAGCATGAAATTTTTTCAAGAGGCTCACAATCCTTCCAGAGTCTAGAGGTTAGGGCTGAAAACCCAACCATCTAATCAAGTTGAGGGCTTCCAGTGTCCAGTCCCCATCCCAATGGACTTGCAGGCCTCCATCCGCTAATGAGCATAGAGATACAGTCACCTTGGCACTTCATACACTCTTGTCTGTGGCATCTATCCCACTATGCTGTAAGGGTTTACAACCAGTCTAAACATTTGCCCGTTTACATGGACCTCAGCTAAGAAAAATCCAGGAGTTTCTAGTAATGTTTTTATACATCAATGGCTTTCCCTCCTGCTCCTCCTGCTCTTCCTGCTCCTCCTGCTCCTCCTTCTCCTCCTGCTCCTCCTGCTTCTGCTGCTCCTCCTGCTCCTCCTGCTCCTCCTGCTTCTGCTGCTCCTCCTGCTCCTCCTGCTCCTCCTGCTTCTGCTGCTCCTCCTGCTCCTCCTGCTTCTCCTGCTCCTCCTGCTTCTGCTGCTCCTCCTGCTCCTCCTAGTCCTCCTGCTCCTCCTGCTCCTCCTGCTCCTCCTGCTCCTCCTCGTCCTCCTGCTCCTCCTGCTCCTCCTGCTCCTCCTGGTCCTCCTGGTCCTCCTGCTCCTCCTGCTCCTCCTCGTCCTCCTGCTCCTCCTGCTCCTCCTGGTCCTCCTGGTCCTCCTGCTCCTCCTGGTCCTCCTGCTCCTCCTGGTCCTCCTGATCCTCCTGCTCCTCCTGGTCCTCCTGCTCCTCCTGGTCCTCCTGCTCCTCCTGGTCCTCCTGCTCCTCCTGGTCCTCCTGCTCCTCCTGGTCCTCCTGGTCTTCCTGGTCCTCCTGCTCCTCCTGGTCCTCCTGGTCTTCCTGGTCCTCCTGGTCTTCCTGGTCCTCCTGCTCCTCCTGCTGCTCCTGCTGCTCCTCCTGCTCCTGCTGTAATGGTAAAAGTAAAATGTTGTGGATCCCCAAGTGGCTGTAGCAAACAGCAGGCCATGAGACCACACCACAGGTCTCTAAGCATGGGGGGGTGTGTCAGGCAGTGGGCAGCGGGTCACCAGAGCAGCCAGTTCCAGGCAGGGACAGTGCAGTTCCCCAAGTGGTTGCAGTGGGCCATAAGAGGCAGTAAGTCCCAGGCAGGGAGTCACATGGTGGGTGAGAGACCTCGATGGAGCAGCCAGTCCTATGAGGAGCGACAAACAGATGGGCTTGCCATGAGACCATGCCACAGGTCTCTGAAGGCAGCTGGTCCTGGGCATAGAGCCACGTAGTAGGTGAGAGACAGAAGAATAGATTGGATATTTATTTAGTGGGTTATGGGGGGGAAAAGGAGAAGAGAGAGAGAGAGAGAGAGAGAGAGAGAGAGAGAGAGAGAGAGAGAGAGAGAAGAGGGAAAGGGGAGAAGTGGTGAGAAGGGAGAAACAGAAGCTTCCTCTTCGAGAGGGAAATGGAAAGGGAAGGGACTCAGGCATGAAGCTGAAGATCAGCTTGCCTTGGCAGACAAGGGAGGGAGTGGGCATGGCTTGTCTCTTAAAGGGACAGGACAGACCATTACACTATATCTTACTAGTTCCATGTCAGCATACAGTATAGGGGAAGAAAGATAATTTTCTCTTAATCTTCAACAGTGCTGACTCTAAGGGAACTTTATACTGAAAGAGTAACAAGAGAAAATGAACAGGTTTCTTGATATGTGTACTTCCTATGTCCGTGGATGATAATCCACAGAAATGAGGAAGTGTCCAGAGCAGACCCCAGATGGTTGCTTTGAGGAAGCGTCTAGAGTAGATCTATCAAGTTTAAATAATATCATTTGTTGAAAAGAAAGCTGAGCCATGTGGAAAAAAGGCGTGATAGCCAGGATGAAGCACCGCTAATGAAGAATCTGGTAACTTAGTGGTGCTTTACTTCACCAAGACCTCCTTTATAGAAAGAAACTCACCAGAATTTATCAAAACTTTGCATTCCTATTAATGGGCACTTCTATCACCTCGAGCCAGCTGTTTTTCTGAATTGCTTTGTTGTTCATGTTAATGGAGAAAAACAATTATCGCAACATGCTGCTACTGAACCTGTGCAAGCATGGCTTCTGTGTAATGGTCTGCTCTCTCCCCGAAAGAGGCAGCTTCTGCCTCTCTCCATTCTCCCCACTTCTCCCCTCCCCCCTCTTTCTCTCTCTCTCTGTGTTTCTCTCTGCTCTTCCCCCTTCTCTCCTTACCTCCTCTCCCCTTTCCTTCCATAACCCACTAAACAAATATCCAACCTCACTCTGCATGGTGTGCCTATCCATGCCTCTGTCTCTCACCTGCCACACTGCTCCCTGCCCACTGCCTACCCCTGCTAGAGGTCTCAGGACCCGTTGCTCACACCTGCAGCATTTTATTTAATCCACTACACTCTGGGTAAACCACTGCTTCCCAGTTTTCCCATAACAGTTCCAGTATCCGGGTCCCTCATAGATCTGTTTGGCAGTCATCTTGTTGCCTCTTATCAGCAGCTTTATTTCCTGGCTACTGCAGGAAAGTCAGACTTGCTAATGTGAAGCTAGCCTGAGCTGGAACAACACAGGCACACCCAGTCTCAAACAAAACGACACACTCACATGTACAAATATACATATACTTCAATACCATATTGAAAAGTTTCTCCACTCCGATAGGCCCCTCCTCCCACACAATAATCTGAATCAGACCAAATCAAACCGAATTAGAAAAAGATACCAATGCTCCTGGATGGCTTTTGAGTCCCCCCGGGGAGGAGATGAGAAGGAAGACTGGAAACCACGGTTTGTTCTCTGGGGGGCAGTGTAAATACCCTGTGGGAGAGGTCTTGAGCATCTCTGGGGAGGGGTCATCATTTAGCAGCTTTCTTGGGGGTGGAGTCTGGACTGAGGCAACTCCCAAGGGAGGGGACTTGGAATGGAATTTCCACCCAAACATTTCAGACTCTTTGGTTGTATGGATGCCCGTGCCTGGGGTGAAGTAAAATCTGAAACTTGAGTCCAAAGGTGGCTTAGAATGCCACAGATGTGCTGCTAATCTTTAGGCTGTCTCCCTGTTGCCAGGCTTCCCATCTGCTCTCACTGCCTCCTTAACAAAGTGTGTGCTTTGCATCATTCAAGTGGTGTAATGATTTCTGCATTCCTGGCCAAAACCCGACCGATGTGCATATCTTCTCAAAGCCATAATCACAGTGTTTACACAAGGCGAATTCTACACAGCACAGGCTGGGTGGGGCGTTTGGTGAAGTGCTCCTATCTCAAAAAGAACTTTGAAAAGTCTCTGGCCTTTCCTGATTTCTTATCACTGAGTATCTCCAACATTCCCCCTGGCTGTCTACCACTCCACTGCCTTTCTTAGCGATCTGCTACTGGGCAGTGAGCCCGTCCAAAAGCACGCCCTGCTATGAGCTCAGAGTTTCTTACAGTGGGAGGCATCTGAGCATGGCTCAGTTACATCCTGAGCTCTGGGTATTCTAGGGCTACAAGGGGCCAGCCAGGTAGCCCCTCATCTAAAGGCCTGAATGAGGGAAGCAGCTCCTACTTCTGAACTCTTATAGTGTGGACAGACCTTGACCCTGAGGCTAGGGCACCACGCTCCCTGTTTTGCTGCTGGCTGTTGTTTTGGGACCCCTGTCATCTTAAAGAAGCTATCTGTAGTTGCATGGCCCTTCCTCAACATGGCATCTTCAAAGCCAGCAAGGATGTCTTTGCATCCAGTTGAGACAGTATTTTATAACAAAACACAATCAACAGAGTGACATCTGTGGCACAGCCCACATCCGGGCAATGGGGCAATGACTTGCTGGGTCCCACCCAGGTTGTTCATTCTTGCTTGGAGGGAACACATAGATTGAGAAATTGCCTGGAGGGATAACAGAGACACAGAAGAAACAGACATAGGATAGACTGAGGACCATCAGTAAATACTGAGCCTCAGGCTTATTTTTCATAGCCCTCTTATACCCAAGACAAAGGGGAGGACAAGAAGACTTTTTTTAAAATCATAATACAAGGAACAAGCAAGAGTTTAAAACATTGAGGAGCAAAGCACCCAGTATCTACACCTTATGCCAAACATCCTGTTATCTAGGCAAGACTTCCAGCAGCTTCACCTTAGACCTGCTGTTTGACCTTGAAGGAGCAAAACACACTTTCACTCTCTAACCCTAAATCAAGATGGAGCGGAGCCACTTCTATGGGCTCCCCCATATCTGATTATATTTGCAGCTGCTTTACAGTTTAGAAGTAAGTTATAGGTTCTACCAGCACCCAGGGGGACAGGATTATACAAGTGCGTGGCTCACTGGGGTTGCTCTGTTGGGCCTACTCTACCACTTACAGGGTGACCAGATGGCTAATAAATGCACAAAGCATCACTCCCGAGCATAGTTGATCATTTTCAAGATAATCTGGGTTTGGCAGATTAGGTTTAAGGAATAAGGATAGGAATGAGTCTAGTATGTCTTTGCTAGAAGTATTAATAGGATATTCCGGGCTGAGGCAAGATGGAGGATCACAGAAGCCTGGGGCAGACGGGGGAGCAACCCTCCCTTGAAGGCACAGTAGTCAGAGGCAAGTAAACTCCACACAGAGGGGCTATCAAAAGGTCAGAAGGGTTGGAACTATGGACATGGCACCAAGTACACACAGTTAAGGTTTAAAAATAAGCATCCGGTTTTGTAAGCCAAGGTGTTTGTTCCTCACCCTCCTCAGCATTGCACCATCCTCGCTGGTTCAAAGAGGTCCTCCATCCTGGGAAGGTGAGAAGAGTAAGAAGCAGCCATTCCCTGTTTCTCCCCATGCAGCAGAGTGGTAAGGCCAGAAGCCACATTTTGTTTCTTCTAGCCAATGCTCTCAAGCTGCTTGTGAAGCTTCCTCGCTGCGTCCAAGTTCTTCTCTGCCCTCTTTGAAGTGGCTGGCTGAGGACTTGAAATGTGCAGCCCGTTAAATTCGGCAGCTCCTCTGGAAGGTCCTCGGTCCCACTTCAGCTTCAGTTCCTCTTTTGCCCTTTCAACATCGTCCCCACCCAGGGAGCTTCATGCTTTGTAGTTCCAGCTTTCCAATACAGATGAAATCTCCAGTTCACATCTCCAGCCTTGGTTGGAAATAAAGGAAGAAAGAACGGATTCCTACTTTCAGTCAGGCCCATTCCCATTGGTGGCCAAGGTCAAGGTCAAGCTCCAGTTTTGCTCCACTTTTCCTTGCGTTTTGCTAGTGTCTGGTCTGTGAAACTGGGAGCCACAGAGTTTTCTTTGAGACAAATCAGTGACTAACACAGAATCCTGAGGCTTCAGTCATTCTTTTCCCACATCCAAACTCCTGGGTGGTTTGTTCTTGGGTTTTGTTTTGAGATACAGTCACTCTTATGTAGCTCAAGCTGACTCCAAACTTGTTTTTCCTGTCTCTACCTCCCACCTGTTAGGATTACATGTGTGTGCCAGCACACCTGGCTTAGCGTGTCTAGGTTTTCCAACCTTCCATCAACCAGTCTTCCTATAAAAGTAAAATGCTGCGGATCCCCAAATCCTGCAGCAGGCCATGAGGAGAGACAGACAGATGGGCATGCCACGAGACCAAGCCGCAAGTCTCTGAAGGCATCTGGTCCTGGGCAGGGAGACACGCAGTGGTGGGCGGGAGACAGAGATGTGGATAGGCACGCTATGCAGAGGGAGGTTGGATATTTATTTAGTGGGTTATAGAAGGGAAGAGGAGAAGGGAGAAGAGGAGGGAGGGAGAGAGAGAAAAAGAGAGGGGGCAGACAGAATGGGAAAGGGGAGAAGTGGGGAGAGGCAGAAGCTGCTTCTTCAAGAGGGAGATGGAAAAGGAAGAAACTCAGGCTGCAAGCAGGAAGGAAGAGCTGCCTGCCTCAGCGGGCAGGAGGAGGAAGTGGGTGTGGCTTGTCTCTTAAAGAGACAGGACAGGTCATTACACTTCTCTGTCTCCTAGTTTCCCAGAACCTCCTAAGCCCACCTAAGCCTCATTCCTATCAGCTTGTCTGCTCACTTACTCTTTTCACAAGGGACCCCACCCACTCTCTAGTACTTTGGATTGAGAAATTGCAAAGTCAGATGATGCGGCAGTACAGACTCAGGGATCAGACTGCCTGGGTTCAAACCCAGCTAGCTCTATGTCTGTATTAGCTGTGTTTCTCGTTGCTGTGACTGGAAACACGATGAAAGCACCTTCAAGGATGAAAGTTTTGTCTTGGCTTACAACATGAGGGGATGCATGTCATCATGGCGGGGAAAGCGTGGCAGTAGGAATGGGAGCTGGTCACAGGCAGAGAGATGAACGCTGGTTCTCAGTTTGCTTTCCCCTTTTGGTTCAGTCTGAGATCCCAGGCCACAGAATGGTGCTGCCTGTATTCAGGGTGGATCTTCCTAACTCAATTTAACCCAGTCTAGAAACTCCCTCAAAGACGTGTTCAGAGGTTTGTCTCCCTGGTGATTGTAGAGCCTGTGAAGTCGCCAGTATCAGCCATCATACAACACTGGGCAGATTGCTGCTTCTGTCTTTCAGTATCAATTGCTGCAAAATGGAGGAAATAGTGTTGTTGGGCTTTTTGTTTGTTTTGTTGTTGTTGTTGTTGTTGTGTTGTGTGGGAGTTTTTTGTTTTATTTGCTTTGTTTTCCAAGACACCGCATAGTCCCGGGTGTCCTAGAACTCACTACGTAGACCAGGCTGGCCTTGAACTCAGAGAGACCTGCCTGACTCTGCCTCCCAAGTGCTGGGATTAAAGGTGTGCACCACAACTGCCCAGCCAGGGAAATAGGGTTGCTTTAAAGAGAATACACACACACACCACACACACACGCACATGCACGCACACACAGCCCCCACTCCACCGCATACATATATTATATAATCCCCCCACACACATGCATACAATGTGTCTACAGCATTCTTGCCAGCTGGGCCACACAATTAAAAGAGCATATGCTGAGGAATTGTTCACCAATTTCACTGCCATAGCTTGGTTATGATACCACACCTCATCAAAGAGAGCTAGCAGTTACTCACTTTGACCAGAGTTGTACATGTTATTATAATTATATATTACCATTGTAGAACTTTAAGACAATTCTGAAGCCATTTCTGACAACTCTCAGTACTTTCCTTCCTCCCCTGGGAACCAAAGACATAACAGCTATGCAGGCACGTACTGAGATGTTGGGAACTTTCCATCTCCCTGAATAGGGGCAAGATAACCCTTAGGTGTTGACTTAGTTACTGATGTTCTGACTTAGTACCTGGGAAGGGGCAAAGTGACCATCAGAAGTTTCCCTTTACCTCATCTTATCTGGCAACCACTCTCCAGCCAATTATTGGTAATAGCCCTTTTGAATAAGCCAATCATAATAGTTAAAGAACAACCCCCAGATACCCCTTCCTTCTGTGGTTTTTTCCCTTTAAAAATAGCCTGTACTAGCCATTCGGGGTCTTCTAGCCTCCCGACTGCTGGAGGACCCTGTCATGACAGAAGTAATGAAATCCTCATGCTTTTACATCAGCTGTGATATGAGAGATGGTCTCTTGGGGCAACTCCTCCTCCTTGGTGATTAGACGCTAGGGTCCAACACTATAATTTATTGTAAATCTTAGAAAGCTCTTTGTTTCCAGTCTTGGTCATCTTAGAAAATCATCCTAGGCAAATTCTGTCACACTCTTCAAAAACTATCTGATGTATGTAAGTTATCCACAGACGGAGATCTGGCCAGGCAGAGAGCCGTAGCATACTGCTGGTAAGTGGAAAACAAGCTACTCTCCTTACTATGGACAGAGTTAAAGTGTAAGCTTACTAGAGAGCGAGAGACAAACCCACCTAGCACCGCTGGAAAAGGCTCTGCCTTCTCTCATGGGGTACTTGTAGTCCGTCCACTGCCCATGCATCCCCCTGCTTCTCTAGGAAGAAGAGAAGAGAAGCCAGAGGATTGTAAGGAAACGTTCTCTTCCTAAAAGTCAACACACAGGGCGAGGGCCCTTCCTGCATGGACTCTTCCTCGCATGAACGATAACCTCTTGAATCAATAGTATATGGAATCTATAGAAGGCCCAGAAGAGTCTCTCAGGGATAAGCCCTGTTCTAACCATCCTCCGTTAGATGCGCTGTGAAGCCAGTGGTATTAACACACTGTTTTATACTGAAGAATATGCCCCGCACTACCCATAAATGCTAAAGCTGGGATTGAAGTCCAGTCTGAGGTCAGAGTGTCTGCCTTTGACCACCACTTTACACTGTCTTGACTGAATGTTAAGGGCAGCAGTGTTGGTGAAGAGGAAATTGTAAGGGTCAGAAGCTGGACGCAAACCAACCCAGTAACACGCAGCTAAGGGAAATGTTCTTTAAGTAATAGCTCGAGCATAGACAGTACCATTAGAGACAGTCCCATGACAATTTCTTTTTGGAAGACGAGGACAGGGTCTTGCAGTGTTAACCAGGCAGCTCTTGAATTCCCAGTTCTCCTGCCTCAGTTCCCTGTGCCAGGATTGCAGGACTACACTAGACATCTCAGAAAAGGATCAGAAAAGCTGGGACTGGCCAGTTGGGTGGGACCACATATGGGCAGCAAGAAGTCTTTCCGTCTCTCTTCCAGCACACTGAAATCTTTTCTAAGGGGTGGGGATTGAGCTGAGGACCTCACATGTGCCAGCAAGTGCTGTACTACTCAACAGTACTCCAGGCCTGGTTTCACTTTTTATGTTGACAGAGTCTCACGAAGTTGCTCAGGCTGGTCTTGAACTTGAATTAGTATGTCTCCTCCTGCCTCAGCACCCAGCATAGTTGGGAAGAATCATCAGGCCCAGCTGAAATAATTTTGTGGTGGAAAACCCAATCACTTGTGTAAAGACAGTAACAGTGACTCATGTTTCTTTGGCAAAAAGTGTTTGTGGCTTTGATCCTGAAGTTGTTTATGTAAGTGTTTCTCTAATGAAAGGATAAGATAAGCTTCATTGTTTTATAGGATAATACAAAGGTACCCAAACCATGTCTATATATTAATACTTGGTTTCCTAACTTTATATTTCATTTTTGTGATTTATTTAAGTCTGAATTCCAGGCAGGAAATTAAAAAAAAAAAAAATACCCGTCTCTAGATTGTTTCGTCTATTTCCCACTAGAGGGCACTATGTCTTCTTTTATCTTTGAACCAAGCCCCAAGCGTGCTGTTTCCTAAAGGTCTGTCACGGAAGGACCAGGTCTGTAAGGCAAGCTCATCATCATCCTGAAGTCATCTAACGTCTACGGTTTCTAATGAGTACCATAGATGTTCTGTATTTGAGGTGACTGTCTGGTTTGGTCAGGGTCTTATTCTGTGAGTTACTCTCAGCTTACCGACGAGGAAAGCGTCACTCAGGAAGCCGTACCTTCCTCGGCCATTGCACAGCCACCACGTAACGTGGGGCTGCAAAGCTCGATTGGATGTGAAAGAGAAAAGGGCTGTCTTTAATGATGCCAGTTCCCTGATTTCTTGACTCAAGAAATGCCTCGTGGGAGCTTTGATTTTTCATAAATCCAATTTGGAGATTCAGTTTGAGGTTGGGAGGTCAGAAGGACTCAAAGATAAATAGCAGCAACGACACTGAATGTAATTTCTAGCTGAACGGGTTCTCGGAGAACAGCTGTCTGAGGCTGTGTCTAACCGAATTTGTCACCACCGTTTTACTTGAATGTAATTAGTGGGATTGTTAAAGGCCAGTGTGACAACTTCCTTAATAAAAGTTGTGTTTCTGACTTACACGTTCTCTACCAACTTTTCTTTCATTATCAAGATATAAATGGATATGCTTAGGAAAGGACCTGTTTTACATGCAGCATCTAGGGGTCCTGAAGCTGTGCTATGCTGATGTTCCATTTCCCCACAGACGTGGCTTCCTTCAGCAGTGACATGCATCTAATTTACCCCCCATGCTAAAACCCAGCTCCATTGGAACTGATCAGTGACACACTGCACACCATCGGTCTTAGCCACTCTCCCTTCCCGCTCTCTGAACCTGCTCACTAAGACCATCGTGAGCTTAGAGTAATCACCACAGCCCTTGTCCTGCCTGGGGGAGGGCGATAAATGCGCGGCTGATACTTTCAGGAGAAGGCAGGTGAGGCATCCATCGGTTCTGGTTACAGCAGTTACAGCAGAAAAGGCATCTAGATCCACCCTGCATGAAACACATTCTGCCCTCTCCCCCAACCCTACTTTAATGTTAATCTAGATACGAATAAAGGACCTGCCGGTGGTGGTTGTTTCAGATACAAGACTACAACTACAGTCTACCTCCGGCTTACAGGCAATTTCTTTACTAATGCCATGAAACGCGAATGCAGGAAGCTGTTCTTTCTCTTCCAGAACTTGAGAGGAAGAATGGGCATGAGAATGCATACAATTGCATATCTCACACACTCATTTCTGTTGAATCGGACTTCAGACACTTTCCATCTGGAACAGAGATTCTCAGCCTGTGGATCGCAACACCATGGGGTTCAAACGGCCCTTCTGGGTCGCCTGAGACCATCAGAAATAGAGACATTTACATTATGATGCGTAACAGTAGTAAAATTACGATAATGAAGTAGCGATGAAATGATTTTATGGTTAAAGAGCTGCAGCATTAGGGAGGTTGAGAACCACTGGTCTAGAAGCTGCCATTGAGTATTTTGATTTCCCTTCTCTTCTGGGATCACGGAGCAGCTGTTGTGATTTGAAAGATCCCGCTAATGCAGATTTAGCTTTTTAATTATGACTTTATTCTAATGGCAATTAAGTTAGCTAATTCTATCAACTCAAAAGCATCTATGAGAGCGTTAGGACACAAGAATTTTTGTGTTTGCCAGCAGAACAGCCCATTATCATGCAGACCAGTCCTCCTGGGATATCAGTGCCTAAGGTAAAAAACCTGTGCACTTGGAAGGCTGATGGAATGAATGGCTGGTCCCTCTCTGGCTTTGTAAGGTCTCAGCGCCCTCTCCTGGACAGTCTATGTACCTGCAAGTTTTCATTCTGATAGGTTATAATATGAAGTAGCGGGTACTCTGGGGAAACCCCAAATAAAATGATCACAAGTGTATAGGAGAGACAGTATTTTACCATGGTCTTATGTGTTTTTCAGTTTAAATTAATCTGATGCAGATTAACAGGAAAAAGACATGCAAGTGTACCAAATGTACATACTGTGGGAGTCCTCCTCCTAAGCAAGAGAAGAGCCAAAGACAGAAGTGTCTGTACTAAAAAGGACAGAGCATAGTACAAAAAAAATGAGAAGGCAAAGGGGCTTGTGCACACCCTTAATCCCAGCACTAGGAAGCCAGGGGCTGGCAGATCTCTGAGTTTGGGGCCATCTGCCTTACATAGTGAGTTCCAGAACAGCCAAGCTCAGGCAGTGGAGGAAACCATGGAAAACAGAAAGCTGGTGAAGGTGTAATTGAACAGGGGGGCCGTGTTCCAGCTCCAGCAAGCAGCAGAACTCGGCAGCTTTGGCTGTGCGGTCCTGGCTTTAGAGTCCAGGCTAGAAGAAAGGCATTGCAGAATCTCCTTCCACAGCTCAGATAGGCCACTGAGGCAGGCATGTGTCAGGGGTTTGTTCTGGGAGAGGCCATTGTGTGAGGCCGTGAGATTGAAGCCTAAATTGCTTTGGAGAACCCAAGACGTTGCAGTTGCCAGAGCTGTGGGAGACCTGCTGAGGAGAGCTGCTGAGGAAAGCTGCTGCCATGGAGTGGAACCAGCCCGAGAGAGAGAGAGAGAGAGAGAGAGAGAGAGAGAGAGAGATAGAGAGAGAGAGAGAGAGAGAGAGAGAGAGAGAGCCAGCCCGGGAAAGAGAGAGAGAGAGAGAGAGAGAGAGAGAGAGAGAGAGAAGCGTTGCAGTCAACAAAGCTGAAAGGAGTTGGAGATCTGAAGGGCGATTAACACCAGACATGGAGCTGCGGAGTGGGGAGTTTGTCCAGCTGGTCCTCGGTGTTTCCTCACTATGCTCCCTTCCCTGTGTCTTGGAATGATAATTTATATCCTGTGCTACTAGGTGTTGGAAGTATATGACCTGGTTTTTTTTATTTTGATTTTATAGGGGATTACAGTTAAGAGATTACATGAATCTCTGAAGAGACTCTCAACTTTGGACTTTTAAACATTGTAGAGACTGTGATAGACTATGGGGACGTTTGAAGTCAGACTGAATGCATTTTTGCATTATGCTATGGCTACAGGCCTTTGGGGGCCAGGGAGTGGAATGTGGTGGCTTGAAAGAAAATGATCACCAACGGGAATGACACTATTAGGAGGTGTGGCTTGGTTGGAGTGGGTGTGGCCTTGTTGGAGGAAGCGTATCTCTGCGGAGGTGGGCTCTAAGGTCTCACATATGCTCAGGATACACTCAGGGTCTCAGTTCCCGTCTTGTCGCCTTTGCATCAAGAATTCTGCAGCATCATGTCAGCGTGCAGACTGCCATACTCCCAGATGCCATGCTCCCCGCCATGATGACAATGGACTGAACCTCTGACACTGTAAGTTGCCACCACAATTAAATGTTTGCCTTTATAAGACTTGCTGTGGCCATGGTGTCTCTTCACAGCAATAGAAACCCTAACTAGGAGAGGGCTGGAGCTAGACTGGGTAAGTGGGCAAGGAAGTTGCTTTGTCAGACCTGCTTGTGCTGATTTCCGCTGGCCTCCACTTCCCACCCACCTCAAGAGTGACCATGTTCATTCTGCAGCAAGGGCATCTTTCGCATAACGACATCTCCGCCTGCTAAAACAACAGACAAGGCTAGGGAGATGGCTCAGTGAGGAAAACACTTGCCATGCAGCCATGAGGACCCAAGTTCAAAGCCCCACAAACCACATAAAGCTTGGCACTGTAGTGCACATTTGTAATATCAGCGTTCCTATGGCAACATGCATGAGTGGAGACAGGAGAAACCTGGGAATCCCATGGGCCAGTTAGACCAGATATGTAACAGTGGACAGCAAAGAGACCCTGTCTCAAACAAGAAGAAAGGCAAGGACCAATGCTCAGAAGTTGTTGTCTGACCCTGCCCGGCCACATGCACACATGCAAGCACACAAGCAAGAGGGAGACAGACAGATGGAGACAGAGGAAGAAAGAGAGACAGAGAGAGACAGAGAGACAGAGACGAGCACACAGAGGAAGACATGAGACAGCGCAGAGAAAGACACACTCACAGAGACAGGGAGTCAGACACAGAGAAACAGAGAGAGAGAGTCAGAGAAACACACAGAAAGAAACGAGGTCTGTTCTTCCCTTATTTGTTGCTTTTCAAGCATTTTTTTCAAAATAACGTATTTTGGGTGACTTGTTCTGGGCCTCTTCATAAGCGTGCTAACTTTATGGCAATAACTGATAAGGCGGATTTCCTTACTAATTTCTTCCCAACGTTAAAATTTCTTGGGGTAACTGTCAGTTGTTATAATAGTTACTGCTAGCTATTTGAATGCAACAACTTCCTGTCTTTAAGATTCAAAAACTTTAGCTTTAAGGCTACTTTATGGGTCTTTGCGAACAGAACGTCCCAGCTGGAAACCGTGTAACAGGGCCCACCTGCTGCTGCGCTCTGCTTCGGCCCTGTTTGGGCCTACAGAGCCGTTTCTGTGGGAGAAACTCTCTTCTTCTGTTTGATGTATCCGTGCCACATATCAGAGCAGCCCAGATCTTCCAGATTGCTGAATTTTCCTGTGAGATGTAGCAACTCACAGAGTGAAGGTGAAAGCAAGTTCACGGCAAGTCATCCTGCGATGTCCTTTCTCCTCGCAAAGGCTCTATCCCCGCTGCAGCAGATAAAGCTAAAAGTAGCTCTTTTCTCCCTTTCTCCCCTTCTCAGTTGCCACTTCCTAAAAGAGAGTGCGGAAATGCCCTTAAGATATTTAAGACTCGACCCTTTTCCCTCCTGCAGAGTTGGCAGACTTTTTCACTTCTAGAGCAGGTCTGTGGGGCAAGACAGCGCGTGGCTTTGTATTCTATCTTTTGAATCGCACACATATTTGAAGGAAGTCTGGCAGATCCACGGTAGCAAGGTGAATCACTTCCGAACCCAAGAAGCAGAACATAAAAGGGCTTTGGAAATACTGATGTAACTCCAGCTCCCATTCTTTCCAATGCAGGACAGAGGAGAGGTGGATTAAAGAT
This sequence comes from Microtus pennsylvanicus, assembly GCF_037038515.1. NCBI lineage: Eukaryota > Metazoa > Chordata > Mammalia > Rodentia > Cricetidae > Microtus > Microtus pennsylvanicus. Next base: position 38,067,839 of record NC_134584.1, on the reverse strand, counting down.
GCCAGAAGGTTCTTAGATCCAGCTCATCAAGAGAGAAGGAGTCGTCTGCCCTCTCCTCCAGAGCAGGCTGCTCTGTGCTTGTCTCAGATGGGAGTTGTCCTTTTCTGCTATGGCTTTGGATAGACGGACTGCCCAGTGTGGCACCCCGTGACACACTGCATCGACTGCTCTGCTCTTCGAGCTGCTGGCTGGCATCTCCTGTCCCTCTTAACACTGATCCTTCCCGGGTAAAGTTTCTATGTATTCTTGTATTTTCTCTCCAAGGTCAGCGTCCTTCATTTCCCAAAATAAACATTTCAAGGCTCTGGAAAACTCAGTGTGCCTTCAATTTTCTGTTGCTATTGAATGAGATATAACCAGCTTCTTGTGTAACTGGTTTTTTTTTTTAAATTCAACAGTAGATTTGAAATAGCTTTTTTTGGTATGAAGTCCGTAGAACAACGTAATCCCAGGGAGAAAGACAAAATAAGGATGCCTATGGCTTCATGGCCAAGACCAGAATAACTAGGGAGGTACACTTTGAAAGCAAACAAATTTAAACAGTTAGGAATTTGAGATCCAAATTTGTCACCCTCTAGGCTGCAAAATTTTGGGCAGTTTGCTCACCTAAATTTCCCATCTGCAGAATGGGGACAGCTATAGTACCCATGCTGTGCCCTTGGGGATTGTTTTGGTCATTATTATGTTTTAATTGTGTGGATTTGTGAGACACAGTGATCATTTGATACATACATAGTATGTAATGGTTAAATCAGAGTAGTTGGCATTCTCATTGAAACATTTAAAATCTGTGTTAAGCATAATTATTTTATTTATGTGGTACCATGTGATATCTCAACACGTGTATGCAACACACATTATATTATAGTTCTGAAGATTCGATGAGGTGCAGAGATAGAGGAGCCAGTGGACCAGGCTCACCCTAAGGGATTTCTCAGGACACGAGACTTCTCAGAGAAGTTGGGACATCCCACACAAACTAGGATATTTGGCCTTGGAGTCAAATCCTTGGCCATAAAACACACAGGAGTTTAATAAATATGACCTATCACTTCGTGTAGTTCAAATGTTTTTGAGAATATTTTCCTAGCTATGTTTTCTACACAGATTAACAGAACACATCTCCACTCTATAGGACTGAAACACGTTAAACAAGCCCTAGATGAGTAACACATTTCTAAGCTTTCATCATCTGGTTTTTGTTGTGTTTGTTAAGTACAATTTCCCTAGCAGTGAAAAAAAATAAAACACAAATAAACCGAAAGCATCAGAAACCGCACTATCACACTGAATGTAGAGCAAGCAGGAAGATACGGAGGCGCTAACGTACTAGGAAGTGGTACTTCTGGTACTTCTCCTAACACAGATTTAAAGCTAAAGCTTCCAAAAGGAAGCAGGCTACAATAATAATTTAAGGAACAATCCAATACAGAGAAATTATTAATTTTCAACTTACAATTGTATACATATATAATGACAAGCCACAAAAATGTATGAACACAACAACATAACCTGGAAATATATGAAAAAAACGTTGGCTCCCATTCTTTTTAAAGCCTTAAAATGACCTTTTCGTGTTGACTTTAATATGTTAATCTATGCTTCTATTGACCACCAAGAAAAACAGACATGAAGAACACAGAGCGTCTGAGCGACAGGTCACAAAGAATGGTGTCATGGGGACTATGGTGCCTCATCTACTGGATACCTGGTGTCTTGATCCTTCAGGCTGGAAAGCAGCCTTTAGTGGGATGGCGTTTGTGTAAACACAGTCCATTAAACACACAGGAAAAGTAACCACCAGTCACACGGAGCCGTCTATTTTTTTTTTTCAGATTAAAACACTTCTGTTGTTTTGTGGGAACATCTAGCCAACTAGTTGACTAAGACAAAGACTTTCTGTCCAAATGTAGTAGGTGAGAATCCAGCTTGGTACTGCATGCCTGTGTCGTGCCTGTATGCCCAGTCACCAAGGGCTGAGAGAGGAATATTCTGGATGCATAACAAGTCCCTATCAAAAAAAAAAGGAAAGAAAAGAAAGGGTATAAACTGTAAGTTAATACAGGGAACCAATATTTTAACCTTCTTTCCACCTTATTACTTAGTAGCTGCTAAAGAGAACAACAGCTATTGGTGGAAAACGGATTTTTGTCAAGCTTGAAGATTTTTTTTTAAACCTAAGGTTGTAAATCGTTTGTTTCCAAAAGTAAGTTTTGACATGCTAAATTCCACTACCAGGAGTTTTCATATCATTAATAAAAATATCGATAAGGACATTTCGGATCCCTAATAAAAACAAATAGGAATCCTGCGCCACTGGAATTGCTCAAATTTTAATTTGCGCTCTGTGACTGTTTACACTTTAGATTGTCCATACAAGTGCTATTTATGTATCTTCACACATCGGTCTTCCATACATGCGGCTACCCACCCCGTCCTCGCTTCCCACCCCATCCTCGCTTCCCACCCCTGTCCTCACCAGAGAATATTTTCAACAGTAGAGGCTGTGCATCTACAGGAATCTGTTTTTGGAACAAGAAACTGTGACTGTACCAGATCCTTCAGCCCAATAGATAGGATGAAAGCAGAGTCAAAGTCCTTGACCAAGGCTACTTTCCTTCCTCATGTCCAAAATCTTCCCAGGAAGGGTCGGGCCAAGAAGTATTTTGTAACTGTTTGCTGAAAACATCCTTGGGAGGCAAGATAGTAGACTTCACTTTGTTTTGTTTTGTTTTTGTGGTCTAATGATAAGTATGATTGGGAAAGCACTGTGTTAAGCAGGATTGCATTTCAAAAGGTATCTGTGGAATTCTGTTTGAATTTCTACGTTTTTCTAAAAGTACATTCTCCAGAAGCTTCCTGGCTGCAAATATAACCTTCTACTCCTGCTCCTCCTCTTCCTCCTCCTCCTTTTCCTTCTTATCATATAAAATGCCAAGCACACCAGACTCCAACCAGATACAGATTTCTATTTCTCAAGAAACTTTAATGAGTGCACCATCTATGAAAGAGTAGCAGAGACAGGGGAATTAGCAAGGGATGGAGTAGTGCCCAGGACAAGAATGTGAGAAAGCCACACCCTCAGCTGATGAGACGGGTGTTATAACCCCAGAGCCCCATAAGACTGGGAATAGCCCTGGGGAGCCTTCTGCAGGTGTGTGTGTGTGTGTGTGGTGTGCGCGCGCGCGTGCGTGCGTGCACGCGCGCACACTGGCCATGGCGAAGTCTCCGTCTGCTGCCCTGTGGAAGTAAGCAGAAAAGCAAGCCCCGAGCTTGTTCCTCCTGTGCGCTAGCTACATCCCCTCTTTTCCACGGTGGGTGTCACTGGGTGACTGGGCAGCCCGTGTATGGTGATTCTGTTCTGTTGAACTTGTCCATATATTGGGTTACATGGTCTAAGTTGATGAGAACAACTGACAAGGTCTCTTCTTCACTCATTGGGTGAAACCAACTGGAAGTAAGAACAGTGTGGCCGTCATCAGAGAATGAAGCCCATGGGGTTAAGAAACGCAGAGAATGGTTTAAGTTGATGACAGTGGGGACAAGGCAGCCAGGGTGTCAGATTTCATACAAGGATAACTCTTATTTTGTCAAAAGTGATAAGGGAACGTGAACTAGATATCCATGGTGGTTGACAACAAATCATTTTACTTTTCATAGTTTGAAACCTAAATAGTGACGTATGCCTTTGAATTTTATCTTAGAAAAAAAAGGGCTAACAGGATGATGTGTTGAATTTTAATTTTTGAAGGCAAAAAAATTCCTCAGGGGTAGAAGGAAGGTGTAATCTAGAGGAAATCAACACCAGATGAAAGGCCTCAAGGGGTTCGTTGTTTCTCAAAACACGATTGGTTATGTAATTAGTTCGATGGCAACATTGTTCAGTGGGTATCGGACTGAGCCCGGCTTCTAATCCTTTCCCCAGATCTGGCAACCCACACCCACCTGGTTAGTGTTGTGCCACAGTGCTGACCTGGGAGATTCAATTTCTCAAACAGTGATGGCTCATCCTAGACCTCACACCCTGAATGTCAGCCGTGGACACGAACTTCAAATAAACAGATGACTTCCAAATCCTTTCAGTGTTACTAAAAAGTAGCCATGGCCTTCTCACAGTTTGATTTCTGATTTCGACTGACTCTCACATCCCTGATTGATTCACTTCCTGTCTTCCCTGTTTTAACTTGACTCCAAGGGAGGCAGGATGGAATTGCGCAGTGACAGAGCCGTCCACCGTGATAGGGGTTGTCGTTCTCTGCTATTCTTAGCACTGTCCCCAGGGCTCCGCGTCAGCTCACAGCCGGTGCCCAGTGATATAAAAACAGCCGCTTCCTCCACAAGAGTATTTTGAATGTACGGGATGAGATAGCAAATACTCAAGATGCCTGTGCGCAGCTGTCGAAGGCGAGCCTCCCAAAGCTGGAATTCTTAACCACCAGCAGCTCAGGCTTGAGCCAAAGCAGCCTTGTGGGAGAACAGAGGCGCTAGTCTAGTCCTAACGAGCATGCGCTGTGTGAACTCAGATGGCTGCCTGAGCTCGGGTGTCCTCGCTGGCCGCAGGGGCTATTTAAAACTTTACACCAGACAGCAGATGCGTGATGCTTGCTATCCCTGCTTGTCACAGCAAGGACTGAGACTTACTAAATTCAGCAATTCAATGTTTTAATCTCCTACACCTAACTTACGAGACAATATACACTGTAAGTCAACAAATCAAACACACAAGTAATATATGCTGCCTATGATCAAAAGTCCTGCGTCAATTTAGTTTTTAAGAACGGAGTGAGGTTTGGATTGGAACTTTTAAAAAACCAAGCTAACTGAAAAGTCCCTCTGATGCTTGGGGGAGAAGCAAGAACGGTAGTGACTCCTAACTAGGTTCAGACCCAGCTCCGAGTACTGCATTCTAGCTGTCTGACTCTAGATTTACAACAAGGGTCCTCTTTAAGTAAAATTCACAGAGACCTTCCATGAAATGAGTAAGAACAGAATCTCTTTACCTAGCGTGGCTGCTTTGCCATGGATCAGAGGAGTTGCCTCTCTGGAATGTTAAACTCACCAAGGAACAATGCCGGGTCCTTTCTAGGACCAAACTCGAGTCTGCTAGTTCTCTGGTGATTTTCTTATAAAAGTAGCATCATTTCAGACACATTCGAAAGCCTTCCTTTCTGACCACAGATAAGAAAGACAACCTCCACATACCAAGGAACTGTGGATACGTTTTTAATCCTCATAAAAGTTACAGCAAAGCATCTCAAAAGTTAAACATCCGCACCATGCCGCTGTCTTTCATCTCATCCTGCAGTGTGAACAAGAACCAATTTTTACTTGGTCCCGACTGGATCCTTTACTTCCACCACCAAGATCCCATCGTGACAGAGGATGGCAGACAAATCTTGGTTTGGACGCCATCTGGCAGTTTGTACTGTCGGGTGAAACTCCGGATATAAACCCGTGCTCATCCATTCTGGTTCCGTGCTGCGCTTTGATCAGCAGCCAGCCTTCGAAGGTCTGGATGATGATGTCCTCGGGCAGGACTGGACCCACATCCAGCAAGATCTGGAAGCGGGATTTGCCTTGTCCGGGTGGCATCTCGGTGGAGGCTGAGTCCTCCGCTAGAGCCTGGGGCGTGCCTCTGGTTTTCCTCAGGGTCCTCGATGGTTGGTCCCGGCAGCGCATAGAGAGCATGATCCAGCCTGCAGTCTTCCAAGCCTCGAGCTTTCAAACTCCTCCTGATAGCGCACTGGGGTCGCTATGAGGTGCCTCAAGATGATTTTTGCCTAGCAGAGGCGAGTCCAGCGTTGAACAGCTTCCCTTCCGTGAGTGTCAAGCCCCTGGCGGTGCCTGCGGACTCTTGTTCCAATCCCAGCCGCTTCGTTTACAGTCCTGTCCGCACAGCCGTTTTAGTGGGGCCTGAATCAAACCAGCACGCACTCACTCTTGTCTTTTCTCACACACGCTGACAATGAATGGCTATTTATAGCCGCCTCTCTGAGTTGGATTTAGCTCGCAGCCTGCCACAAGCCAGCCAGGCAAGGATCGGCTCTTACATGCTCAAGTGAGCCTTGGCAGTCATGTCGGCCTTGCTTGCCCCCAAGAGACAAAGGAAGGCAGAGCTTGAAGATCTCTAGGTTCGACATCCCTGTGAGCCATGAAGTGGTGCGCTCCTCTCCGCACAAGCTAGTTGGGCCTCTCCCTCTTACCTGCAAATTCCAAGCAGAGAGAGAAGATTCTATATGCGGTTTATGAGGAAATAATACACACACACACACAATCAATTTCAAACAGCCAATTAACTCCACTTCCTTGCCATATATCCCTCTGTTTAGTCTTTTGTGCTTAAGGGACTTCTGAGCCACATCACTCCGCTGTGCATTTGACTCAGCAAAAACGAGCCCGGGTTGACAGGGAGAGTGTGGAGCTTCTCAGAGGCGGGCAGAGGAGCACAGGATCAATGGAGAATCCTAGTGCTCGAAATAATAAGAGTAGAGAGAAGAATGTCAATGCTTTCAACTCTTTCTTATCAAAGTTCATAAGCCAAAGATTAATCTAGCCAATGTCCTGCTAGTAAATGGGAAAAAAAATAAACACATGTCCTGCCTCAGCTAAAGCACCTTCCATTGAAAAGGGGAGGCAACCGCTATGGACAATCTCCAGGTATGTTAAGTAAAAAGAGAGTCTTGGTGCTGGTCAAGTGCTCTACCACTGAAGTCCATCCACGCTACCTCACAGCCCCAACTCTGGCTTGCAGGCTGCATTCGAGGCTCCTGTTTTATACCCCTGCAGTTGGCAACCAACGGCTCCACCCTTGGCTAGGTCAAAGGCAGCCGAAATTTATTGTTTATGTCATCGTTTTTTTTCCCCTTAAGCTCTCTAATATTTGACATAACCTGTCAGCGGGAACGAAGGGAAACCAGCTGATTTGTTTATTCGTAACTGTCTTAAGAGTACGAGTAAGGTCTTTCTTCCCAAACTTTCATGAATTCTCAGCAGAAGGCAAATTACTCCCAGGTAGGAAAAACTATAGCTTTTATGGAAAGAGAGAGAGGGGAGAAAAGAGAGAGAGAGATAGAGAGAGAGAGAGAGAGAGAGAGAGAGAGAGAGAGAGAATATAAGATCTCAGATACTGTATAAATTATACAATGGTTTGCCACAGTACACAAAGAGCCATATCTGAGTCTGTGGCGTTCTATTTTCATGAGGAGATGGAAGGGAACCAGGGTGGAAAATAACCAAGATATCCCTAAAGATGGAACAATGGACCGGTAAATAAAGATGAGAAACACTGAATAGTCTTCTTTGCTAATTGCCTACCAAGGCTTCCACGGGGGATGCCAATAGCAGTTAGGCTTGGAGTCTGAGGAAGTTTTCCAGAAAGAGCCATGCAATGGCATATTGGGGGTACTTAAGTCGACAGAGAGCATCGTGTTTACAGAAGACAAGGGCATCTACACAACCATACGCAGACTTTAAAATGAGAAAGACTGAGTTTAGGGTAGAGCGGCTGGCAGGGTCAGAGCAGGAAGCCTGAGGCTTGGTTAGTTGTTTAAGGAATCAACCAAAATTCTGTTCTAAAGGAAAAAAAAAACTCTCCACATTTTGATAATCAAAAGGTGAGTAGAAGTATTTATTTTTTCCAAATAAAATTTAGATTCTAGCCTAGAATAAAGGAATAAAGGAGTTAAATCTGTGCCTTGGTTACTTTTCCGGTCACATCTATAAGAAACATGTTTGCCACCATGACCCACTGAGAACATATGTGCATCTGGTCCAGATCATGTAGCATTACTGCACAGAAACCATCTGAGATGGCACTTGTAACCCCCTAATTGGTTTCATGATCACAGATAACAAATGATCATAAAAAAAAACAAACAAAACCGGGGCTGGAGAGATGGCTCAGCGGTTAGAGCACTGATTGCTCTCCCAGAGGACCTGAGTTCAATTCCCAGCACCGACATGTTGGCTCACAACTGTCTATAATGGGATCTGATACCCTCTCCTGGCCTTCAGGTAGACATACAGAGCACTCAGACATAAAATATAAATAAATAATATTTAAAAACCTACCTACTTAAATGTCTACAGTTTCAGGCAAGGTAGAGACAAAAAATTTACGGTCTTTGGCGTAAATATCTCCTCTGTATAATGTAGTGGTTGGTTTGGTCTTCTGTCCGTAGCTGTGTATGACTTTGAACTGTAGAGGAAGCAGCGTAGCGTGGAGAGAGGGAAGCCTGGTTTAGAGGTGAGAGGATCAGAGAGGAACCGGGCTCAGGAGCAGGGGTCAGTGGTAAGGTAGATATAAATTAAACCATAATTTGTCCAGAAATACTCATTGCCTTCAGGATGTGGCTCAGATAACTCAGGTGAGGAGAGAGAGAGACAGAATCAACCAGGGGCTAACATCTGCTTTGTTTAGTTTTAAGAAGGCATCTTTAAGACAACAGACTATTGCTCTTGTTTGAAGGGATGGAATAGCAAGAAATCCTGTTAGGCCCTCAAGAATGGTGTCTGATCCCTACATGGGCAATACTCTATTCAGATATTTCCTTTAAACCCAATAGTTCAGCCTGCCACCCTCAACTTTCCCTTCAGTAAGGGTCCACTCCACAGTGAAATCCAGTGTCAACTAAGCCTTATGGGAGTTAAGAAGGGGGTCTCATGTACTCTATCTGAGCTAAGATCTCTTATTTATGATTCTGGTGGCGACGGGGCTAATTTTCTGGACAGTTTAGTGAGAAACCCAGATGGTATGTAACTGAGTAGACGCTGAATTTCTGGACCCAGGAGAGTGCTTTTGACTATGCCACTGAATATTCAACATGGCATGTCTACACCTCTACCGATAGGTCAGTACGAAGCATATGTCTCTGGTCCATTTTAACAACACTATATGAAAAATAGCTTCTGTCATATGCTCCTCTGAGCGGTTATGTATTTTTTTAAATTGGCATGACATGTTAATTTCAGACTTGAAAGAAACAGATATTTTCAGGATGGGGAACTGAACTATGAAAGCAAATCCAGATTTAGCGTGGTCTAACGCTGAGCACGAAAGGGGCTCATTTTTAATGTTTTGACTGCCCTCTGGTGGCCGAGATTGGATTTTATGAACAGAAGGACGATTCTTGAGAAAAAAAACTGGAATTCCAAACAAAGAATTTTTCCTTTTGCCATTCTGATTGACAACATTTTCTAAATAAATGTTTGCATGTACTGCCTTTTTATGACACATAGTAGGAGGAGAAAAAATGGAATGGAAAAAATTTCAAGGATGGATTTTGAACTTTTGCTTTGTGATTGAAAACTACTAAGCTTAATATATGTGTGTTCCCGGGGCTGGAGAGATGGCTCAGTGGTTAAGAGCATTGCCTGCTCTTCCAAAGGTCCTGAGTTCAATTCCCAGCAACCACATGGTGGCTCACAACCATCCGTAATGGGGTCTGGTGCCCTCTTCTGGCCTGCAGGCACACACACAGACAGAACACTCTATACATAATAAATAAATAAATGAAATATTTAAAAAAAAATATATATATGTGTGTTCCCCATAAATGTACCCTTTACCCATTTGAGCCAATGTCAAGTCACAATCCCTCTGAGGCTTGCCTTCTTTTTTGCTTGTAAAATATCAAAGTAAAATAAAATGAACCCTATTCATGGAAATTGTGCAAGGAGAGCTAGACACTTGGTATTCAGGATATATTAGTGGAAAAGACCATGGTCCTTTAGAGAAAAGATTGTTTCATAAGACCCATTTCAACTCGGTGGTTCCACTGCCTTGTTTCTTTAAACATTAATTGAGGTCTTGGAAAATGCTAGATGTTACTAGATAACTTTACAAACCATAATT